>NC_089498.1:85178392-85488942 GCF_036850765.1 Saccopteryx bilineata | reverse complement strand
CAGCGTAATCAGGCAGGGCTGGGAGCCAATTGCTCTCTAGGTGACTTTCTCTGAGCTTCCAGGCCTGTTCAGCACACCTAGCACTCTGTGGGACCACTGTCCCCAGGCTTTCCGCACTTTGTAGCCTGTTTTGGCTGGGAAGAAGATGCCCTAGAAACTGCCTGCAGTACAGGTCTTAACACTGCCAAGTCCCTCTTTTTAGCATATATCCCTGAGTATGATAGCTCTGCCAATCATAAGTTGCCCCCACCCCTTTAGCAAGAGGGACTAAAAAATATCATGCCTCTTGTCTTGGATAGCTGGACTGAGCTCTCTCAGTCCAGCTATCTTGTCAATTATAGCCGTGTAGGTCAGTTGGGAGGTGAGCAGCCTGTGAGTTAAGCTAATTTCAGTGATTGGATCCGCTGAATTTCTCCAGAATGAACTGCAAGCTGTGCACGTGCCCCTCCCCCAATGCTTGATTGTAGCTTGAATGGCTGGGTGAGGCCCCCACCCACCCGCCTAGAGAGTCTCGGGTTTAGGGAAGTTCACCTTGGCGCACTCCCTGTTCGCCGCTGGCAGCCGCCACTTGTGGCGCGGGTGACTACCCGCACGCGGGTGGTTGCTGTCCGTGTGCGCGGGCCGTTGGGCTGCTCGTGGTTTGGGAGGCCAGGATGCTCGCAATGCTGCGCGCGGGAGGCCGGACTGCCCCTGGCGTGGGCTGTGGGCGGTCGCTCGTGGTGCGGGCCGGAGGCTGGGATACTCGGGGCGTGGCACACTGGCATTTGCTTGCGTAGGCTGACCCATCACAGGCCACTCTTTCCTCGGCTTGAACGAACATCCGCGCCGCAGCCTAGCTTCCTCCACACCCTTACCCCCCCACACACTCTCAGTTCCAAGTGAAAGCAGCCTTTGCTCAGGTTAGTGAGGAAGGCAGAGAGTTTCTTTGTCCGACTTATTTCCCTCAGGGTTGATTATATATTTAGCCAATTTTTCGCTCGATCCTACCTTTGCCTTCAGGGTGTGGAACTCTCGGACGCTCCAAGGATAGATTTTTCTGTCTCTGGTTGATGAACTTGTTGAAATTTTGGGGAGATTTTTCAGTCCGTGTCCTCACGGCACCATTTCTATGACGTCACTTTTGAGTTTTATTTTTGGAGCAATGAAAATATTCTAAAATTGATCAGGGTAATGAAGGTACAACTTTGTGAATATACTAAAATCTACTGAAATGTACATTTTAAATGGGTGAATTAGATGGTGTGTGGATTATACCTTAATAAAGATGTTAAAAATGGTATCCTGTTAGATCTGAATTTCAAGTAAACAATAAATATTTTTCACATATTTATGTAAGTATATTTGTGTTGAAGTCTTATACTAAAAATTTATTTTGTTTATCTAAAATTTAAATTTAATAGAGAATATTAAATCTAGTTGTCCTGAGAAAGAGTTGAGAACTACATTTCAGAGGCAAGTTGTAAGGAGAGAGAAGCTGAGGGATGAGAAGCTGGGTGAAATAAGAGAAATGGGTTTAAGAAAAAACCTATCCTTTCACTGTCATAAGAAAACATTAGATAAAAACAATTCCTTAAGGATTTTTTGATGAGAGAGGTGCAGAGTCTAGAATCTTCTGTTCTGTGGAATAATGACTCCTGAAATTTTATTGGGTTAAAAATGGAGCCCAAAGAGACTAGAGGATATAGACCCATTTGAATGGGAATGTTGAAAGGCTTTTCAATGAGCTTTTCTATGTATTTACCTCAACCAACACATCCCATAATGGATGAGGAGAGAAAAGCATTCTATTCTATCTACTTAGCATTTTACTAAACTTCTACTAGAGGCAAAGTCCTTAACTAGCTTTGGGAGATTTGTAAGTGAATTAGAAAATCTATCTTTTCAAAGATCTTACAGACTAGTCTGGAAGATAACAACCTAACAAATACTCCCAAAGCATAGTGTATCCACTGTCATATTCATTTTATACCATTACTACATTAGTTTAGGCTTTAATTACCTTCCTTCCAGAGATTCTATTGGTCTCACTAATGGAGGTCTTTCAAAACCATAGTTTCAGCTATCACTTCACTTCCTTTAAAATTCTTCATTGACTACACATTGTCAATTGGATCAAGTTCTAATGTGTTACCACAGCCAGCTAATCCTTCTCTAAGCTGGTCTCATCCTACATCTCCAGCCTCACCTCTTGGATTTCTCCCAGGTACCTTAGGCTTCAGCATGCACACGGCTTTTCCAGTATCAAACAGTAACAAGGTTATTTAAAGCCACATATCCCCTATGAGCATGGGAATTATGTTAAGCAAGACTCTCTCTTGCTCTTCACAGCATTCTGATGGATTTGCATATATAAAAGAAGGCCCATAAGAGAGACCATGCAAGGATAGAAATAGAGGACATGAAAAGAAGCCGCCGTGGTCTATTCTCAGTGGAGGTAGTGGCAAATACATTTTAACAAAGGAAAATTTTTTCATAAACACAATGTGCTTGCACTGTTACCACAAATCCCTGCTCTCACTTCCACCTCCTAACCCCCACATTGCTAACTCTTTAGTACAACCTACTGAATACAAATGGTTGTTGAGATTGGAGGGTGGGGAAACTGAGGAAGCAGTGAACATTCACACCTGAATCAGTACAATGAGGAGCAAAGAAAATAATTGCAGATGACAGGACGACTCATATTTAGAGGAAGCCAAAGGGAAACAGAAGGGACCTTGACATTATAAATCTGCCTACGAACTCTCAGAACACAGGGGGTACTTTGTACAATCAAGGAGCATGGGATGGGGAACATGAGGCCATTTATCCAAATGCAAGGGGCAGAGGGTCCTGATAAGGGACGTATGCCCATTAGACCATAAATAGTTTACAGAGCCTCAAGATAGGACAGAATTGTTCAAAGGATTCCTATGAAAGTCACTGAGATCACATTGTAGCTGCCTGTGCCAGGAGTGAACATCTGGGAAAAGCAATAGGATTACACTGATTCATAGGGGAGCACACATAATATCATTTCCCCTTGACCTCTACTGAGCTGGCTTCATTATCAAATCTCTTGGCGTTATGGAAGGCATTAATTTCTGAACTGTTCAGGCTGGTATGTGGATTTTTAGTATCAGGTGTCATCTATTATACCTCACAATGGGATTTTTTTGAACGTGAGCTTGCTGATAAAGTCAAGAATCATTTCAACAAATGGAAAATTGGCCATTCAGACAAACCTTCTATCTACCTCTCCCTCCAGACCTTCACGCCCTGTCGCCAGATGCCCTTGAAGATAAAACCTTTACCAGTGTTAATTTGTGCTGTGTAAATTTCTTCACATATCAGAATAAAACCACAAGCCTCATCACAAAAAAATTACTTCCATGTGCCAGTCTAAATGAAATGTTTTAAAAGGAAAAGGTAACTTTTAATGTTAATCAGTCCAAACATTCACAGATGAATAATGTGTGTGTGTGTTGGGGGGACATTATTTCTAATGAAAATGCTATTTGTCCAGGTTGTGCTTCACTCATTGATCACCAGATTAAAACACCATGGTGGCAGGGGTCTCATGTGGTCTGGCATGACCCAGCACTGGTCATCCTAGATGGCACAAAAATAACCATGGTCAAATGAATGAGTTAGAAAAGTATGTTGCCATGAAAATTACTTTATTGGTCATTTCCTTTGTCACACATAAACAACTCAGAGCAATGCACAAAATCTAAAAATATAATTAAAAGCAATAGTGACTAATGTTTATGGTTCCCTATGAACCAGGTATATTTTTAGGTATATTATCTCATTTTTCCTACTCCCTTCATTTTATAGACTGATGGAATTTAAGAAATATATCATAAGTCACAGGCAAACTGAAAGTTTGAACATGAATGCAGGTTTATCTCGCCCCAGAACCGTGCTCTTACCCTCTGTCCAAAGTGCCTCTCCATATGCATATGTGCACGTATATGCATATGTGTGTATATGTCTATGTGTGTGTGTAAGTGCACACATACAGAGCTATCCCATGGGAGGGTCCCTGGGAAATGAGACAGAATTTGTCAAGACATAAGTTATAGCATAATGCTATTTTTTTTCATTGCCCAGTATGAATCTTATATAAAGTTTTGCATAAAAGAATGATTATCTGTTATGAGCCAAATTTATACATTTGGTCAATGACAGGCTAAAAATTTGAATCCTAGAATAATTGCCTTGAATTTGTTTATCTAGCCTCTCCATCACTGTTGAAAACTGGAGTCAATCTTGCCACTTCCACACTCCTACATGCACCCACATTAATAAGCAATGAAGATTAGTAATGTTTTTGGACACATAATCACATCTCACCTACAAAGATCTTTTTGTTAACATTATGGATACACACTTGGGCTACCACAAGATTATATATCCCTTGGCTAAAACCAGCAGCGACTAGGGCACCAATTTTCATTTAGAGATCACTAGATACTTAGGTAAGTCAACATCCTGTGGACAATGTTCAAACTGAACACTTACAGTCAGTAAATCTAATTTATAATCCTGATTACTTACTTTCAATAACAGAGTAAAAGAGCCAAGCTTATTTAACACAAAAACTTACCCCTCTTTATTTCTTATATTTTCACTCCTAATAAGGACTTCAATGAAATATCCAAATGCTAAGGAAGACAGAGTGTGTGGAAGCTGTTAGAATCTCATTAGGCCAGATGGTATCTATAAACGGAAGAAATTTCCATGGAGGCCTAAGAAGAATAACCAGGCAATTTCACTCCAAAGTTCTGTTTGAAAAATCTGTCAGATAGAGTATGATGATTCTGGGATAAACCAAAGGCTTTTCTCCCAAATTAATTGGTCTGAAACTATTTGCGTAGGAGGCACTATAAAATATCATGAGATTTTTGAATTTAAGAAAATCATCAAAAAATAAAATGACTAAGAGGGGGTGTTGCTTTGTATATACCTTACTGACAATTTTTATTCTCGTGGATACTTTTGTCTGTCTGTATGAATGGGTTTCAGTGATGGAGGCTTTATCATTTTTAGCATTTGGTGGGTCATGATTGTCACTGATATTTTTCCTTTGAGATAACATTGGCCTTTTGGTCACCCTTGCACAAAGCATTTGAGAATAACTTTTACTCATGATTATTTGAAACATCCTAAAAACAGTGCATGAAATTTAGACATGGCACTGTGGATGGGGCACAGAGCACATTCCTAGCAGCTATGGCTGATGCAATGCTGTGAGAATACTCCAGCTCCCAGAACCCCCAGGGCATACCCAGGAAGGGAGCTTGCCTGCTATAAGGAAGCGACTTAGTGCCAATCATTCAGCTCCCTGATCTTTTCAGCCATTAGCTATGAAGGACATGCTGTAACACCCTATAGGCTGAAACCATGTATATAAGCTAGCTTGCTTCCTGAATAAACTGGATCTGTGTCACTGAACCTGGTCCCCGGAGTCGGGTCTTTGTGTCTCCACCGTCCTCACCCCCGGCAGGACTTGTCCACATGGCACTGTAATTTCTGAGCCAAAAGAGGAAAGAGGAAAGAACCATCTTGGTGTAAGAGTAATAAATTTGATCGATAAAAAAAATGCAAATTTGTGGTTAAAGAAAATCTTTCATTGACAACCATGAATGACACAAGTTGTTTGTGAGCTTTACATTTTCATTCATTTAATTCACCTATAAGGTCATTATGTGTTCTATGAATAATAACTTTTGAAATGCCTCTAATTTTGTTTATTATTCTTAGCATATTGGTAGGTTGGGTTTATCTGTGACACTCCCAGGACCAGAACAGCCGAGGCCACCAGAAGCATTTGTTCTGTCTTCCTTTCTACTACACTGGTGTTTTAGTAACAAATCCCTGGCTCTTTCCTGCTTCTTATTTTCTGCACTTTTGAAGAGAAGTAAAATGGCCTGTTTCCGGGCTATCTGGGCTACCCCTCCCCAGCACATCTCTGTGGGTTTGTTCACCAGCCCACGGCTTCTTCACTGGACCTTCATTTCCTAGGGGATAAGGAGAGAGGCTGCACTCATGTTGCTGTTGATATTGTTCAGGGATGGAGTTACACCTTCCTGAGGGCATCATGTAGAGAATACATGGGCAAGAGTCAGAAAGTAGGTCATTGATTTTAGGCCGTAAGCTGGGATAAATGAGCCACTACAGAAAACTGTACGCAAGTCTGTGACAGCAGAGTTTTGGTTTTGCAACAGGCTAACAGGAAGAGAATGCTAGGATAGAAAAGTCTTTGGAAAAACTGAGGGTCATGAGACATATCTACTTATATGCATTCACTCATTATATATATATAATATATATATATACAGATAAACAGGAAGAGAGAGAAATGAGAAGCATCAACTCAGAGTTGTGTCACTTTAGTTGTTCATTGATTGTTTCCCATATGTGCCTTGACCAGGGGGATCCAGCTGAGCCAGTGACCTCTTGCTCAAGCCAGTGACCTTGGGCTTCAAGCCAGCGACCCTGCGCTCAAGTTGGTGAACCTGCAGTCAAGCTGGATGAGCCCACGCTCAAACCTGCGACCTCAGCATCCCAGGTTGACACTCTATCCACTGTGTTACTACCGGCCAGGCCAGGCATCTAATAAATACTTTTCTCTATGGCCCAGCCCTGTCCTAGGTGTTCAAGACATTTAAGGCTGAACCAGGCACTCAGGGTCCTTTCCCTCAGGAAGCTTCAGACCTGGTTCTAGCAGCGCAGCACCTCCTCGCTAAACAGCGGCATGCTGGGATGACTTAAGGACTTTCTTACACAGTGAGGACACACGGCCCCTCAGGAGTTAGGTCTCTACCAGAATATCATGGGTAAGCTGGGACTCTCCTTCTTTGTTAGTTGTTACCTGTATTTACCGTAGTTCTTGTTGCCCTGTTCTGTGCCCAGGAAGCTGGCCTCATTGGCATGAATTACTGAGGTTTCCTGGCACTCTGGTTTTAGGTTGCCTCTGGTAAATGGGAGGCAGCAGGGAGAGATAAAAGGACCCGAGGACAGGAAGACAGAGGGAGGAGAGAGGGCGGCCAGGGTCTACTTCATCTCTCCCCTTGCTTTTCTGGTTCCCCCTCGTTCCCCCGCACGGGGAGCCTGGGGACCCATCTCACTGCTCACTGGCCTTCTACCCTACTGTGGCCAAATCTCTTCGTATTTAACTGCCCCGCACTATAGGGTAAAGGATCCCCATCAGTAAGCCTCTCCAAAAGTTCCATTTGAGAATAACCAGTCCTAAGACCTGCACTGGATTGGCCATTGAGAGACGGAGCAGAATACGCAGTCCTCTGGCAAAATGAGCAAAAACCATGCATGTCTCCCCAGCAGGGCCTTCCTCGGTGTCAGCCCACGGCACCAGGCCCTCAGCATCACACATGTGAGGTTTAAAAGTTAGATAACAAATGCCAGTCAATATCTACTCAATGCATAACAGGGAGAATGACAGACTAGACTGCTGCCTTCTGGAAGTGCACTGCCCGTGAGGGGGGAGCCGCAGGTACTGCGGGACCACCGTACAATGAAGGCTAGAAGAGGGGTGCACATAGAGAATAATGGAAGCAGGTGATTAACCCCGATAAGAAAGGGAACGGGCTGAGGGTAAAAATATATTTAAATTAACAGGGTATTGTGAACTGAGACTTGAAGGATGAGCTGGAATTTACTACATAAGAAGGGGATGCAGGATCGGGGGCATGTGGTGAGCAGGGGGGCGGGAGAATCAACCATGGGTCCAGGGTAGAAGGAGTGAGGGTTCTGGACCAGCAGCACTTGCACAAGGATGAGCAGGGCCGCCATCGGGAGTGACCGGGGCAGAGCTGTGGCCGGTGCAAGGCTGTGAGCTGAGGAGGCAGCGGGGCCTGGCTCTGAATGGTTCTGCAGGTCAAGGTCAGTATTTCTTTTTTGTTGGAGCCATAAATAGATGTAATAATTATTCCATTGGGAATTAAATAATCCAATATGCATTTTAGGAATGTTACTCAGTGGCCAAGATTGGAAAATCAGTTGGCCTGATAACTGAGTACCTCAGCATACTCCCTCTCTCCTTATACCTCTTCTGGACCACAGGCCTCAACACCTGCAAGGATAATAGTTAACTGTTACGTACCATAAAGGTATACTAATTGTTTGTGGTCAGCTTTGACTGTAACTTGCTGTGGCATCCATTCTGACTAGCTGGTGCCCATGCTTTTACCCTTGAAAAACAGCATTTTGTGGCTTTTCTTCTAGGATAAAATTATGGCAAGCTAGGATGGCTAAATGGTTTTTTTCTTGTAACTCACAACAGAAAATGTAGACCTAGATGCTTTTAGCATCACAATAATTTCAAAATATTCTAAGAAGCCATCAATCTCCACACTGCAAAGGTCTGATTGTCTTGTCATTTACTGCATATTGGAAGTGTGATAAGGAGAAGAGAAAGTGGACAGATGGTGGCAATAAAGTGTGATGAGGAGTGCTGCAGTGAGTTAGGCAGTAGACAAAGGTGAAGAGTTCTGGGGAGAAGGACAGTGAGTTGGAGTCTGGGAATGCTGAGCTGGAGTGCTTGTGGGACCTCTGGGAGAGTAACTAGCACACCTGCAGGCCTGGAGCTCCAAGAGACGCAAGGACAGAGGTGCGTCTTTGGATAGAGGTGTGTTTTTAGAATGCCATCAGAAATGAGGTGGGGAGTCAACTTGTGAGTATATAGGAGCACCAGAAATACTACATCAATGAGAAATGGAACACATAGAAAACCCCCCATTTGAAAGGCAGCCCGAGGAGAGACCCATGGGTAAGGCACTGAGGAGGGTGGTCCTGAGGAGAGGGCACCCAGGAAAGGCTGGTCACTAGGGTGCCCACCGTTCAGACTGCATGGAATAGATGTGGCTTCTGCCTGCTGTTCTGGCGGACTGCTGGTTCAGAATAGGACCTGGACAAAAGGGTCCGATTTGAACACTAAAGTCCATGGTTTTAATTTAAGTGAAAGGAACATTTCAGGAGAGAGTGCATGAGCACTGGCCACAGGAGTGTGCAGACCCTCCAGCTGACAAGCTTCTGAGGAGCCTGCACTTGTCACTCTCCTAGGGAGGAAACTTCAAATGTTATTCCCGGAGATTCATTCTCAATGGTTTTTTAATTATTATCTTGGATACTGAGTGGCTCTTTGGAGTAATTCAGCCTATTTGGATTTTGGTGTTTCAATCATTTTTTTTTTCAGTGTTAATTTTACCACAGTTGTTTTGGGGTGATGATAGTTTAGCTTCTATTATTATACATCCTTCACATTTAAATTGAGGTCGCTGATAGTTTTGCCGTCAACAAACTAAAGTTAATTTGATCAAAGGAGAGTTATAAATCTGTCCTTTCTAACATACCTCACCTCCCCTTCACTGACCGCCAGTCTGAGATTCTGATCCTCAAACCATATATGAAAGTCATGCTGCCCAGGCTGGGTCTGCAGTTTGTAATGTCAATACTTTAATCTACTTTATCTGAATGAACAGCACATTCCCTGGGTTTTAGAAAAACATTGATTTCTTGTGGGAAAACACTCAAACTACTAAATGCACATGAAACCCCATAGGAACCCAATTTAAACCTTAGAGCATTTAATTACACAAGCTTCTGATTAATTGGTTTGCAAAATAACCATGTTGAAAAAAATATTCCACTAGAGAAACACTATTGAACAGGCAAAGTATTTCAATCTGACAGTGCTTTCTCTAGTAAAATCCTTTATCACAATCTAAATTGCCCTTAAAAGACCTTATATGTTTTCTACCAGTAGGTGGGCAGAGAAATGGAGTAAAAAAATTGCTATTTCTATATGTACTGTCCTTCCTTTCATCTGAGTTATTTTCTGCATAATGGAGACACAGCATGTATCTGGAATATGTAAGTAACATTCTAGAAGCTAAGTCCCAAATATTTCCCCTGAGGTCATTACCTGTTCTAGGCTGGCCTCGTGGTCACTTGGAGGCTCAGAACTATGCAGGACAGAAACCTAGTTAATAAAGTCAGTGGCCACCCAGCCTCTGATTAGAAGCAGGAAATCATAGCACCTATGGATACATCCTAGCTACTTTGCAACCTGGCCCTTCATTGCAACTCTGCTCTGATTAGCTGTGGTCATCCCATACCTGCTCTCTTCAGAACTGGAAGTTGAACATGTCCTAATCTTGTTTGATTAGGAATCTGATACACTCCTTCTTCTCAGAATGAGGTTTTGATGTCCAAAACCTTCTGTTCAAGGCCAAGTTCACTGACAGCCCACTTTCCCACATCCCCTCTCTCTCGTCACACTGCTCTCTGTTAGCCCTTGGTCAGACTGTACCACCCCCCTCAGACTAGGTACCTTGCACTGATAACCCCGTCATAGACAAGCACTATCCCTACCACTAAAGTAACTCAACAAGTCTAGGAAGGGTGGTCCCAAATGAATCCTTGTTCCCCAATCAGTTGTCAGAGCCCAGCATGACTTAAAATTATTCTACAACGTTTTGTGACAGCACATTGTTCCCTTTTATTCTCTTTTTATCCTAATAGTATTGGGACATCATTGTTCTGAACACAATTTCCACCTCACAATTACATTGGACATGAACGGCAATCCGTACAGCATACCTAACCTGTACCTCTGTGTGTGGTTTCACTGAGAATCTCACAAAAGGGAGCAACTCTGGTCAGGAGGCAGCGCCACTCGAGAGGCCAGATAAAAGCCCCGGGCACCATCGCAGCTTGGATCAACGCAATGACTTTGGTAGGAGCAGATATCACTCAGTCCTGTAAACCATTGCACAGAACGTGAGTTTTTACCCAGAGTTTCTGTAAGCAATGTATTTATTCTGGAAACATTTCCTGCTTTATAGAGGAACACAAAATTGTTACAGATCATCTCCTCAAATCTGTCCCCCCAAATAGGTAAATTCCATGAAACTGTGGGGCTTCTCAGTTCATTTGTTTGAAGACAGAACTGATTGATGTCATGGTTGAAAATAGAGAGGAAACGAGGAAAGAAGAACGGGAGGGGGGAGAGGATAAATTCCAGTCAAAGAGAGAAAGGACTCACACAGCCATATTGGTGTTCCTCTGAATGTTAAGGGGTCATGTCTCTGCAAAGCAGTAACCAATTATTGTGTCAGCAAGGTTCTGTGATTGCAGCCAACCAAACTCATGCTGGCAGATCTAAGGGGAAAAAATACACAGAAGAAATTGCTTGGATTGACTGACAGAAATGCTAAAAAGTTGGAGTTCCTTGTTTCCAAAAAGAAAAACCAAGGCAGCACTGGGGTGTAGGCCATAAAATGTCTTGCACAGTCTCTTAGTGTCACTCTTATCAAGATAAATGAACTATTACCATTACATATCCTTGTGGTATTCTTCTCATGAAAAATACAAGGACAGAGTGTGGGTTTGTCCTTGCTTCATTTTCCTACCCACATCTTGGCCAGAGAAGGTAGCGCATCCAGACACTCAGTCCCCAGGAATGTTTCAAAGTAAGAACGGGCAAAGAATCCTGGAGACAGCCAAACCAGGAGGGGCCCTCACAGTCACCATACTTTGTACTAGAGGTGCATCCTGCTCCAGACTTGGATTTGCAGCATCCCATGCAATGATCTAATCTTGTCCTTCCAACAACCTTACCAGGTAGGTGGTAATATCCCCACACCAGTGCTTAGGAAACAGACAACCAGGGAGATTAACTGACTTGCACAGAGTCCTCGAGTAAGAGGCAGAGCCCAGATGAGACTCTGTCATGGCTTTTGTCTTAATCGAATCTGAGTACTTGCCTAAAACTTCCTGTTTCCTCATTTGAGAGGAAAATAGAATTCAATGAGTTTTCATATCACACAGCACAGTGCACCAGTTGTTGAAACACTGAACTACTTCCCAACCAGTAGGTAAATAGCCACAGGCTATCTGGATGCTACAAGACCACCACTCTAGCCACCCTGGCCCTTTCCCTGGGTCCTCAGATTTCCCCCACGTCTAACAACTTGAAGAGTTAACACTGGGCATATAGGGACCGCCAGGATGCTGCTAGTCTACCATGCCTGGCACCTTCTCTGGTTACTTGCTGCCCATTTCATACCAAAATACTTTTCATTTTACCACCGTTTCTATTTAGGACTCAGGGAAAAAGATAAGTACTTTGAATAAGAGGTCTACTTTAGATCCCAAAATTAACTGTGTACTACTCAAATAAAAATAGCTAGGTCATTACTTTCACTAAAGCCTTAAAGAAAAAGAAAGAGAAAAACTAATAAAAGTAATTTACCCCTTCCAGGGGTCTCAAACTCGCAGCCCGCGGGCCGCATGCGGCCCGCCCACCAATTTTGTGCAGCCCGCGGACTAGCCCGCAGATTAATCCACGAAGTTTGATTAGTCTGCGGGCTGCACAAAATTGGTGGGCGGGCCGCACGGCCGCGAGTTTGAGACCCCTAGTTAGCCCATAGAGTCTGTGCTTCACTGAATTTTCCATTTTGGTACCCTTCCTTACTTAGCATTCTTCGTAATTCATTAGAAACATTAATCTAGTGGGAATGTGTGTCTATGCCATAGTAAAAAAAAAGTGTTTAGTGAATGGTGGGGTAAAATTACTCTTTACTCATTAGTCAGGCTCCGGGCGGGTCTACAATAGCCATTCACCAAGAATGCCATAAATCACAGGCCACAGATTTCCCAGAAGACTCTAAGATACTGTACTTTGTTATATCACCAAACATGATATGCTTACTTTGTATTCTAGCACTACTTTTCCATGTTAGAATACACTCATTTAAATACAGATTTTATTTTCCTGCCTAACATCAGACAAACACTTGTGGTGAAACAGAAATTAATCTATCTTTGTACATTGGTGGGAAGCACTAAACTTGCCACAATTATCAATCTGCTCTCAGGGTCACCATTTTTTATCTTTCCGACATTAAAAATCATGTTCAGAATTGCACTGTCATGCCTTGCTATCCAAAGTGCTGTGCCTCTCATTAGTAGGGCAACTTTGGCTACACCACAGCATGAGGGCTCGTCCATAAACCCAGGAAAAAATGTCACGCTGGGGGAAAGTGCTATTTACAGATGTGCTGATGTCAGCACAGTGCATCACAATGCATCCCCATTGCTCTGTCTGGGAGGCTTTGGGAGGCTCTTCCCAGCACGAGAACATTCAGCCTGGGCACCCAAAGCAGGACTCGATGAGAAGCTCGTTAACAGCCCTCTGACTGGTCCTTCATGGAGGCCACGGAAGGGATGAAGCTAGGTTTCTCTAAAGAGTGAGCCAAGAAATTCCACAGATAAGGGCTTATAACAGTGTCATAGCAGAGGTCTCAGCAAATCAGAAATAACATTAATAGTGCCAGCCCTACTTCTGTCATCTACAGACAGTATTTTGGTCATATTTACAGCGAACTGGGCAGTAGGGATGACATGTTCTCCACTTAACAGATGAGTCCAGAGGTTATATTATACACTGCTCTTGCAGAGGTTGTATTATATACAGCTCCTGACAAGCTGTATGTGTCTTCTAAACATTTATCCCACTACGTTAGTTCAAAAGCAAGAAAGTTCTGACAATATCCCAAAGCTTGTCCAAATGCAAATGACTGGCCTTGTCTCATCCAGCTTATAGCTCTATCTGAGGAATGTACAGACTAAGGTTGCATAAACCCCAGAATTTTAAGTACTGGTTTTGTCACAATATCTTTCATGAGCCCTTAATCCAGGATTAGATACCCTTATTGGCAAATCCTGCAGTTTCCCATAGTTTTCTACCATACACTCAATGATATCACAATCATTTGTCTGGAAATGTCCTTTTTTTTTTTTTGTATTTTTCTGAAGTTGGAAATGGGGAGGCAGTCAGACAGACTCCCTGCATGCGCTCAACCGGGATCCACCCAGCATGCCCACCAGGGGGCGATGCTCTGCCCATCTGGGGCATTGCTCTGTTGCAACCAGAGCCATTCTAGTGCCTGAGGCAGAGGCCATAGAGCCATCCTCAGCGCCCGGGCCAACATTTTGCTCCAATGGAGCCTTGGCTGCAGGAAGGGAAGAGAGAGACAGAGAGGAAGGAGAGGGGGAGGGGTGGAGAAGCAGATGGGTGCTTCTACTGTATGCCCTGGCTGGAAATTGAACCCGGGACTCCTGCATGCCAGGCTGACACTCTACCACTGAGCCAACTGGCCAGGGCTGGAAATGTCCTTTCTGAATACACCAAGACCCCCATGAGAAACTACTGCCATGATGTTTGTTCACCAAAGTCCCCACACTTAGCCCAGTTCATGGCACTCAATGAATACATGTGAATGAGTCATCAATCCCCAGCTAAGTCCATGGCAGTGGGACACTGACATCCTGATACAAACACTGTGACCTAGTGACTGTTTGTTGCATCAGATGTCATAGCTCCATAGATCTGACTTCTCCTCCTCACTCTCTTGACTCTAAATCCAAGTTGCCTGGGGAACCAACTGCTTATTATGGTGTCCCAGCTAGGTCTGCTGCAGACCAGCTACTGTCAAAACCTTTTCTCCTTGGCAGTTTCATTTCTCAACCAAAGATTAGCACTGGCATCTTAGTCATTCCTTATGTGTTTGAAGATGTGAGCTAGTTTTCTGGAATTTGAGTTCAGTCACCTGATGACATCGCTGGAACTCCAAGGCAAAGACCCAGACCAGGAAATGTGGTGACTCATTGTGGTGCCATGCCACTGAGAGATCAGCAGTGTCCCTAAAGTGGCTTCTCTGTCACATAATGTGTGAGAAGCATTTGGCTCATTCTGAGAAGAAATAGAATATAGCTACACAGTAAGAAGCAAAGCATGTATTAGAAATTTTACAGAACTTTTAATGAAAGAGAGTGTTGATGGTTTTGTGAGTAAATAGAGGATGGATGGAGGGCTTGGTTTTAACTGTAGTCTTCTTCATTAGAATACTCATAGGTCCTCCGAAGATCAGTTGAATTTATCAACTCTCTCCTAAAAGCATATCCTTTTGAAGTGCCAAAGTCCCTTCTCTTAGAAGAGCCTACTCACTAGACTTCCTAAGAGCTCTAACCTAGAGATTGAGCCCACAAGGGTCATAGTACTTGCTTATTCATGTTGGTCATGCCTGGGAAACTCATTTCTCCTTCCTCTACTAAAGTTCACATCCCCCTTGATATGAAGAAAGACTTACACAGTTTCATATTTAAATCACCTCTTCTGTTTTACTCAGATATAACTAAGAATATCATTTTCCAAATCAGTTAGGAAGTAGAGAAGAGCGATATACTCTGATTCATTTCTAGGCTTTCTCCCAGCAGAGGTGGCAAGTTGGAAAATGAAACTGTTATCTCCACTGAGACAAGTGACTGTCTTTTAATAATTCCAAATACACCCTTATTACCATTGAGTCACCAAGTCTTCACAACATAAAAGGCAGATCAAATTGAAAGACATTAAAAAAAAGGCCAACTCAGGGACAGAATTAAGTTTTAATAGGTTGGATATTTAATATCTGTATGTTTCACAGACTGCCTGGAATTGTCTGATTTAGAGGATCTGGAAAGAAATCCCAGGAGAAAATAGTTTCTTTGTAGACAGTTATATAATAAATGAACTTTTATCAAGTTTTACACATTCTAACTTAATTTCAAAATTACTTCATTACATTCCACTCCAGTTGTGTGAAGTCAGCTAGGACTGATAGTATAGCCATAGGGAATAAGTGAGGAAACTGAGGCACGAAGACATCTGTGTTTTTTTCAAAGTCACACTTTCTTAAAGAAGAGCTGAATGGAGATTGAAAGTAAGGTTTTCTGACTTTGATTCCAGTGCTCTTGACAAAACACAGAAATATAATTACTTTTTATTATAAAGTTTTCATTGAAATATCACAAGGGACACATTTATTACAAAAGAAATCTACGAATTTTTAGCCCACCCATCATTGTTTATGTGCCTAACACCAGAGGTTATAAAGAGAAGGAAAATACTTTGTCTCTACAATAAAGTCTTTGACAATTTAGCTGAGGGACCACACCGACATTAAGAGAACCTGGAAAGGAATATAACTAAATTGATTTTTTCATGAGTCTAGAATTATCAGAGCAAGTGAAGGACACTGGTAGCCATCCAGATACCATTACTCAGCACATGAGGGGCAGGATTCAAGAACGCAATAGATGACTAATAAAATGGAGAAAATAAAATTGAAGAAAGTGATCATAGTTATGTCAACTCCTGCCAAGATGTTTTCTGACATATTCTTTTTTCCCCATTTCATTCAAATGAGTACCTCCCCTCTGCCTATCATTTAGGACATTGGCTATCTTCAGATTTCATTCATTCCTTTCTCCATTCAGTCCTTCTGCAGCCATTTATTTATTTATTATTTTATTTACATTGTCTTATTTAATCCTCATGACAGTTTGATATCATCCTCCTCACATTCTAGATCAGTGGTTCTCAACCTGTGGGTCGCGACCCCGGCTGGGGTCGAACGACCAAAACACAGGGGTCGCCTAAAGCCATCAGAAAATACATATTTATTATACAACCACTGTTCTAGATGAAACAAAGCAAAGTATAGACAGGCTAATTGACTTCTCCATGCCTCCTGTTGGTAAAGCTGGGGTTCAGACCCAGGTCAGTCTAAGTTTCTTTCTTTCTTTCTTAATTTTTTTAAATTTTTATTTATTGTGTTAACATAAATTCAAGTGTCCCACTCAATATACCTCCCTCACCTCCACCCCCTTGTTGCCCACTACACCCCCTTTGCCCCCTTCCCCCTAACTCCCTCCCCTCTTCCCTCTGGGACTTGCTGCAATGATTTATTGATTGCCACAATGTACCAGGGACTGTTGGGTTCTTATAAATATTGCAAGTGAGAAAAAGAGACATAATCCCTGTCCTCTCAAGCTTATAGTTTGATGAGAAAAGACAGACAATACACAATAAAATAATTAAAGCTGCAGGATAAAAGCCAATCATATCAGTTCTAGAGTAAAATTAATCAGCAAATAAGGCTAGGGACTCCCATTTTAGTGGTTAGGGGAAAAGGCGACATTTGAGCAGCGATCTGAAAGAATAAATAGCCAGATACGCTGCTCTCTGGGAACATAATATTCTAAGCAGAAAAAAAATAGCCATAAACGATTCTGGGGCAAGAGTGTCCCAGGCATGCTGATAGGAGAGCAAGGCAAACAGCACACTGGAGTGGGGGGATGGAGGAGGGGTGGTAAGAGCAGGGGCGAGAGAGCACAGGGGAGGGAGCCAAGAGGTCACAAAGGACCTGTTGTTCACTGGCTTTTAACTCCAGTAAAATGGAGAGCCCAGGAGGGTTTGGAGCAGGATTTGAGATACCTAACTTACGTTTTAAAGGTTCTCCTAGGTTGCTGTGCTGAGAACTTATGAGAGGGAGCCACAGGGAGAAGCAGCACGGCCAGAGTCGGAGGTACATGCACAGATACAAAAGTTCAGGTTAGGTCCACAAAAGACCCAATTATTCCCACCCAAGGTAACAAAGTCTTGAAAGTTATTTGGACAAGATCTGTGTGCACTCCTTATTGCCCAGGGCCACCCATTCTGAAGACACCTAGAAAGATGTTAGCAGATTAGATGCAAATTTGAAAGTATTATCTTCCCTTTGTGGGAAAAAAAGCACTAGAGTGGATCAAGGAAACCAAATGAAACAGCTGAAATAGTTCAAGCTCAAGAAAAGCTAACATTAAACACAGGTGAGGAAAGTTTATATGATAAGTAGTGGATTCATTCAACGAGTAGTAAAGAAATAGGTTCAGGTGAACTTGTCAAGGGTGTGCAGTGTGGATGTTCAGGAAGAAAGAGTCCTCAAGGTGAGTGCTAGGCTTACGTTTAGTATGGCTCGGCTGAGTTCCCAGATTGCTGTAACTCTTACAGAGCTGGTTACTATGAAATGTGCCCTAGGAGGAAACTAGGGGATTATTTACAAGACTTCAGAATACCAGTCATTCTAAGCGGCAAATGGAGACTTTAGGACTTGACTGAGGGATCTGAAGGACCTACTACTTCCCTACCCTCTTCCACGTTCCAGCTCATGCCTCGCTCTCCAATATTCCCCAGGATGTTCAAGGTTGCTCCCTTCTCTTGTCCTTTTCCAGGATTTACCATCTGGACGGACACTCTAGCCCAGGGGTCCCCAAACTTTTTACACAGGGGGCTAGTTCACTGTCCCTCAGACCATTGGAGGGACAGATTATTAAAAAAACCTATGAACAAATCCCTATGCATACTGCACATATCTTATTTTAAAGTAAAAAAACAAAATGAGAACAAATACAATATTTAAAATAAAGAACAAGTAAATTTAAATCAACAAACTGACCAGTATTTCAATGGGAACTATGCTCCTCTCACCGACCACCAGTGAAAGAGGTGCCCCTTCCGGAAGTGCGGTGGGGGCTGGATAAATGGCCTCAGGGGGCCACATGCGGCCGCGGGCCGTAGTTTGGGGACCCCTGCTCTAGCCCCTATGTGTCATTTCTAAGGCCATTTATTTCAGTCTTATAATGCAGGCTTTTTGAAATCAGAGAGCTCTGTGCAAGATGTTTCCTTCTACCCTCATTATATTTCATCTTCACCAGGACCCTCTGTTACGGCCGCCAGTTCCCAGGCTGAGGCTCAGTGTGTGCGTCATGGAACGAGAGTCACCTACGGAAGTGTCGGACAACAAACATCGTGTTTTCGCCCTGGCCATCATTTTACAAGTGAAATAAGTTTAAGTACAATTTAAAGGATAGGTTTATTATTTGTAAGTGTCCAATAAATATCTCAAATACATATTTTCAATTAAAAAAACTCATCTTATAGAACACCCTGGAATATAAAGTACTGAAAATAATGGGAACATTTTCTAATCTCCTGTTTAGTGAACATCAGAGAAAACATTTATATTTAAGTAAATGATGCTTCCACAAAGAAATCAAATACATTCTCTCCAAAAATCATCTGTAAAATGATAAGTCCTAAACACCAAGGGAAGGCCAAAATGTGATTAAATGAAAGCACAGATTGTTAATTATCATTTTTGTTATACTCTAGAAAAGCAAGGAAGGTTTGTTTGTAATTAGCTTGGTGGGCAGTACTAGCAAATGAACCTGACACATGCAATATTCCTTCTCCAGAACTTTATAATGCCTCTATTTCCCCTTTGAAAGTATCAGCCAGGCCTCTTTTTAACTGTTTGTAAAAATAAATCAAACTGAATGACAGCTCAGCAGTGCAGGGAGTTGATAATGTTGGCTCTTTGCTTCTTAGTAGAATGGGGTTTTCCCAAGAAGAGAGATCTTTTCCCAGTTGATTTCAACACTCTTTCTATATGACTGCTGTCCAGAAACATATCCACAGGTTTGTTTCCCATTTAAACATCACGAAGCCAGGCCCTTCTCCTGCTTGGGGCACCTTTGTTTTACTCCTGAGAACCATTAGTGTTTACTGGCTTTTCCATTCCATGTAGGCTTTTCCCCCCCTCTTAATCACCAGGTTCCCATCTCTGCTGGGCAATGGGCTGCTTCTCACATCCATTCTTGGTTGATGCCAGAGAGCCTCATCTGGAGTCTTCAGGCTCCACAAACTGAGCTGTGGTCCATGACACAGACTACCTCCATGTGAACATCGTGCAGCTGAATGTCTTATAGGGTTTTCCTGAAAATTGTTATTCAAGTTTTTAACTCACTTCTGTTTATTAAGAACCCACAGACTGCCTTACAGACAACTTGAATGACAGGCAACAAGTAATTCTATAAATTATCCCTGGTCAGCCTGACCAGGCAGTAGTGCAGTGGATAGAGCATTGGCCTGGGATGCAGAGGACACAGGTTCAAAACCCCAAGGTTGCTGGCTTGAGTGCAAGGTCCTGGCTTGACCATGGGTCATAGACATGACCCCATGGTGGCTGGCTTGAGCCCAAAAGTCACTGGCTTGAAGCCCAAGGTCACTGGCTTGAGTAAGGGGTCACTTGTTCTGCTGTAGCCTCCCCCCCCCAATCAAGGCACATATGAGACAGCAATCAATGAACAACTAAGGTGCCACAATGAAAAACTGATGCTTCTCATCTCTCTCCCTTCCTGTCTGTCTATCCCTATTTGTCCCTCTTTCTGTTCCTCTCTCTGTCTCTGTCACACACCCACACAAAAAATAATAATAAAATAAATTAATTATCCCTGTTCACTGAGAATAAAAGCTCCATCCTTAGCCAAACCTATATGAGCGATTCTTCTCTCCCAAGAACTCCCATGATCTTTGTCTCATCCAATTGTCAATCCAAATAAGTTAGTCTTAGAGCTATGAGTCACTGAATCTCCAAAGTGAAGGACACTTTTGAAGTCATAAAATCCAGCCAAGCACCAATGGTAAAACCCCATTACAATATCCTTTCCAGGGGTTGTTTGGTTTCTGATGAAGACACAGCCTTGGTCACAAGCCAATGTTTCTTCATTTTGAGCTAAAACATTCCTCCTCTAACTTTTGCACACTACTCCTGCCCAAGAATTCATAACAAAGGTGAAGTAAATGAAGATGTTTTCTGTTTTTTTCTCTAAAATTTTATTAGTGTTGCACAGCCAGGATTTTTTCATCAAAAAGAAAAATCAACACAAAGTGAGAAAAAGAACAACTCATATTTATTTCATCTTAAGGATGGGATTTTTAAAATTCATTCTGTTCAAGTGTATGCACCATGCCAAAATGGTAATCATAGTGAAATATTAAACTCTGATAAAAGATTGTTCCTTTGACTTTTATTTGTGTGTTTATTTTGCCTTTTAAGGATTAGAAAAAAAAAAAACATGATCACCACAAAATGATATGCAAGATCTGATGGGAAGGTTGGGGACAGCTAGCTTGTATTTTATGTTATTTATTTGCCCCGTGCAGCACTCAGGCTATTACATGTAATATTCATTCAAAAGAACTAGGAAAAACCTTGTGGTCTTTTCCAGAGTAACTGGCAGTCAGTTCAAATCAGTTAGCTGGCCATTAACTGAGAGCAAGGGCTTACTTTAACCAGAGCTTGGTGGGGGAAATTTTAAAAGTTTATTTAGCAGAAGCTTTTGTAAATTTAGATTTTAAATTTAAAAATCAATGCATCCCATTTGGTATGCTATTTGGCATCATGCACTTAAAAAAACCATTAAAAACCAAAAGAAACAACAACAACAAAAAGGTTCAAACAGTTGGAGTTTTTAACTCCACTTTTGGGAATTTATTCTAGGAACATAATCTGAAACAGAGGAACAGTTCATGCACAAAATATTCACTAAAGTGTATGTTTAATAGGGAAACTGAAATGAACCTAAATAGCCAATAATTGAAGGTAAGGGTAAATAAACTGTATTTGGTGTTAGGTATTTAAAGTAAGCATCTGCAAAAAATTAGTTATTTAAAATGAGATTACTGTAGTGTGAGAATATGTAAAGAGAGTACAACAGGATAAAAATATATGGGTAGTAGGCTCTCCTATATGTTAAACAATCACCAAAATGATAATAAATACTTGAAGAAAATAAACAATCATGTCAATAGGGAGTGCTAGGAGTATGGGAGATAGTTTTGGAATTCTCTTTTTTTTTTCCACAATGAATATAAATAACTTTTAAATGGAAAGAGAAGGATACCTTACATAAAGAAAAGCTGACTCCTTCAGAAATAGAATATCATCTCACATCCAAAGCAGCTGTGAGATTACAGTGGTGTTTTTACCGGGCTTATGAAATATGAATGCTGACCTTGTGTCCTTGTGACTACTGACATCAAGTGGTATTTACTGGTGAACAATTATTTTTTCTCTCACCTTCAATTCTTTTCCACATTTTATCACTAACGACCACTCTGCAAGCCTAAAACTTGTTTGAACAAGTCAGTCTCCTTCTTCATGTAACATTTTCTACTTTGTCTTACAATAATTCTAAATGTGCTACAAAAAATTTGTGGCCATAATGGTTATGCCAACATTTTGTCCATGAGGGCAACTTGTCAGGGAGACCGAATCTGAGTCTGCATTCTAAATAGCTCTCAACTCCCTATGAGGTTAATAAGTATAAATTCTAATGAAGGGAATAAAATCTTATCAATTGCTCCCTGGATCCTTCAAAATAGTCCTGCATCCTTTAAGCAAGAGCTCATTGAGGATGTTTTTATTCTCACATTCCTCCAAGGGGAAGGGGCAGGGACTCACATCCTGTATCTTCTTCTCTGGGCTGAAAGATTGCGACAAGGGTAGACACAGTTGGCCAGAGGTGGCCACGTAGATTTCCGAGTAAGCTCATGAATCCCGCTTGCATGAGGTTTCTTCCAAAACCCTTACACAACTTGAGGGGACTTTAGAAGGGCCCCTCAAGTTGTATAAGACAAATGTCCCTCAAAGGTGAGATGTGTCACTGCACATGGCCAGTGTTGCCATATTGTTCTCACTAGCACTTAGAGGAGAACATAAAGCTCTGTTTCTCTGACTTTGACTTATGTGATGTGAGACATAGTGGTCAAATGGAAGGGACAAAAACACTGGAGAGAAGCCGAAGAGAAATGGAGGGGAAAGGGGTGAGAGACAGAAAATATCAATTGTGACAAAACACTCTCTGCGGATCTTTAAGAACAGAGATTGAAATCATGTCTTGTTCTTTTCCCAACAGAGAAAACCTAGTGTTTCTGATTTATTATCATACCCAGGAATCAACCCAGGAGCCATTGGAGGAATGATCTTGGGACTATTATTCTTTAAAACTCAGAAATAAAAAGATCACCTTTATCTGATATGCTTCTAATAGCCAAATGTTTTTATTTTTTGTAAGATATTAGATGAATATGTTATTTTGGGCCACACAAAGACCAATTTATTAAATTTCCATTTTAGGAAATGGTGAATGGGACTTGTAGTTTGAGTTTACTAACAATCACCAGAGACACGGTGTGTCAACAAGGGTCCTTAACAAGCTAGCTCAAGGTCTTCATTTATAGATGGAAAAGGAGCTTAGAAAGGAGAAATGGCATGCCAGGGGTGATGGATTTAGCTACAAAGCAGGGATATCAATACTGTTGTCCATATAACATATCTGCAGATTGGATGATAGGTGTGTGTGTTTGTATGTGTATATATATCACAGTTTTCTGACATGTTCAGAAAAAAATTAAAATCTTCTAATGTTAATATTGGGTTCCCTCATATACATGTGCACACACACATACACATGCAACCACAGTGGAAGAAAATGATATTTTATCATATGTCTTATTATTTCAAAATCCAATAATAAAAGTTGTTGAAAAAGAGACTGTACTTTAATTTTCTTACCTATCTATGTCTTTACTCTCTTTTCCTTACTTGCAAATTTACAGAGGAGAGGTAGAAGGCAGCCGCAGATATAAAACTAATTCCCTTTCCTATTGAGAAATAGGAAACTTCAGGGGCACATTCAGATCCCTCGTATCACACATTCACCCAGAAATGCATTTAGCACTCATTTCAAGGACTGTGCTTGAGCTCAGAGAATGCTGAAGCCACAGCAACCCAAGGCCCTGGGCAAACACCTAACTATACACAGACACTTTCCAGTGGGGAAGAAAAAGGATTGCCTCTGAAACCGAACACACAGCTCATTTCAGTTCTCCATGAATCCTAAAATTAATTGCACAAAAGGAATCAGTTGTGTCTGTGGAATGGCCAGGTGGATCCTGGTGCTTAACTTCTGATAGATGACCAATCTTTTTGATAATTGTGATGGTCTCTATCTTCAATCAAATGTCTTTCTATAAATGCTCATAAAAGTTCATATATAATTTCAGCTTCACTAAACTAAATCCAAAGAACAACGTGCACAGTTCATCTGTCCAATAGGACAAAATGTGAACTTACATATTCACCTTCTCTTTCTGAGTCTCAATTTCTCTGTTTGTAAACTCTGTGATGATGAGGCACAACAATATCTAAAGACCATTTCCAGCTCCAAGATATGTTCAGTCTGCATTATGTTTTCATCCAATAAGTACTGAGGATATACTTTTATTTAACACTTCTGAGCCACTTGGGAAATTTAAGCTTATGGTATCTCAGAGGTTTACAATGACATTAGTAATTACGTTGATTTTTTTAGAATTATCAAGTGTTACTTAATTTTCATTAAAATGAAAGAAAGACTTCTGACAAGACAAAAACTATTTCTGAGATAGGTTCAGTTTGGTTCTGGCATGCGACTGAAACCATTTAGCAGAAAATTAAATTAACGTTTACCAAGAAATTAAGATAAAATATGAGGATCACCACTGTCAAGCTATTTGTCATCCTGGAAAGAATGGATGATCCATGTCAACCTTCAAATTCAGATCCATGAGCAACTGGAAATTATCAAGAGATTTAGAAGTGATGGAAAATAGATTTTGATACAGGTAAATGACAGTCAATTCAAAGAGTGAAAGGACAGCTGACTGTGACAGATTCACTGTGCATGAAGATCAAATGACTGAAAAAATACAGGGTGCAAAGAACCCTAGAAGGACTGGGCTCTGCTGTCCTGATAAGAGATTTATCTCAGGGCAATTAGTATAAATTTCAAGAAAATACAAATGATTCTGATACTTCCTGATATCTTGACTTTAAATCCTCTTTATTTTTTTCAAACAAAACAAAGAGAGCCTAAATATTCATCTAAGGATATTTTAGGGAAAGAAGAAGCCTTCCAAGTTTGCAGAAGCAAAGCCAAAAGTCCATTCTTCCATTTATTTATGAGCCAGAGGGCACAAAAGCCAAAGCTGATCAGAGCCTCTCTTGGAGTTGATCATCAACCAAATTGCTGCAAAGCTCAACACTATGGAACTATACCTGGTGATCTATATGCAGCCTGACATAAATTTGCATAAACCTATGACTAATAGGTAGAAAATGAGACTCCAGTTAAAATGTTAGATACAATGTATGTGTAAACAACAGGGAAAAATGATTGTACCCTTAGAATTTTCAGAGAATAACCCAAAGTTTTGCCAAGTAAAGACAACTAAAATAAGGGTCTACTGTAAAGCCAGTAGCCACGGCCACCATCACAGCCGTCTGGCCCATGCAGGTTCGCATTTGATTCAGACAGACGGTAATGAAACAACAGAGCCAAGAACTGGTGGGCCATTACATTGAATCCTAGCTTGCACCCAGCGGGCAAGAAATACACACAGTGTGAAAACACTTCCCTTTCCATTCAGGGCTCCCAAAGCCACTGACTTATCCGAGTTTCCTAAAATCAAAGGTTTCTAGCTCACCAGCCTTATTCACCTCTGTTCCCCATCTCCTTCTGTCTGCACAAACTTTGCACAAACTGGCTTCTCCTTCAGTACTCTGCCATCTTGGCTGCTTCTCCTCTCCTCCACGTGGCCTTTCTCTGCCCTCTCTTATAGTGTAGAAATCAAAACTTTTAATCCAATTACAAACAAGGAAGTCTCTGATACAAAGTCACTTATCTGAGGCATAAATGGGATTCCTCATGAGAGTGCACCACACCACATCCTGCAACAGTCAAAGGTGTGGGGAAAAGCTTAGTTTTGAAAAGATCTTAGTATTAAAAGGGTGGGAAATGCTTAGTCTTAAAACTAAGCCTCAGGCCTGCTTACAGCCTGTCTCCCACACCTAATGCAAACTATAAGCGAGCAAACATACATCATATTTACAAACTTATTTGACCAACCAACAGTCTGCTTTAAACTTCTTTTCATTCTACAAGTATTTTCTGAGGATCTATGATGTCTCAGACACTGTTTTAGATGCTTAGAATATACTAGTGGGCATAGGAACCACTGTCCTTGTGGAGCTTACATTTTAGTGGAGGAACTCAGACAATAGATAACAATAATCATGTTGTTGGGTAAACAAGTAGAATTTATTTGGGTTTGCTCCTTGTATTGGGGCAGCTCCATGTGTATGTAGTCTGTGGAAGGCTATGGGTGCTTACCCTCAGGGTGGCAGATTGCAAATTGCAGATTACCTGCTGCACAGCACCTTGGGGAGGGGCCATTGTTTGCCAGAGAAGGGGTATTTCTGCCAGGCCTGTTTGGCTGAAGAGTGCTGAGGCTGGTGGGGGCCTGTGAGTCAGGGCTGTGAATCCAGAGGGGGTTGGGGCTTTGGGAGCCCTGTGAGAGAGGGAAGAGGTCTTCCCTGCCTGTTTGCTCGTCTGCCATTTGGAGACTTTAATAAACAGAATGGCCCACATTTTCTGGCCCCACAGTTCCTTTACCCTCTGCCTGAATCCAGTGATCCTGCATGGCCATGGCGGTGGCTGCTGGCCCTACACATGTGGTAATATATCCTATGGTATAGATATGTATATATGTTCTGTTTTGTTTTGTTTTGAAATAAAAACAGGACAACAGGATCAGGAGCACTGAGTGAGATGTGAGGCAGGTCGTGGTGTAAACTAGATAGCTCTGGGAAGGGATCAGTGAGAGTGCAAAACGTGAGTGAGGGCTTGACACTGATGAGATCGTCAGCAAAGCTGCTACCATGAGAAGAGCACTCCTTCCAGAGGGATACCCTAAAGCCCACAGCTCAAGTGTGATGTTTGACAAGACAACACCAAACAAGGGTACAGGAGAGAGGAGATAAGAGACAGACCATGTAATCTTTCCAACCTTTCTCTGAGAAGTGGTGAGCTGGATTTTATGCACGGGAATAGTGTGCTCTGACCCATGCTGGTCACTCTGGCTGCATGTTAAAAATAGACAATAGGTGAACAAAATTCAAAGCAGGAACACTTTTTGAATACTTATTATTTGTTATAAATAACCCAAACAAGAAATGCTAGTGGTTTAGATCAGCACAATAGCAGTAACAATAATGAGAAATGGGCACTTTTGAGGATGGGGAATGTAAGGCCAGCAGCCGCGGCCATCGCAGCCATTCACATGCAGGTGCACATTAGATTCAGGTGGATGGCAAAGAAACAGCGGAGCCAAAAAATGGTGGGCCATTCTTTTATTCTATCCTCGCACTGGCCGGCGAGTAAACACACACAGGGCTCCAAAACCCTGACACAGTCTTTGGTTCCACAGCCAGGAGAATGTTCTCAGGTTTTTCCTAGAATCAAAGGTCTCGGTCACCTCTGGTTCCCCATCTACACACTTTCTCCCTTCTCCTGTCTGCACAAACTGGCTTCTCCTTCAGCACCTGCCATCTGGATTCTTTCTTTTCTAGCAGTCTGCCTTCTCTCTGCTCTCACTTTCCAAAAATGGCTTCCTTCTTTCCTCCTCTTTCTCTCCTTTTAAAACTCTTTTGGCTGGAAAACCCCTCCTCTGGAATCATTAGCATAACAAGGGCCCTTTCAAGCAGGAAGGTAATTAGCAATTTCACAGATCAGTGCCATTTTTAACCATAAAAGTGAGTAGACTCAAAAAACACAAATTTTATAAACTCATTTGCCCAACAGGGAAGATAGCTAGTGAATCAGGTTTTGAAGAGAAAATCAGAAATTAAATTTTGGAAATGTTAAGGTGAAATATCTATTAAACATCCAAGTAGAAATATTAAGTAGACATTTGGAAATATAAGTCTTGTGTTGGCAAGGAGGATTGGACTGAAGCTGTAATTATGGAAGCTGTTGAATTTTAAGTAGTACTTAAAGTAGTACTTAAAGTAGTACTGGAATAGCTTTAATGTCATGAGGAGAGAGAGACAAGATCCTCAAGGACTGTGATGCTCCCTTGCAAAGAGATTGAAGAGAACTGAAAACAAGTGACCAATAGAAGAAAAATCAAGAGAGTGTCTATAATGTTGAGATTTAAGTGAAGAAATCTTACTTAGCTCTGGCCAGGTTGCTCAGTGGATAGACTGTTGACTCAGCACCCAGGTCACAGATTCAATCCCCCCAACTTCAGGTCAGGGCATAGAGTGAACAACTCAGTAGAACAGTGAGTTAATGTCTTACTCTCTCTCTCTCTCTCTCTCTCTCTCCCTTTCCCCCTTCCTCTTTCTTGCTCTCTCTCAAATCAATGGAAAAAATTTTAAGAAATGTTTACTCAACAGGAGATGACACATCATTCAGGACAGGAAAATGACCATGGCATTGAGCGGTATGTTGATGCCTCATCTCTGTATGAATGTGAGGGTGAAAGCAAACTGGAGAAAGTTAGGAGAACGGAAGTAAAGATTTGGCTGCCTGACTATAGCCACATCTTCTAAGTTTTGCAGCAAATGGCAGCAAAGAAGTAAAAGTTTGGGTCAAATGATGAAATTTTTTTCCATGAGAAAAAACCTCCAGCATATTAATATAGAGATAGAAATGATCTAATTTAAAGAGTTTTCAGCCCTGGCCGGTTGGCTCAGCGGTAGAGCGTCGGCCTAGCGTGCGGAGGACCCGGGTTCGATTCCCGGCCAGGGCACACAGGAGAAGCGCCCATTTGCTTCTCCACCCCTCCGCCGCACTTTCCTCTCTGTCTCTCTCTTCCCCTCCCGCAGCCAAGGCTCCATTGGAGCAAAGATGGCCCGGGCGCTGGGGATGGCTCTGTGGCCTCTGCCTCAGGCGCTAGAGTGGCTCTAGTCGCAACATGGCAACGCCCAGGATGGGCAGAGCATCGCCCCCTGGTGGGCAGAGCCTCGCCCCATGGTGGGCGTGCCGGGTGGATCCCGGTCGGGCGCATGCGGGAGTCTGTCTGACTGTCTCTCCCTGTTTCCAGCTTCAGAAAAATGAAAAAAAATAAATAAATAAAGAGTTTTAAAATCAGATAGGTGGCCTATAAAATGTGGTTCTGTTATTTAATAGTTTTATGACCTCAGACAAGGTATTTAACTTCTCTGGGCCTCAGTTTCTGTATCTTACCAGATATGAGAGTGTATTGACTTTGGTTAGGAATCTCTAGAAAGATAGCACTGGGTTATGGAAAGATTCAGAGAGACAAAAGTTTATATTCTACATTTCTTAGGTAGAAGCTGTATGACCTTGGGCAAGAAACTTCTTTTTGGTTACTTAGCATCTTAGTCTTGAAATAGAATAACAATATCTATCCCACTGGAATTTGGTGAGAACTGAACAAAGTTGTGCAGATGAATTGCCCAGAAAAAATATCTGGCACAAAGGGCCAGATAAATGTGATTTGCTTCCGGTGTTTGCTCTATCACTTCTCAAATGCAGATCCAAATTCTCTGAATGTTAACTGCATGATCACTTTCAATTTTACTCATTGATTGATGAATCTCGTTTCTAGTCCATTTCTCATGCTACCTTACCTTGAGGTTCTCCTATGACTATTTATTTGGCTTAGATTATTGCCTAGCAATAAGTGTGCTGCCTCAATATCTGCCCTCCCCCTCACTACCTGGGGTCTGAGTCCCTTGAGTTCCTGACACACAGTCTGTTCCTCATTGAGTCTGCTGTCAAAGCAGTGCCAGCACAGGGAAGGTTATTTCAGAAAGCTACCAACATAAACATCAAGTAGACTTAAATCATAAATACTCTAAATGTCCCCTGGTATAGACTTTAGACCATTTTCTTGGAGAAATTTTCATCTCTCTAAGAACATGTTAAATCCATGTAAGAATATCTGAAGAAGTGCAGTGACTAAAGAGAGTTCTAAAAGTACAGTGTCTGAGTCAAACAGATCTGAACTCAAAGTCTATTTCAGTTACACTAGTTGGGTGAACTTGGGCAAGCTGGCTTTTCTAAACCTCAGTTATCTCCCATGTAAATAGTGCTTACAATACTTTTGGCTTTTTTGTTGTTGTTGTTGTAAGAGAGAAAGAAAGAGAGAGAGACAGGAAGGGAGAGAGATGAGAAGCATTCATAGTGTGTCACTTCAATTGTTCATTGATTGCTTTTTCATAGGTGACTTGACCAAGGGCCTCAAGTAGTCAGTGACGCTGTGCTCAGGCCAGCAACCTTGGGCTCAAGCCAGTGACCTTGGGCTTTAAGCCAGCACCTTCTGAGCTCAAGCCAGTGACCATGGGATCATGTTGATGATCCTATGCTCAAAGTGGCAAACCTGCACTCAAACGGGTGAGCCTGTGCTGAGCCGACCGGCAGTTTCCAGTTTCAAACCTGGAACCACAGCAGCACAGGCCAGTGCTCTGTCCACTGCGCCACCACCAGTCAGGCGTGTTTACAGTACTTATCTTGTGATTTGTGTGGGTGTAAACTGAGATAATGTAAGCAAAAGCTCTTAGCAGAGCACCTGGCAAAAGTAAGTAATAGCTGTGTTTTTATATTATTGGTTAGGCCTGCCTACACATGAGGTACTTGGACACAGAAGAGTTTCACAGTGAAATCTTTAAAATTCACAATTCAGGACAAGAGTAATAGTACAGAGGCTTTAAATCAAGTATTTTTCCAAATGTTAGAGACCCTACTATATGAAGCTCTTCATGAAAAGCCAATAAAGTAAAATAAATATGGCACAAAAGCATTAGTTCCTGAGGTTTTATATAATTCTCCACCCAAGACACAGCGGGTCATACTGCCCCTGGTGATGGTTTTGCAGCCTCAAGCCCAGTGAACAACCCTGCCCTAGGAGGCAGTTCTGTGAAGGCCAGTCCTTCTTACCAGCATCTCTCTGGATGGAGGTGCTCCAGGTGCCACGGAGAACCATCCCTGCTTCCATGAAACAGTGTTTTTGGAAAGAAGTCTCTCAACAGCTATCTATTTAAAGATAGAGATAACATTTTATACACACCATACGTTAAGGCCAAAAAAAATAATAATTGCATGTGAGCTATGTGATAAAAATAAGGGTGTTTTCTCAATGTTTTCCATATTCAATCAAGGTAATTTATCTTGTGTGTGCTTAAATTTTATTTGGAGTTTGGGGAACATTACTGTAAGACAGTCCTATTACTATTGGTATGACCTTTAAAGACATGTATCCTCTATAGCAAGGGTCCCCAAACTACGGCCCGTGAGCCACATGCGGCCCCCTGAGGCCATTTATCTGGCACCCGCCGCACTTCTGGAAGGGCACCTCTTTCATTGGTGGTCAGTGAGAGGAACATAGTTCCCATTGAAATACTGGTCAGTTTGTTGATTTAAATTTACTTGTTCTTTATTTTAAATATTGTATTTGTTCCTGTTTTGTTTTTTTACTTTAAAATAAGATATGTGCAGTGTGCATAGGAATTTGTTCATAGTTTTTTTTTATAGTCCGGCCCTCCAACGTTCTGAGGGACAGTGAACTGGCCCCCTGTGTAAAAAGTTTGTGGACCCCTGTTCTATAGTCTGGTCTCCACATGTGACATCTCTGTTCATGTGAATCTTTATAGGAACAGATCTGTGGTAAAGATTAAATGTATAACACATCAGGCATATATATAAAATATTCCAGAATTAGAAGTTCTTCTCCAATGTGATTTATTGTTTGTCATACTTTGATAACTTCTAAATAACCCTATCTACCTTGGGTTCAAAATTATCAAATGGCCAGCCTGATCCTGTAAAAAGCCATTGTTATGTCCCTGATTCTTCTCACATGGTGTTAAAAGAGTCTGCAACATTCAATTGAATTTTCTATTTTCACTAGATTTGAAATAGATTTGATATACATGCAATACAATAGTTAGGCCTTTCTCATTACACACAAAAATCTTGAGAATTCTCTGCTAAACAAATACTGTAGCCATGTGATAGTCTTCATTATTGCAAGCCCAAGAGGCTGCAATCAATACAGTATATTGACCACAACCCAAAAGATACTGAAATGTCATTCTGGACTCTACAAATTGGACTTAAAAATTCAGTGTGCAGGATTTTCATGAGACACTCAGAGAAATCTGAAAGGAAATAGCATTGATTTGGCTCTATACTTTATCTGTTTATCTTTTCTTACAACTAACACAAGTAGATAAATCAGTAGATAAAGGCAAATGTCTTTTCTTTTTGTAATAATCTGTGTATAATAATTGCAATCTTGCCTGACCTGTGGCGGTGCAGAGGCTAAAATGTCAATTTGGAAACCTGAGGTCACTGGTTTGAAACCCTGGGTGTGCCCAGTCAAGGCACATACAAGAAGCAACTACTATAAGTTGATGCTTCCTGCTCCCCCGCCCTCCCCCACTACCATCTCTCTCTCTCTCTCTCTCTCTCTCTCTCTCTCTCTGTTCTCTCTAAAATCAATAAATAAAATCTTTAAAAAAATTATTGCAGTCTTGGTCATTTTCAAATAATCACCCCTGGATATAGAAGGCTCAAAATAAGGGTTATGAACAACCAAATTAGTAGTGGCATCTAGACATACTTCAGTTGAATTCTAGATTCTGTATGCATTCATTGTATGCCTATTTTTGTTAGCATGTACAAATCTCTGTCCCCAAGGTTGTAAAGCTGATCCAATATTGGCCCATAGAACACATGTCTGTGGTGTTAGAGGCTGGCCTGACATGCCAGCTCCCCTCATTAGGAGCTGTGTGACTGGGAAAAAGTTACTTAATGCCTCTGACCCTCTGCTTGCTTATCCATAAAAATAAATAATAATAGCACCACCCACGTTAATGTTGAGAATTAGAATAAACAAGTGTATGATGGAAAGCATGTACTAGATTTCTATACTCAATCTGACATGGTCATAAATTAGTCACTGAAAACTTTCAATCTACAAATCCACTTTCTGAATTCACCTTGAATGCATTTACATATTTACACAAAGATGAAAATCCTGGACTTTCATACTGACTAACAAAATTATTGAAAATAAAGGAAAAACCCTAAGAAAATACAAACGAACTGATGTAGACTATACTGAGTCTTTCCAGAATTATTCCCAATAAATCACTTCGTGCTCATTTCAGTTTTACTTAGGGTACCTTGCTCTTAATCAGTAGCAGCACACTCCTTATGAGACTTCAGGATAATTATTACATTTTAAAGATATACTACATGCGCCTTTCTGATTAGATTGCCCTTCAAGAAGCCTACTATCTGCCTACGTGCTTCCCATACTAGAAGGCCTCATCGGAAATTAGGCAAATTAATATTCAAAAGCAGAATCTCTCTTGGTATCTGATGCTAAAAGCTATTGACATCCTGTTCTTAAATTATTCAAATAGACATCATTATCAATTTGTATAAAGGTGTTTTATAAATGATAAATAGGTAATTCATTTAAAGATACATCATTTTTCAGATTTCTCTAAAAATTAGCCATCTTTGTATTCAGATTAGGTATCAGAGCCTTGTAAGGTCATTTGGAAAGAGCAGGGTTATAATGGGGACATGGGTGTGGATGGATTTGAGCTTTTCTTGGCCTTGCACTGGGATCAGAAGAGACAAGCATCACAATAGCATTTGAGCATCACAAAAGCATATTCATCTGAGTATGCTTGCTAGATGCAAGATGAATTGTGAAAGATGCTATACCCACATTATCTAGTTTGTTCTGAAGGAAATCCTTCAGCGATATCACTCTCATTTAGAACTATGAGAACTGACATTATCTCCAAATTTTAAATGATTAAGGCTAAAACAAAGATGAGGTCACTAGCAGAAAGTATTCTGAGAAAAGTTGGCAGACCAACATATGGCACACGTAGATATCAAATGCAGGAGATGACATGGCCACTCTCCTGAGAGCTTAGAGTGCCCGAGAATCCCAAACGTGGAAATGGCTGAAAAGTCTTTCACTCCAGCTCTATCCCTGGCCATCACTGTGCTGCTACTGGGCAGGCAGCTCTTATGACACGATGTCATATTTCACTCTGGCTGGGCATAAGGACACCACTGACAAACGAGGTCCTGGCTGCCCCAGACCAGGGACTGCTGTGATTGAAAGCAAGAAAAATCAGTGAAAACTGGGAAACAGTACAAGGAAGCAACACTATGGGTGACCTATCTGAGATACAAAAATGCGAGAATTTAAAGATAAAAGTGACAACTACAATTATAATAAATAGATACAATTTTAAAAGTATTAACAGTAATTACAACAAAAGTTAACAGTTATTGTTTGATTTGTTCCAGATACTGGCCAAATTCTTTACAGGCATCATTCTGTTTAATTTTTGAAACAATCCTGGTATAGAATGATTGTAATTCTCAATTTACACATGACAAAATTAAGGCTCTGTGAGGTTAACCAATTTGGCCAAAGGCACCAAGCCAAAGGGTGGTGGTGCCTGCATTTGGAAACATCTTTGATTGACTCGCAAACTCAGTTTCCTACTCATTATGCTACACAGCTTTTTCTTGAAAATCTGGAAGGAAAAACTCTAGTGAACCTTTCACTAAATACCAAACTATTCCCAAGAGCCAAAGTGTCAATCCAGGTAGAAAGGGACAAGGATGTAGCCCTCTTTCATGTTACTACATTGTTGTTTGTGGACCATAAAGCCATTACAAACAACTAACATGGGTGCTCATATATTCAGATATGATAAAAAGAAAAAAGAAAAAAACTAGATGCTAGAGATTGAAAGTTTAAAGTATAATTACATTTTGAAATAATCTTTACATATGAAAAACAAATTAAAATCTATTGCTTATAGTATTTTCCTTAATTTTCCCAGAAGTATTCATGGGAGTTAAAAGGCAAGATTTGATCCTGTTTCTAAATTCCTAAGTGCTTCCTGTGCCCAAATGCTAACAGGCAAGTCATGTTTACTTCTGTCCCACCAGGTGGTCCTTGTGCTAAGGTACACAGATGATTGGCCATTCACTGACCGTGAATGAGAGGAGCTGCCCATGCTGTACAGCCCAAGGTATTATTCTAGGAAATCTCTATTATAATATATAGTAACAGGGAAGGAAACCCATTACAAAAGGGAAAGGGCCTAATTTTTATAAAAAGCTGCACCTTCATTGTAATTTTGGGGGGAAGCCATCTATATTAAAAAAAGAAAAAGCCTTACGAGGCAGTGGTGCAGTAGACAAAGCATCAGTCTGGGATGCGGAAGTCCCAGATTTGAAACTCTACGGTCGCTGGCTTGAGCGCAGGCTCTTGAGCGTGGGGTCGCTGGCTTGAGCATGGGATCATTGACATGACCCTATGGTCACTGGCTTGAGCCCAAAGGTCACTAGCTTGAATCCAAAGGCCTCTGGCTTGAGTCCAAGGTCACTGGCTTGAGCAAGGGGTCACTTGCTCTGCTGTAGTCTCCCGGTCAAGGTACATACGAGAAAGCAATCAATTAACAACTAAGGTGCCACAATGAAGAACTGATGCTTCTCATCTCTTTCCCTTCCTGTCAGTCTGTCCCTATCTGTCCCTCTGTCTCTCCCTCTGTCTCAAAAGAAAAAAAAGAGAGAATCATCTACTTCCCTTGTGTTGGGCAGATAAAATGTATTATGCTCACTTTGTTAAAGAGGCCATTGCCCAGGTGATATTAATGTGTGTTGGGGTGGGCTAAAGGCAGGGAGAATCCTTGTAGCCTGGGGCTTGGTTTTGGGATTAAGCCTTTCCTACCCTTTTTGATGTAGGGCGGTACAATCCAATCATGCCTCAGAGAAGTGACTTTGTATTAGAGACTTCCCTGTTTGGTATATTGGATTAAGAGTTTGGATTGCTACACTATAAAATGGGGACGAAGTGGGAGCTTGGGCTCTTGGTTCCTGAGATTAGAAGAGAGAGCAGAGGAGAGCAGAGAAAGGCCACGTGGAGGAGGCCAGGAGAAGCAGCCAAGATGGCGGAGTGCTGAGTGAGATGCCAGTTTGTGTAGAGTTTGTATCTGGGATAAGGAAAGGAGATGGGGAACAGAGGTGAATAAGTCTGGTGAGCTAGACACCTTTGATTCTAGGAAACTCGGATAAGTCAGTAGCTTTGTGAGCACTGAATGTGACTGGGTTTTGGAGCCCAGTGTGTATTTTTACTTGCCCGCCGGGTGCAAAGCTAGAATTAAAGACTATGGCCCACCAGTTTTTGGCTCCGCTGTTTCTTTGCCGACTGTCCGAATCCAATGCGAACCTGCATGAGCCAGGCTGCTGTGATGGTGGCCCTGGCCTTGCCTCCTGGCTTTACACCTTGTCACCTGCTTTACATCCTGGGCATCATCATGCGAACACCACCCTCATTTTTATGAATGCTCACAAAAGTCCTCATCTGAGCAGCAGAGATGGTTCACTTCGTGTCATAAAGCTCCATGCAGCTTGACAGTTTGGTGTCAGAAGCTGCTGAATCCTTTGCAAGGTGAGGCAAAGAGCTGCCCTCCACCTGGGGACTGAATCATCACTGCGCTACCTGCTCTGACTCAGCCCTGCAAGCTCATCTTGTGTACTTCATTAGAAGCAGTTTTCCTTAACCTCTTCTGACTCTGACATCCAGGTCCCTAGTAAAGGCTGTGCTGACCCCTGGCCCAGGCTCTGCACATCCAGGGAGGAGTCCAGACACTCCTGGGAATCCCTCACACCAACTTATTTCATTTTCATGTGTCAGTGCCCTTCTGCCCTGCCCTTAATGAATAGAAATGGTGAATGTTGGAATAGATCTGAACTAAACTTATTAATTCATTTAAGAAAATCCTTGAGTACCTGAAGCTGATAGGACCTGTGCTGTCTGGTGAAGGTCCGCTGCCTCCAGGAGTTACGAGAGGTCACCCGGACCCTAGAATTGAGACTTGCTCACACTTGCCCTTCATTCTCACTCTGGATATTGCATTATGCACCACAATCTCCCTCTTACTACCCACTTTCCTCCATGACTGCATCTTCAGGAAGATTAACTAAACTTCACTGCCCAGTAAGGGGTGACTAGCCCGATGCTTTCCAAACTTTGGGAGCTACCCCTGCCGCCCCACACTGATTCAGTTTTAAAGAGTGAGCAAGGTGTAGCAACATGCCAGGCTCCCTGGTATCATTGCTGTTGCCCATCTAAGGACCACACTTTGTATAACTCTCACAGAGACCATTTCTCTTCCCCTAATTTCTCCCAAGTCTGTCTGTTCAAAGTCAGTACCAGAGCTAACAACTCAGGCTTCCAAACTATTACCACTATACCACAAGTTTTCATGGTTTCAGCTAAATGTTAAGAGATGGCAAAAAAGGAACACTTTCTGTTCACATCAGGACACCAGACCTGTGATCAGACAGGAAATTCAGAGCGAGGTACTGCAGGATTGGGCTTGGTATCAGACTACTCAGGAATAAAACCCTTGGCACAGAATGGCAAGGTTGGGCTTGTTGTTGCTGCCTTCATACCAAGCAAGATTAATGTCATAAAGATTAATGCTCATAAAGTCTCAGTGACTTATGGGAGATCACTTTGTAAATTATATAAATATCTAATCACTATGCTATCCACTTGAAAAGAATATTGAATGTAACTATAACTGAAAAACAAAAAAAATCATATATACATATATCTAATCCTTCTTTCTGTATGTGCATTACTTATCAACAAATTATTTTTGTTTATAATCTGTAAATACTTCTTAGCTTTATGTTTTTTACTTTAATAATGGAAAGCAAGCCACTGCATGAAGAGATGCCCAAATTTTATTTATTCATTTTCCATTGTGTTCACAAGTTCTCCTCCTGGGAGTCATCACATCAAAAGCTTCAAGGACACAAGAATAGAAATACGATAGCAAATTCACTGCCAAGAGTGGAAATTGTAATGCCCATTTCAATAAACAGAACACACTAACCAATTACCAGTGGCACCAATATTAATTAGATCCTTAGAGAGGAATAATCAATATTGAATAACTAATCTTTTCAGTGTGTTCACATTCATCTATGATAATTATTATTTTTTTATTTCCATGGTTGGGGCCAGGAATGATAACTTTGGCACTATAGGCAAAAATGAAAACAAAGATCAGTACACAATATTTCTGGAGGTGAATGTTTTCAATCTGTCATTCATTTAACTAAATAGCACTTAGGAGTTTTCAGAGAACATTACAAATCTGTGACCCACTTTTTCTTCACACCATGCAGGGAGGTCACATTACATGCTGGTAAAAAACACTTAAATTATTTGCCAAAGTCACAGTGACAGTGAGAAGAAGAAATGTTCAGGAGTAAAATATTTAGGAGTAAAATGGACAGAATTGGATGTGAGAGGTGAAAAGGACTGAAAAAATCAATCTACTGTAAGGCAGAGACAGGAGAGTGCCTCAGGCAAAAATGTAATTGTTGGAAGTAAACACAAAAGAAATAGCTAGTAGCTTTTTTTGAAGGCAGAAAAGAACACAGACTTGTGTTCCTAACAATAATCCTAATTATTGCAATCCTAACAATAATAAATACAATAAAAGTTAACACTTACTGACAACTCACTATGCCTGTAACACTGTGATCTTACTTTATCCCTATATTTGCAGAAAGGACTGAGGTTCACAACCACCTGATCTGGTAGTGTTTACCGGAACAGAGGTGGAGAAATACGGCCAAGCCTAGTCTTTCTGACAACAGAGTCTAAGTTCATAATTACCAAATGCCATCAGTTCCCAAAAGAAGGAATAGTATAAGTAATCAATGTAATATATTGATTAAAAAGACATAAATAGGGAGGAGAGGCATGTGTATAGGGAAGACAGGAAAGAGTTCTTGGAGAGAGGAATAAAGAAGGCACTGCTTCCATTCACTGGGATCCTGGGAGCAGGAGGCAAGAGCTGACATCAGCCAGAAGCAGGACAGACATCAAAGCGTGCTGTTATGTCACTGTAAATCATGTTTTTCCTAACTAATGTAGACACCCTGAGAAGCAGGCAGGCTGTTCTGTTACCACTGGCAGTGACCACTGCGTGGGCAGTTGGGACAGAAGGGTAGACCTGTCAAGCTTCGCTCACCTGCTGTGGGACCTCCTTGCAGACTGGCCAGAACATGATGCTACAGTCCACCCTTGTGGAAGCTTTGTCTGAAGGAAGGTTTGCATATAACCAAGCATTGGTTTGGTCATATGAGTGAGAGCACCTTGGCAGCTCCATGGTGGTAGCTGAGAGGCTACCAGCAGAGAGGGTACAAAGTATGTTTAAGGAGCCCAGCTCAGCTCCAGAAGTCCCTGAGGATGAGTACACTCTTAACCAAGTTACATGATTTTATCACCCAGTTCCGGTTTCTATTAAAAGATTTTCCCAATTTCTCATATTAGCTATGATCTCACAACTTTCCATATATACTGGATTTTTCTTTATTTGTGAAGAAGTCTCCTTGCTAATGAGACAATTACAATGCCAGAAGTAGCCCACCCAGCTCACACATACACAGGCCCACAGAGACAGCAAGCTGCATAGCCCTGGTAATGAGGACATGAACTTTGTCAATTACATCCATATCACTTTATTCTTCAAGTTCTCAAAGTCTCTATTTCCTTGTAAGAAGATAAAGGTCATACTAACTTGCTCATGGTGTTGTTAACAGGAATAAATAATAAAGTTTTATAAAGTTCCCGGCAGAGGAATAAAGGTTCAGCAATACTAAGCCCTTGTTTTCCCTTCTATCCCTGATTAATGTGTGTCATAAAATATGACCACAAATACTGGTACTTCATCAACTTAATCCTAGACTCCTACATGCTTGTTCAAGACACAGGCATAAAGTAAAGTTGTACTTCTAAATGTAATGTTATATTTCTACCCTTGAATGGTACTTTACAATTTGCAAACAATTTTCAGCAACAGAGGCTAATATTTATGAATAAAATCATTGTCAAAGATTATTTCTAAATTTCTTAGCTAAAATGCTTTATTTTTCTATGCACTGGAAAAATAGTGGCATTAATACGTTAAAAAATGTGATAAATTAAATAAAGCAATCACTTTGACCCTTATTTCTTTTTTAATGCAAGAAAGCTGAAACAAACAAGTCAATACAGGAGTCATGCTCTCAGAAGTAAAAACTAAAGACCTGAAACTATGAGGTCACACAGGAAGGGACACAAGAAACATGAAATTTGGTAGGGAAAGGGGGTCAGAAATTGTGCATTTTAGAAATTTACAATACAAATGTCACAACGTTCAAAATAAATAATGGCTGAAGAAAATATCATTGATTTTTGGCAATTAAGGCTTTGGAGAGAGTAATTTCAACGCATTGAGGGCACAAGCCAGAATTTCAAGTTAAATTTGAGAGAGAAACAGTAGTGCGTTAACTGGTAACTTAGAAGGCTGACAGCACGAGGACTTGGAGGCACAAGATGATAACTAAGAATGTTAGCAGGCTCTTAGAAGAGATTTTCATGGTACAGGAGAAATATCTACTGGTTTTTAAATTTACCCTTGATGTAAAACAAGAAAAAGATTTCAGTGTGGAATGAGGAAAACAAGATACACACTTTGATGGTAAGAGAGTAAACAGAATGGATCAAAGGCACTGGTAGCAGTTTAAGCTCATAAGTATTCTAGACATATCTTCCAAAACTAGTGTATCGTCTTATTGTATTAAGAGTTCACAAATATTCATAATCACCACATTCCATGAAAGAGGTATCTATTTCCATTGGCACTTGGATTGACAGTGTTGACCGTGTGAGTTACTTTGGCCAATTATACTCGAACATCTCTGAAATATTCTATATTTTAGAAAAAGCGTTAAGAGCTAATAGGTTTGACTCAATCTTCTCCTCCCCTGCGGCTTAAGAATTATCATGGCCCCTATAGCAGCTCTTCCGGAATAGGAAGCATGTGGACCAGAGCTAAGCAGAGCTGAGAAGAGCAGACAAGAAAAAAACAGATCTGTAGAGATGCCGATATGTAATAGAATAAAAAAAAATGACTAAGTCGTTGTACTTTAGGGATAAAAAAGATCAATACACAAACACAAAGGCAGATATTTAGAGAGAAATACAAGTGATCCTTCCCCATTTCCCCTCCCCACAGACATAAATAACATTCCCCATTTTTCCATAGGCACAAATACAAATGATTTTTTTTAAAATGGCTTTATTAACATATAATTTAATATAAAATTCACCTGTTGAAAGTATACAATTCAATGGTTTTTAGTACATTTACAGAGTGGCACAACAATTATCATTACTAAATTTTAAAATATTCCTATTATCCCCAAAAGGAAGTTTACACTCATAAATCACCATTTCACACTCTGCACCTAGTCCTGGGCAATCACTAACATATTTGCCTTTGTAGATTTGCCTATTCTTGACAAATGGCCTCACACAGTCTATGGCCTTCTATGTCTGGGTCCTTTCATTCATCATAATAGATGGACCTCATAAACATTAGGCATTCCTTTTTAGTGCAGGACAGAAGTACCTCTTTTGAGTGGCAGGCCCTTTTCTACTGTCAGGCATATCTCCATATGTATATAATTTAACCCTCATAATAACCCTAAGTCAGAGTTACTATTATTCCTGTATTTCAGACAAAAATAAATAAATAAAAAAAAATCCGAGGCTTAATGATTTAATTCAGTTCCCAGAGTCGCCCTGCTCTTAGGCACCAGTATCTGCACAGAAAATCAAGTCAGTCTGACTCCTGCTTCCACAACCCTTTCCACCCCATCACATCATCTCATTGAATTCCAAAGCACAATGCCTCAAAAAATGTCAGTTATCTAAGGATGGTAAAGTAGAGAGTGGATACCCTTCAACTATATGCCCTGAGCCATTCTACATTGTCTTGCACCAAGAAAGAAACAGAAGAAAAGTGCACCCTGCTTTCAAAATCCACAAGGTAATTTGAAAATCAGATAAAAATTCCAAAGGAATAACAAAGGAGCTTTCTGAATATTGAAATGTAATCCACTTTGCCCAATCAATTATCCCCAACATAAAAGAATACTAAAAAAAGATTAGAAGGTTCTTGTCTTTTGTTTTTAATTATTTCTGAGTTTACACAGGAACAACATAAAAGGGCATAATAGGATAAGTCTAAAGGACCTAAAACTAATTTTCAGGAGGCACAAACCAGCATTAGATCTGATCTCACATGCTGGAGCAGCACCAGAATCGCTCAACACCTACAATCCCACTCAGTCACCAGAGGCTGATGTGCCCTATTAAAGAGCTTAGCGTCTTAGGAGCACAGAGCCTCCTAAGTATTTAGAATTCGTGTTAATACTTTCAGATTAAAAATGCTTCTTATAAATATATTCTTCAAATCCCAAAGGTGATTTGATTGGGGATATCTGCGATTAATTCTAATCAATTCAGAAGGGTCCGTTTCAGTACCCCTCCCATCTCTTGAGTTCTTAGCTTCAACATAGTTTCAAATGCCCCTGAGTCATTATAACCTTCACGTGAGGCTTTGACCCCCTTAGCCTATTAGCAGTTAGATTCAATGGATTCAACTTTCTCAAAGTTTTTCAAATTATTCCACACACTCCTTTACTGCCCTCTCATCTTAGCTTGGGCTTGTTCCTCTCTGCTCCCTAACAGATCTTCCTAATTTCATCAACTTGTTTCACCATGTGTTGCAAAATTGTCTTTCCAGAGCAATTTCTAGTTTCATCTCTTGCTTGTTAAACACATTCAAGGTTCCATAATGCCCTATAAACACTGCAAACTGAAGGTCAACCCTTTATCCTGTGATCTAGAATATTACACACTCTGTATTACACTCAACTAACTCTATATAGTGTAAGTGGTCAAGGTCATCGACTGGAGTTTTGGAGGATTCAAATACTTGCTCTGACACACAATAGGCATGCCACCCATGGAAAAAGAGAAAACAATATAATCCAACTAATAGTCTCTATGCTTATACATGTTAGATACTTAATACTATATGTTATTATTATTACCATTATGCAGCTCAATACAGCTCTTTCTTATCTTAATGCTGTCATCATGTTCGTTTTTCTGGAACCCACTTTGTTCCACCTCTCTTTTTGAGATCTGTTGGGTAAACAAGTGGTTTTTTTTAGGTTTGCTCACCTGTACTGGGGCAGCGCCATGGGTGTGTAGTCTATGGAAGGCTGTGGTGCTTGCCCTAAGGGCGGCAGATTGCAAATTGCAGATTGCCTTCCTGCTTGGGAGGGGCCATTGTTTGCTGGAGAAGGGGTTCCTCCCCCCACAGCCTATTTTGCTGGAGTGCAGAGAGTATGGGTGGGGGGAGAACAGGAGAGTGAGTGAGAGCTGTGAAAGGCTCAAAAGCCCTGCTGAGGCTGCTGGGGGCCTGTGAGTCAAGTAAAGCCAGAAAATGAGTTCAGGCTTTCGGGAGCGCTGAGTGAGAGGGAAGCAGTCTTCCCAGCCTGTTTGCTCATACGCCTTTCCCAAGACTTTAATAAACGGAATGGCCCACCATTTTCTGGCTCCACAGTTCCTTTACTGACTGCCCGAATCCTATGAGAACCTGCACTATGCCACCAGCCTTACAAGCCCCTACATGACACATCCACACTTAATTCTTTATAGGGACCTGACATTCTAAGTCTGCAACCATACTCACCACCTTGCTCCTCTACTCCAGTTGCATCCAGATAGCTTTGCCGTCATTTCCCATGGAGCTCCACATGAAAGTCTCCCCACAACACACACACTTTTAAATTAGATTCTGCAGCCCTTTTTGAACATCAGCTTCTTTAGCACCTGCCCAATGGGCTCTCCTCTGTAGTTTTATACTCAGATTCTGAGACCCACTCAGGCCTGGGACTCCACCAGATTTGACATCCACTCTATCAGAGGAAAACTAGATGAACCAACTTACACATTCCTTGGGGCTCACCTCAAATGAATTTCTTCTGTAAAGCTCCTTTTGACTATTTTTTTAAGTTACATTTTTTATTTTGATACAATATACATAAAATTTACTCTTTTAACTACTTTTTAAAGATTTTCTTTATCGATTTTAAGGAGAGAGGATAGAGAGAGAAAGGCAGGGGGAAGAGTGGGAGGTATCAACTCACAGTTGCTTCTTGCATGTACCTCAACTCGGCAAGCCCTGGCTTTCAAACTGGCAACCTCAGCATTCCAGGTCAATGCTTTATCCACTATATCACCACAGGTCAGGCTTTTAAAATTATTTTTAAGGGTACGTTCAGTAGCATTATGTGCATCCACACTGTCATGCAACCATCATCATCCAACTGTTTCATCTTGTAAAGTTAATTCTCTGTAAGCATAAAACAAATCACCCTACAGTAACCCTGCATACTCAGCTCCTGGTAATCAACATTCTACATTCTCTGTTAATACTCTAGATACCTAATACAACTAGAATCATGCAATATTTGGCCTTTTGTGACTGGATGATTTCACTTAAGATAGTGTCTTGAAGCTTCATCCATGCTGTAGGTGGTGTCAGAATTCCCTTCTTTGTTAAGGCTAAATAATAAATACCCTATTGTATGTATATACCATGTTTCATTCATCCAGTAGTCTGTTATATCTGACTCTTGGTTTAATTCCACCTTTTGCTACTGTGAGTAATGCTGCTATGAACATGAGTGTACAAATATCTCGTGTCATTCCAGCTTTCAATTCTTCTGGGAATGTACCTAAAACTGTAATTGCTGGTCATATGGTAATTCTGTTTTAATTTTTTGAAGAATTGCCACACTATTTTCCATAGCAGCTGCAATATTTTACATTCTTACCAGCAGTACACAAGAGTTCCACTTCTCTACCTCCTTACCAACACTTCTTATTTTATGATTTGGTTTGGTTTATAAAAGTAGCCATCATAATGGGTGTGTGGTGGTTATCTCATTGTGGTTTTGGATTTGCTTTCCCTAACAATTACTAATGCTTAACATTTTCTCATGTGCTGACTCGCCATTCATTTGTCTTTGTAGAAATGTCTTTTCAAGTCCTTTGCCCATTTTTATAATCATATTTTTTAATTTATTTTTGTTGAATTGTAGGAATTCCTTAAATATTCTGAATATTGACCATTTATAAGATATATAACTTACAAGTATTTTTTCTAATTGCATGTGTTAAGATTTGTCTCTGTTGATAGTGTACTTTGATGCATAAAATTTTAATTTATATATTTTTATATTTTTATTATTAAATTTAATGCAGTGACATTGATAAATCAGGGTACATATGTTGAGAGAAAACATCTCCAGATTATTTTGACATTTGATTGTGCTGCATACCCCTCACCCAAAATCAAATTGTCTTCTGTCACCTTCTATCTCGTCTTCTTTGTGCCCCGCCCCTCCCCCACCCCTCTCTCCTTCCTCACCCCATCCCCCCTCCCCCAACCCTCCCACCCCTATTGCCATCACATTCTTGTTCATGTCTCTGAGTCTCATTTTTATGTACCATCTATATATGGATTCATATAGTTCTTAAGTTTTTTCTGATTTACTTATTTCACTCCGTATAATGTTATCAAGGTCCATCCATGTTATTGTAAATGATCTGATGTCATCATTTCTTATGGCTGAGTAGTATTCCATAGTATATATGTATAATTTTTTAGATGAACAAAGTTTAAAATTTTGTGTAGTCCAAATTCTTTACTTCTTCTTTTCTTGCCTATGCCTTTGAAATCCTATTCAAAAAAAATCATTGCCAAATCTAATGTTATAAAGATTTTCCCCTTTCTTCTGAGAGTTTTCCAGTTTTACTTCTTACATTCAGGTCTTTGATTTATTTTAGTTAATTTCTATACAGGATTAGGTTAGAGATTAATGTCATTGTTTTGCATGTGAATTATGCAGTTTTCCCAGTACCATTTGTTGTCATGACTGTCCTTTGCACATTGACACCTTTGTTGAAAATCATTTGACCATCTATATGAGAATTTACTGCTCATCTTTCATTTTATTTACTAGTGAAGCCATCTGTTCCTGGGCTTGTTTTTGTTGGGAGGAGTTAGACAATTCATTCAAATTCCTTAATAGTTTTCTATTTAATTTTTTTATATATTCACTATCAATTCTTGGTGGGTTTTTTTCTAAGAATTTTTCTATTATATCTAGTTTATCTAATTTGTTGATGTATAATCATTCATAGTACTTTCCTTGTATTCCTTTGTATTTATATAAAATGAATAGTAATGTCCCTTCTCAATTTCTAAATTTAGCTATTTGGGTCTTTTCTACCTCTTATTTTTTTTCTATTATTATTATTATTATTATTATTATTATTATTTTGTGACAGAGACAGAGAGAGAGACAGAGAGACAGATAGGGACAGACAGGCAGGAAGAAAGAGAGATGAGAAGCATCAATTTTTTGTTGCAGGTCCTTAGTCTCCTCAGTCATTCATTGATTGTTTTCTCTTATGTCCCTTGACTGAGGGGCTACAGTAGAGAGAGTGACCCCTTGCTCAAGCCAGCAATACTGGGTTCAAGTCAGCAACATTGGGCTTCAAGCCAGTGACCTTGGGCTTATGCCAGCAACCATGGGATCATGTCTATGATCCCACGCTCAAGTCAGCAAGCCCACGCTCAAGCTGAAGACTCCCCACTCAAGCCAGATGAGCCCGTGCTCAAGCCAGTGACCTCAAGATTTCAAACCTGGGTCCTCCGCATACTCGTCCGATGCTTTATCCACTGCACCACTGCCTGGTCAGGCTTTCTTATTTTTTCTTAGTCAGTCTAACTAAGTGACATGCCATATGTGTTGATCTTTTTGAACAACTGTGTCTTATATTTTCATATTGTTTTCTATTTTCTACTTGATTTGCATTTGCTCTAATCTTTGTTTTCCCTTTCCTTCTGGGTTTACTTATTTTTCTTTGTCTAGTTCCTTAAGGTGTAAAGTTAGGTTGTTATTTGAAATCTGTTGATAAGCTTTTTTGTTTTTGTTTTCTTTTAGCAATTTAAAGATATCCCACTGTCTTTGGTCTGCAATGTTTCTCCTGAAAAATTGGCTGATATTCTTCTAGAGGCTCTCCTGTACATGCAAAGTTGCTTTTTTATTGCTCCTTTCAAGTTTGTATTTGACCTTTGAGAATTTAATTGCAATATACCTCAGTCTGGGTCTCTTTGGATTTATCCAACATGAAGTTCATTAAGCTCCTTGCATTTTTTGTCCGTTTTTACAGAAATTGGGGAAGTTTCAGCCATTATTTCTTAACTAAGCTCTCTGTCCCCTTCTCTCTCTGATCCTTCTGGACCTCCTGTTATGCATATATTAATCTTCTTGATGGTGTCCTTTATGTCTCAGATTCTGTTCACATTTTCTTCCTTTTCTTTTTTCCTCCTCAGACTTAATCATTTAAAATTACTTAACTTCAAGTTTGCTTATTCTTTCTTCAGCCTGTTTAGGTGTTTTGTTGAACTACTCTAGTGAATTTTTCAGTCCAGTGACTGTAGTCTCACCTCCATAATTCCTGTTAGGTCCTTCTTTATTTTTTTTTTATAACTTCTGTTTTTTGGTTGTTAATGTATCATTTTCTGGTTTATTTTACATCTTTGTCCACACTTTCTTTTAGCTCTTTTAGCATATTTAAGACAACTTTTTAAAAACGTCTTTGCCTATGTTTCTTTTTCCTTTTTAGTGAGAGATAGGGACAGACGGACATGAAGGTAGAGAGATAAGGAGCATTAACTCCTGGTTATGGCATCTTAGCTATTCATTGATTGCTTTCTCATATGTGCCTTGACTGGAGGGCTCCAACTGAGTCAGTGAACCCTTGCTCAAGCTAGCAACCTTGGCCTCAAGCAGCGACCTTGGGCTCAAGCCAGAGACCATGGGGTCATGTCTATGATCCCATGCTCAACCAGTGATCCTATGTTCAAACTGGTGAGCCTACACTCAAGCCAGATGAGCCCATACTCAAGCCAGCGACCTTAGAGCTTTGAACCTGGATCCTAAGCACCTCTGCCTATAATCTATTCACTGTACCACTGCCTGATCAGGCAATTCCTATATTTCTTTAGGGACTGTTTGGGGAGATTATTTGTTTCTTTTAATGTGCCATACATTCCTGTTCCTCTATATTCTGTGTATTAATTTATTGAAAATTGGGCACTTGAGAAAATGGCTACCTTCCTCAATCTTTGCAAGTTGGCATCATGCAGAAGATAATTACTCATCAACCTGGTATGAAAGCTTAACGTCTTCTCTGCCCTTTTCTAGATAAATGTGTCTCCTGTGTTTGTGAATATGCTTTTATACTATTCCCCCACTACACAACTATTTTTATTTTATTTTATCTTTAGTGAGAGAGCAATTTTGTTTTTTATTCTGCATATATTATTCTGGATTTTCATTTGAATTTCACATGAATGACTGGAAGGGTCTGAACCTGATTAATTATTGGCATAAGTGAGGAACATTACTGGATACAGACTGGAATTCACAGGCAGAACAGTTCCTGTTTACAAGGGTCCTTCTATCACTATCATCCTGTGGATAAATTCTTGGGCTGTGTACCATCAGAGTGACCCTGTCTCTCTGCTCTTCCTTTGTATGGCTCTAAAAGAAAACTGGCCTTGTATGAAGGGAAATATACATCAGGACTCAGGCACCAGGCTGTCTGAGATTTTGTGCCAGATAATTCAGGTGGACCTTGGGATAAAACAACTACTCCAAACCTAGACCTTGGGAATCCTCATTTCTGTGAAAGGGTGAGAGGTCTGTGTGCAGTCTCTCTGGATGAGGAAAGATGCATGCCAAATCTTTGGTTCCAGCTGGTTTGTTAATAAGCAAGTTCAAAAGGCCAATTTGGGTCATCTACCAGGTAATCCTATGTTTCTCTACAGTGTACAAAATGAGTAAATGTAAGAAGTTGATAGGGAACATACAGTATTTACAGAAAAGAACAGGGTTTGTGTTCCAGCAGCCTCTTTAAATTGGAGTTGTTTTCTTTTTGGTTTAGTAGTATATTTGTGTGAATAAAGAATTTAATTCCTTTAAATTACAATCTGTTTTCCTGCTTACCTGTAACTCCATACTTCCAAGAAAAAAAATAAATTTTATGTTAAAGAAGTATATAAGCTTCTCATTTTATAATTCTTAGAAAAACATAATTTAAATCAATGTTTCTATAGTTTTCATCTAGTATAATATGTGACTTTTGAATATTAACTGCATTTTCTTTTTTTTTTTTTGTATTTTTCTGAAGCTGGAAACGGGGAGAGACAGTTAGCCTCCCACATGCGCCTGACCGGGATCCACCCGGCACGCCCACCAGGGGCGAAGCTCTGCCCACCAGGGGGCGATGCTCTGCCCCTCCGGGGCGTCGCTCTGCCACGACCAGAGCCACTCCAGCGCCTGGGGCAGAGGCCAAGGAGCCAGCCCCAGCGCCCGGGCCATCTTTGCTCCAATGGAGCCTTGGCTGCGGGAGGGGAAGAGAGAGACAGAGAGGAAGGAGGGGAGGGGGTGGAGAAGCAAATGGGCGCTTCTCCTATGTGTCCTGGCCGGGAATCAAACCTGGGTCCCCCGCACATCAGGCCGACGCTCTACCGCTGAGCCAACTGGCCAGGGCTATTAACTACATTTTCTATTTTTAAATGTCATACTGTCTCTAAGAGTCTCATCTCTGTTTCTTCTATGCGCTTTGGCTGCCCTTTGTATAATGCAGTCAGTAATCTCTTGTCACAGGCATCTGCAAATCTATAGGTTCCTTGCAATTTTCAAGAGTCATGCCTGGCCATGCCCCTTTGGCTCAGTGATAGAGTGTGGGCCTAGCATATGGCAGTCCTGAGTTCAATTCCCGGTCAGGGCACACAGGAGAAATGCCCATCTGCTTCTCTACCTCTCCCCCTCTCACTTCTCTCTCTCTCTCTGTCTTTCCTTCCTGCAGCCATGGCTCAACTGGTGCAAGTTTGCCCCAAGTGCTGAGGATGTTTCCATGGCTTCTGCCTCAGGTGCTAAGACAAGTTCAGTCACTGAGCAATGAAGCAACATCCTAGATGGGCAGAGCATTGCCCCCTGGTGGGCTTGCCAGGTGAATCTCGGTCAGGACTCAAGTGGGAGTCTATCTCTCTGCCTCCCCTCCTCTCACTGAATAAAAACTTAAAAAAAAAAAAAAAAAAAAAAAGAGTCATGCTTACTGCTTCCCATGATTTTCCCAACCTGAGATCTAAGGTGCTTTTGGTTATCTAAACTTCAATGTAGGTGATACAAAAACCAGATCTTTAGGTGGTCCACAGATAGGTTTGAATGTTGCAAATTCAGTCCTCTCTGCTCTCTCTGGTTCACTAAGGGAAATGCGGTGAGTGAGCTATCATTTTCTTCAAACTGGGTTGCACCGCACTGGGAAGAGGGTGGGGCAAGGGTGAGTTAAAATGCTATAGAATTTCCTAAAATTTTGACTGTGGCTTTTTCTTGATTGGGTATTTAGTCGGTTGCTGTTGATCTCTGACTCATTTCCAGAGCCTCTATAGTTATTTTATTCAGTTTCTAGTTTTATGTTTTTGTTTTTTTTAACTCCATGGGGTAATCTTACTAATGTGATTCTATTTCTTGACTATAATATACTAAAAATATAGATAACGTTTTACCCCTAACACATTTGATGCACCTTCCCATGACTCTGGTTACATTTTGTTTTTTTGTTTTTTGTTTTAAAGAACAGTCTGCTTTATTTATTTATTTATTTATTTATTTATTTATTTATTTATTTTTTGTATTTTTCTGAAGCTGGAAACGGGGAGAGACAGTCAGACAGACTCCCACATGCGCCGGACAGGGATCTACCCGACACGCCCACCAGGGGGCGATGATCTGCCCACCAGGGGGCGATGCTCTGCCCACCAGGGGGCGATGCTCTGCCCCTCCGGGGCGTCACTCTGTTGCGACCAGAGCCACTCTAGCACCTGGGGCAGAGGCCAAGGAGCCATCCCCAGCGCCCGGGCCATCTTTGCTCCAATGGAGCCTCGGCTGCAGGAGGGGAAGAGAGAGACAGAGAGGAAGGAGGGGGGGTGGAGAAGCAGATGGGCGCTTCTCCTGTGTGCCCTGGCCGGGAATAGAACCCGGGACTTCTGCACGCCAGGCCGACGCTCTACCACTGAGCCAACCGGCCAGGGCCTACATTTTGTTTTAGAATTATCTTTGACTTTCCTTGTTACACTTTTCACCCTCTAAACTCCTCAATACAGAAAAGTTCCTGTTCTTTTACAACACATAGCTCAGTGCCTAGCTCTGAGAAGGCACTCAAATTTATTTTATTTTCCAACTGAGCTATCCAGCCAGGGTAGGCACCCAATTTCAGCTTGATAAATTGAACACTATAGAAAAGCAAGCCTATGAGTGTGGATATCACATCATGTAGCCTCGTGAGAATCATCACTATTTTCTCCTAACTGTACAGTCACAGCACTGCCTTAGAATGTGTATGTTCACAGAAAACCCTCACTGATTTTGTTGAAATACTGTAGTTGGTACATGTGAAGTTAGTAGGCTGTATGTGAGAACTGCAGCAGGACCGTGTATCACCCAGATGGAAAATGAGCACCACTTTTCTATAATGCCTACACCACACACCCCTACCCTCCATGAAAAGTGTATATTTAATCAAAAAGGCAGCATTGTTCCTCTTGTTTATGTGGCTTATTCAAATGATTTTAGAAGCAATGACATTTTCAAGATTAAGGAAAAAAAACCCAGAAAAATCACTAAGTATATGAGTCTCTCAAGGTAGTTCCAAGAAAAAGACAGCAGGATGCTAATTAATTCCTGTTTATTAAGATGATGGGGAAAGAAGGAAGAAAAGGGGAAACACTGTTGGCTCATTACCGCCCACAGGAGTTCCTCTGAAGAGAGACATTAAATGTCTCCCTGATGTGTCTGTTTTCTTCCTAAATGACTTTGGCCAAACAGAAATGTACATTATTTGACAGGGATACCTCATGGAGAATTACCATAAAATGGAAATGTTTGATAACCCATTAGAAAATATTGTATTAAGTAGTCTCTATTACAAAGTGATATTTTTAAATTAAGGAGAATACTTACTGAAAGTCAGCACAAATTCCCTAAATCAATCAATTTTTCTCTTTCAGAAAACACAATAAGTGGAGTGATAATTATAACATATATTTTGGATCTTTTTTTTTTTTTTGCATAAATGCATCATTAAACTGATGTATTTAAGAGTCTTCCATGTTGTATATCAATCTTGTTATGTACACTATGTATGTGACAGGCACATCACTATAATAAACATATTTTGAATAAAATGTTTTCCAAGGCCCAAGTTTTCCTTTTGTTTTGTTTGTTTGTTTGTTTTTTCTTGTGAGAGTAAGGGAGATACAGATGTAGACTCCCACATGTGCCCTGACCAGGATCCACCCGGCGACCCCCATCTGGAGCCAATGCTCTACCCATTTGGGATTGCTAGCAACTGAATTATTTTAGCACCTGAGGCAGAGGCTCCACAGAGCATTCTCAGTGCCCGTGACCAATGTGCTCAAATCAGTTGAGTCATGGCTGAAGGAATGGAAGAGAAAAAGAGAGAGAGAGAAGGGAGCAGGAGAGGTGGAGAAGCAGATGGTTACTTCTCCTGTGTGCCCTGATCAGGAATCAAACCGGGACTTCCACATGCCGGGTCCATGTTCTACCACTGAGCCAACCAGCCAGGGTCAAAGGCCCAAGTTTTACAGCCCAATTATCCGCTTGATTTTCTACCTATTTAGAAATTCTTTTCTATAGGTAACAAAAATATATAAAGCATTTGACCAAGATTAATTTGAAGATTTAAAGGATTACAGTTATAAATAAGTGACTGATTGTATTTGCTCTAGTAAATATATATTTTAAATTTCAGGTATGATTTTATCTTCACAATCCACTATTATTTAATAATTTGCCCTATTTGTCACACATGTAATCCTTTACATAGGAGATGCTCAGTAGTTTAGTGAATGAATCAATTATAATTTGGCTCCAAACTGTAAGAAATACGCAAAGCTTAATTATTAATAAAATCTTTCTGTTTTAATTTTCCCTGAAGTTATGTTACCAACTTTTTTTGGGGGAAAATTAGACCTATTGGTAACAAGGGGAGAGAAAAAGAGAGATGAGAGATAGATATCTTACAGAGATGTTATTTGAATTGGGCAAGAGAAATAACATTAAGAAATGCCTATAGAATGTGCCATGCTCTCTGAACAGTTCAAGTGTAGTGGTAGCTAGCATGCATTCAGGTACCAGAGAGAACTTTTGGTAGGGCTGAGCAGAAAGGGTCAAAAAGGATAAGGTCAGAGTTCTGGTCCAAGAATGAGCCTCGAGTCCCTGGCAGCTCCTAAGCAGACAGGCTTGAGGACCACAATGGAAGAGAGATAGCTGCAGAAGCAGAGCACTGGGATACAGAAAACTATGTGGACAGCAGTCCTTGGAATGGAGCAGAACCTGGCTATTCATAAGAAATGATGACATTAGATCATTTATAGCAAAATGGTGGGATCTTGATAACATTATACGGAGTGAAATAAGTAAATCAGAAAACAACAAGAACTACATGATTCCATACATTGGTGGAACATAAAAACGAGACTAAGAGACATGGACAAGAGTGTGGTGGTTACCAGGGGTGGGGGGAGGGAGGATGCAGGAGGGAGGGAGGGAGAGATTTAGGGGGAGGGGGAGGGGGAGGGGCACAGAGAAAACTAGATAGAGGGTGACGGAGGACAATCTGACTCTGGGCGAGGGGTATGCAACATAATTTAATGAGAAGATAACCTAGACATGTTTTCTTTGAATATATGTACCCTGAATTATTAATGTCATCCCATTAACATTAATAAAAATTTATTAAAAAAAAAAAGAAAAGAAATATGAAACAGAAAAAAAAAAAAAAAAAAAGAACCTGGCTATTCAAATACAGGCACCTGAGGGGTTGAGTAAAAAAGAAGGACCCAAAGAGGAAGCCAAAAATTTCTCATCTCAGCTAAAGGCTGTATCCAGGAAATGCAGCCGAGATTCAATTTCATAACTATGGAAACAAGAAGGGTTGTAGAAGCTGAGGTCAAGCAGTAGTGGCCAAGAGGTTTGGGGCTGAGGGTAGAATGTGACCAGGGCTACAGCACACAGAGCCCTGTGACTATGACTTCACCCAGCTGTCTGTATCTGACTCTGGGTTATGAGCTTTCTCTGTAAAGTGCTATTTGGTGCTCACAGGCCTCGAATACACTCTTTTCTGAAGATGCAGTGTTCTTCTAGTCTTACCAAAGTACCGTTGAGCTCTGCATTATTTCTGTGTTTTTAGATACCATTGCCAAATAATGACTGTTCTCACTAACTGAGTATATTTTACGTTTTACCCATTCTCACTCATATCCTTTTAACACATTCTCATGAGAGAAAATGGAAGCCTGGAGTGGGTTGGCCACTCGCTCGGAGTCACCGAGGCCATGCGCAGCGGAGCCGGAACTCCACCAGCTTCAGTCTGACTCCCTGGTTTCAGTGGTTCCCGTGGAGCAACCTGGCTCTCATTTTAAGATACTTTTATTGAAAATAGTAATAATCAATTAATCTTAATATACAATTAAAGAGGGATTTTTAGAAGGGGGCTCAGAAACCCATGGAAGCTTCTTTTACGCTGTAAAAGGGCTTCCCCATGCCCTCGTAGTTCCTTGACATAGCATGACATTTAAGACCTACAGCTCAGGTTATAAACAAGTGAGAGGGAGGTTCTCACCGAATGACAGAATGCACATCAGCCCCAGGGGCTCCTCTGCAACAGTCTGGAAGGGCAGGACTCAAGCCCAGTTTTGTACAACTGATTATATGGGATGGGATAAAAATAATAAGCTTGCTATTATATTTAATTCTTAGATTCACAAAGATACAAGGAAAAAATGATCCCTGCTGGCTCCGTTGTGACCATAACCAAGGAAGTTAATCAGGAGGGAATAATAAAGTGATGGTGCACAGCCTCTTTTACCTTCTGACATAAACTGCAGTATCCAAGAAGTATCTGGGACTAATGTTCGTTCTGGCACACATGAGCACAAGTCCCCATGCTTGAGGTGGCCATGCTTCTCACCCATTCAGAAAGCTTCAGCAAAGCTTGGTGCTCGGAGGTGGTAACCAAACTCTTACGCATTCAGACCATACCCTCCACCCTCATAACCAGCCCATGACATGTCTCGTATACTCACTGCTGTTCTAACTACTATGGACTGGAAATGATTATCACACCACAAAGTCTACCTCTTTATCAGTATGATTACCCAGCCTCCTCGTTGGGAATGTCCTGCCTGCTCCCCCAAAGAGGCAGTCTTTGACTCCTGAAATGCTACTCATCTTTCAAGGTCTATTTTAAATGCTTCTGACTCTGTGGATCTTTTTGACGTACTCTGTGGGCAATGGCTTCTTCACAGCATTGACCATGAGTGCTTTGTGTGTTATGATAGCTCTCTCCCTTGAACTTATCTCAGCATGTGGTCCACACTGGTGCTCAATGAATATGTGCAGCAGAAAAAGAAGGGCAGAATGGAAGACAAGAAAACATGGGAAGGAGCAAGTGAGGGAGGGAGGGAGGAATGGGGCATGTCTCCTTCCACCAAAGTACTAATTTTGAAAAGCAAAACAAAAAAAGAACAGAACAGGGCAAGTGAATGACTATGCTTGCCTTATGAATAGATGTGATGAGTCACAGGTGTGATCATTCATTTCACAAAGAAGCTCAAGACTGGTTGACCTGGAGCTTGTCCTCCTGAGCAATAAGAAACCTTACTTATATTATAAGCCAGGAACCTGGCTAGTTTTTCTCCCACTCTCATACTGTCATTAATTTTAATGCATAGCTATTCCCTCTCTCTCCATCTTTCATCTATATCTATCTATCTATCTATCTATCTATCTATCTATCTATCATCTATGCATCTATCTATCCATCCATCCATCCCTCATCCTCCCCCATGCCCTCGTAGTTCCATCAGAATAATAGTGATCAGAAAAGCTCCTCTTAGTCATGCTGAAGAGCAGATGCTGCAGCCCCAAAGCGGCAGCTGGTGCTCAGCGAGGCATTCCCCACACCTGCAGCACCTGAGGCCATCTCCTCTTGGCTGTAACTCAGCACACTCCTCACATAATTCTCCACCTGTAAGAAACCTGTCAGGTCTTTTTGTATCACCTGCCTCCTGGACAATGCCAGCAGATCCATAGACATTCCGTCCTCAACCTGAGATTTAAAAAGAAGGGGGCAGAAAACGATAACTGTTTTTCAAAATAAAGCAGGTCTAGGTCGTACTGAAGGTCTCTAAGATGTCACTTCAATGATTCAGCCTCTCACCTGTGCTGTCTCCTAAAGTTCAGCACTTACATATAAATTCAAGAGAACTAGTTTATGTCACGGTTCATAGTTATTAAACCTGCCACTGCAGCTGCCAGCCCCCCCCCCAAGGGAGGGACACTGCCACATTTATCCTCTCCTTCTCAGCAACCAGTATGATGTGGCAAAGGGAGGTTGGGCCTTGGAATCGTACAACATGGGTTCAAATCCCAGTTGTGATACTAGCCACCAATCCTGGTACAAGATCACTTAAATATTATTTAGCTTAGTTTTCATATAGAAACAAAGGGGACACTTCTGAGGATGGAATATGCCTGACTTGGTGAGACCGCCGGAAACAGCAGCGGCATATATAGTAGGTGCTAGGAAAATGTTTTTTCTCCATTTTCTTGAAAAGTTATCATAGACAATAATACAAAAGGTAGAATATTAAAGACACACACGAGTGCACAAAAATACTTATATTGTTTCCTTAAAATAGACTTAAGTTCAAGTCTAATTATTCTTCCCTGCCAAGAAGAAAAGTAAATCAAACACACTGTAATTGTGGTTAAATTCCTTCCTCTGAGGTGCCCCTAAAGGCCCCTGGTGGTCTAACCATCATGAGCTCTCCAGCAGCAGGTGACACTGGCTCACCGGTCACCGTGCACCAATCCCCGAGCTAGCCCTGTCTTCCTGGCCCTCTCAGGTCCAGCAGTCACGGCCCTGGGACCCTGTGCTTCAGGCACAGGCTTCCTGCTCTGAAAGCAGCACCTTCCCAGGACACTTCCAGGGAAAGGGCCGCAAGTCCGCTCTTCCCCAGGTGCCACAATCCTTCCTCCCACTCCTAGCACTGCAGATTGCCTTTGGATCAGGGGAGAATCTCTCCTGTCTCCGCTTGTTTCCCTAAGAGGTGCGCTCTCCCTTACAGATTCACTATGAATTTGGCAACCTGGAGTAAAGCAAAATTAGGAATAAAAACATCTTGTAGGTCAGGAAGCCTAGAGCCAGCCTCCTTGAATGGGGAAAAGAAGCAGTGTATACACCATAAATCACCATCTCAGAATTTCCCCTGCTCCGATAATAATTGCAAATATTTGCCCTGCTAACACTTAGTAAGCATTATGATGAGTTAAAAAAAAATACCAATTCTATAATCAAAGAATAAACTTGTACATAAAGCTCAGAGCTTTACTGTTTGGGCTCATTCATGTGACAGCTCAGTTGATCCTATCTCCTGGAGGGGGGCAGGAAAGATGTGACAATAGTCCCTTGTGGGTAAGTTTCTGAAGCTGTGCAGAGTCAGTCTGTGGACTTGCCCATGTGCAGCCCTCTGCAGACACCTCCTCCTAATGGCTTCCTCTGCCGTGGGATGTGCAGCCCCTCGCCCGCAGTCAGGGTGAGAGCCAGAGTCCTGGAGCCCATCCTGACACCCTCCCGTCCTGCCTCCACCTCCGCACTGTGTGTGCTGCTCAGGTACACAGCTTCTGAGCCCTATGCCTACACTGATGTACCAGCCCCCTCCTCGAGCTTCAACTTCTTTCAGGACTGGGACTAGACTACATTCTTCCAGGGGCAGCCTTGAGGAACTAAACTTGTAGACTCCGACTCTCTTTCCAGAAGAACACTGCTGTCTGACTTCTTGAGAAGCTGCCTGCTCCTTACTGTTTCCTCCTTGTTTCCAGAGCCCAGTACTGAACTCAGGCCTCTGATCTGGGGTTGCCTCACCCCACCTTCCTACGGGGTTACCACTCATCACCTTTCTACAGTCAGGTGTTCCTCCTAGATTTAGAAATGCCTGTGTGTGTACTTCTTTCAGTTTCCTGGCCTCCGCTGCCTGCCTGTTTTTAATAACATTCTTTCTCTGTTTTTTTTTAAGTTTTTTTAAATTTATTCATTTTAGATAGGAGAGAGAGAGACAGAGAGAGAGAAGGGGGGAGGAGCAGGAAGCATCAACTCCCATATGTGCCTTGACCAGGCAAGTGCAGGGTTTTGGAACCGGTGACCTCAGCATTTCCAGGTAAACGCTTTATCCACTGCGCCACCACAGGTCAGGCTGCCTGCCTGTTTCCTCTTAGAAGAAGTCTATTTTTTGGCCCTGGCTTGATTAATCCAGCGATTCTTTGTTTCATTTGACCCCTGTCTAGCCGGTTACAATCACATGAATATGTTTTCAAAAGTAGATGGCATATGTTGGGGTTGATTCCATCTCAACAGACTCTGCCAAGGATCCAAAGGGGCCAGGACATTGCTTCAAGGATTGCATTTCTCTACCAAGTGCCCCACATGCTACAAGTCGCTTCAGAGACAAAGGACTAGTGGGTTCTTTCCCTGGAGTCCATGATCCTGAGGGGTGGGGGTTGAGCTGGGAGGGGTGTTATTCCAAAGGTAGTCAGTGTTGCTGTCCCAAAAGGGAGAGTCAGAGGAGAAGAGCAGAGATAGGCCATCAGAGAGTGAGAGGGACTGGTTCATAAACCAAACAGAAAAGCCAGAGGCAGGCGACTGGCAGAGAAAACAAAACAGGGGATGTCAAGGGAGTGGTGGGGGCCAATGGAGTTAGGCTGGTGGGGACTCAGACTGAGCGAGGCCTGGGGCTTGGGCAGTCATGAGATGCAGAGAGGTACACCTTGGTGGGTAGGACTGGCACTTCCAGAAGCTTCCCAGGCTGGAGAGATTCAGAAACAGCTCATATTCTCTGAGTACTTCCTGTACACATGGTGTTGTCTGTCACTCACTCCGCCTCATCTATTCAGCACGACTCCTCCTAGATTTAGAAATGCCTATGCTCATTTTAAAGGTACTGAAGAGGGCTCAATGATATTACTATGATGGCCCTGCCACCACAGCTGGTGGGAAGCAGAGGTCACAGTTAATACAATGTCCATATGATTTCAGTGCTGACCCAGAGCCTGGGTCTCAGGCTAGTCTTTGATTCTAATTCCTTTCCTAGCACCATTTAATTCCTGTTGCTGAAATAGCCCATGGGGACTATTGAAATAGCCAAATGGGACTGCTGACTGTTTGTGAGCCCTGGGCACCAAGGTACACGATGGCCAGCCGCAGTAGTCAGCGGGACAGACACACACAGCACTTATGGTGGAGATGTCTCTGAAGTTAAACTGTTCGTCCGGGCAGATGAAGGGTCCTGGGCTAACACCTCTATGGAGTGAGCCCCCGGGGCAGCCAGCCCTCTCTCCTACTGAGAAATGAGCCCACGTGAAACCCCCAACTGGGACAATTTTTTAATCACATGATAACTGACCTGCGACACCCCAAAGGGAAAACTCCTAACACGACACCATATTAATCAATGAGAAATCCCCTCAAATGTGTTTCTGCCTTGCTTGAGCCAGGGTCTATGCCACTGGAGAGCCCCTCCAGTAAGTGGGGATTTTAAAAAAGGTTTGCAAGGCAATCAGTCACAAACAGGACACTCCCTACCACTGTCTCCAAATCCCATCAACATGGGTAGCCTGTGGGGCTGTGGACAGGAGTAAGAAACCTGACCCATGTCCTGGCTCCTCTAGTGCAGGACATGTGGGAAATCAGGTCGAGCACTCACCCCTTGCAAGTGTAGGGTCATACCTTCTTTGGAAGTGGTTGCTTTTGTGTGGGTTAGAAATTGCAAAATCCAGAACACTGCACACCAGTTAGTATTATTCTCGCATGAGCTTCATTTTCTGATGATTGATGTGCTCTTGTTTGCTTGATTGCTTGTCTCATTGTGCATTGAATTCAGCCCCTCCCTTTGCCGAGACTCGAGCACTACTGAAAGGCTGGAAGACTCCTGAGAGAGAGCCTTGTCCTGTTTCCAGCGGAGTCCATGCCTCAAGCAGACCGCCCTGGGGCCAGGCCCTTTGACTCACAGACTGTCTCCAGTGATGGGGAAGGTGCCCCTTCAGTTCACAGTGACACAAATATCCTGGGTATCATGTGCATATGGATCCCTTCTCTTCTAATTGGTAGTTTTAATTCCGCAGCACACTCGGCCTTCCCTCTGTCAAGTCAATTAGTCACTGTGAATGCACTGTGTGCCTCACAGGCTCTATAATTATCACTTAGCATCAAAAACTGAAAAGTGGAAAGAAGCAAAGCCCAACCATATGACTTGGAGGTGAATGTCAGCCTCTACGAAAGAGTTTCTGAGCTTAAGTAGTCATGTATATTTGCATCAGATCTGCTTGGATCTGATGTTGGAGAAAGCATCTAAGTAAAACAACTCATCTAGAATTTGATGTTTTAAAAGTCAACCAACCCTTTATGAAAGGGGTTCCCTCTCAGTCTCAATGTTCTCTATAAAATGGGATGAATAACCCTTTCCTCAACTAATCCACAAGACTCAGATGAGTGAGCATAAAGAACAATAGTTGTCATATGTAAGGCCAGGGGCTGCCATCGTCATGGCCATGCACATGCATGTTCCATTGGATTCACGAAGACAGTAAAAAAACAGTGAAGCCAAAAAATGGTGCGCCATTCCTTTATTAAAGTTTCGCACCAGCCGACGAGCTAACACATAGGGAAGACATTTCCCTTTCATTCAGGGCTCCCAAAGCCCAGACGCATTCTCCGGTTCCACAACCAGGAGAATCTTCTCCAGTTCCTCCTAGAATCAAAGGCCCCACCAGTCTCAGCAGGGCTCCCAAAGCCCCTCAGCTCTGGTTCCCCATCTGCACACCTCTCTCTGCAAAACTGGATTCTTCTTCTGCACTCTGCATTTTCTCTGCTCTCACTCTGCAAACATGGCTTCTTTCTGCCTCTTCTCCTCTGCTCTTTTCAAAACTTTCTGGCTTGAAAACGTCTCTACCAGCAAACATTAGCAAAACAATGGCCCCTCCCAAGCAGGACTGCAACCCGCAGTTTGCCATCTCACAGACCACATATACCTGGTGCTGCCCAGCACCATTTTCTAACAATAAAAGTGAGCAAACTCAAAAATACAAATTTAACAAACTCATTTGCCCAACATCATATAATTAAGTATGAAAATCTAAATCATACTACAGACATAAGATAGCACGGACACTTTACTTATAAATATTGTTCACTAGCAGAACAGGAAAGTCATTTGCCAAAACACATCACCCAGCATCTGCCTCTCTCAGGGAAATCTTTTACAAGATTCACTCAGTGATGTGATGGTATCAATTTTCTTTTATTAACTAATTCATTTGGCCACATAAATGAATCCACTCTGAGTGGGAGCAGCAGAGCCAGCGGGTGCACACCTGAGCTCTGCTTCAGGCAGAGGAGAGCTTTCACCTCCTGGCTCTGCCTTGCGCCAGGTGATAGCTGGATGGACTCACCCAGCCAGTCAGCCGTGGAATGCTCTGAAGATCAAGTGGGAGCTTATCAGCAAATTATCAAGCACACAATAGGCTCTCATTGAACATTAGCTCCTTTTTTTTCCAAACCCCCACAGCACTGCTGAATTAAAACTGATATGGTCAAGAAAGAGCCCAAATTGCGGGTCTTTGCTTCTAAATCCAGTCTTCCCTCCACTGCTTGATAGCTCTTTCAGAACACCATTGGGAATGTGGCTTGTCCCCAGCAGTAGAGTCCTTGGGTGTTTATAGAGGAGGAGAACAGTCTGAATGCTGTTCTTGACAAATATGTCACAATTCAATGTTGCTGCTGTGGTTAGGACAAAGGACAGTGATCAAAGAAGACTAATTATAATGAATTATGATCTCTCTCCAAGTTTGCACTTGATAGTTCAGCTGCCATGTGAATAGATGACAAGGCTGCGGACATAACTGCCTGCCATCTGTCTAAAAATTAAGAGCAAGAGCAAAAGTATTCAGAGGACATGGCAGTTAATGCCTAATTAAAATCTTAAAAGAGTGCTCACTAGTCAGTTTCTGAGTGTGTGCAATGCTGAGGAGGACGGGAATGGCTGCGGAGGGGCATCTATCACTTGCATTACAATTTTCTAGAAGTCGGACAGATAATGAAGATATTAAAGAGTGTAGTAATTCTGGGTTGAAGACCAGCCTTATTTCTTTATGGTCTTTTTTTCCCCCATTCTGGCCTTTCAAGTAACTCCCCTGAGACATAGTTCCTACATCAATCAAATAGGAAAACAAAACAAAAATTTAAAAAAGAAAAGACAGTGCTAAGCTTATCTACCCTACAAGGTCAATTCCAGATTTGCATAGTGATACTTCTCACTCTATATGCTCAAAACCTGATTTATTATCTTCCTCCCCAAAGCTGTTCATAAATACCTAATTTCTAGTTCACTGGAGAATGGAAGACCCACTACCACCTAGCACTTGACCTAGGACGATATGAAAGGTAACAGCAATCATTGTGATTTATTGAGCAAGTATCATGGGCCAGGCACAAAGCCAAGCCTGGGAAGGCAATAAAATATAAATGTTATGAGAGCAAGCTTTGGAATCAGACAGTACTAGGCTCCAGTCCCAGTTTTATTCCTCACTAGCTGTATGGCTTTAGAGCACTACAACATCTCTGTGCTGGGTAAGGGTATGACACATGAAGAACTCTTAGCTAAATCCCGGCAGAAGACATCCCCTACAACCAATACTTTAGAAGAATCATCAAATTCAACTCTTAAAACTCTTTGAGCTTAGAACCCTCTCTCTGATTAATGAATAAGAAAACAGTTAACAAAACAATTAACTTCCTGCAATTCATGCCAAGGTTAAACTAGGTTTCTCCGACCTCAAAGCTTCTCACTTTAACCCATGCATTGTTTTTCCTACATCTATTCCCACAGTTAAAAAAAAACAAAAAAAAAACAGGTGCCCTTTCGACACTGCACACTGGTTTCATTCCACATGAAACTATTGTTATATGAGATGATTTTATGCAATGCTTAATTTAGATTATTTTTTGGTGGGTGATTTTTACCATGGAATTAATACAATGATCATAGAAGAGCATCCTAAGAAGTGATACAAATTTATGTGTAGGTACAGTGGCCATACATCTGGTTTGGCCAGACTCTTCATTCTGAACTGTAACATTGGTTCCCTGAGCCGTGCTGGCCTGTCCCAGAGACAGGAAAGAAGCTCTCAAGGTCAAGGACAATTCTGCACACAGACGCCTTGCTCTTCCCACGGCCTAGCTTCTCAGCACTATATTTGTTCTCTAGGCTAGGGGGTAAGAAAAATGCATCTATTTTACACTAATGTCAGTAATTATTACTATTATTATAATGTTAAATATTTTAAATGTGAAAAATCTTACAGTTCACATTTTATACACATAATCCATCTAATATAATGTGAGGCAGTTTGATTTTGTTCATTTTATATATGAAAAACTGAGGCACAGAGAGGCTTTTTAATACCACATAATACTGTAGAGATAGCTGTCTACCAAAGAATTATACCTCTCTGCCATAGTATAAAATGTTTGTTTGGCCTTCCCTTAAGCCAGGGACTACATACCTCAAAAATCCTTGATTCTAATAGGAACATGAGACTGACTTCTGGACAGTACTATACAGATAGGAAGGATAGACACTCTCTCCAAACTTGGCCCATAAAACCTCTACCTTGTCTACTAATTTACCAATGGATGTTGATACTTTGGGAGACTTGAAATCTCTATCATGAATGTGATAGCACCAATGACAGAAAAAATCTGGTCTTTGTCTGCGGTCGCATAGTGGATAGAGCATTGACTTGGAATGCTGAAGTCGCCAGTTTGAAACCCTGGGCTAACCCCGTCAAGACACATAGAAGAAAAACTGCTATGAGTCGACGCTTCCTGCTCCTCCCCTCATTTCTCTCTCACACTCATTTCCTCTTCCCTCTAAAGTCAGTAAATAAAATCTAAAAAGTAAATAAATAAATAAAATAATCTGGTCTTTGAATCAAGACACCACCATAAGTAATATATGTGCTAATTATTAGGGGTTTATTATTATGTGTGTGTGTGCGTGTGTGTTTTGCCACAATCGGAGGCAAAACACACACACACACACACACACACACACACACACACACACACGAGCAGCAGACAGTTGACCAGACCAGAAGCACCTCTTGGTTCAGCTTTATGAAAAACTGAGTGTGTTATCTCAGTGTCTCAGTGGATGGATAAGGTGGTTGTTTAAATTTCCCACTCCCAGGTGAAAAAAAAATGGATTCTCACACAGATATCATACTATGGCAAAAAAAAAGTTGAAATTTCAACTTGTAAAGCAAAACATAAGTTACAGATAACAGAAACCATAGGGATCAATTTAACTGAGGAAAATGAAATGAATTGTCTTCTAAACATTACAAGTCAAAACCTATAGATATTCACTTAGAGTCCATCGAGTTGTGCAAATGAGTATGTGGTATTCGCAGCACACACCCAGCTGATTCAGCAGATGCAGTGAATATATAATCCATCATGTTCTGGACAGACAGCCTGACTTCATCGCTGTAAACAGAATTATGTCTAACAGCCTGAGACTAATGCCACAAACAATGAAACACACCATTATGAGTTTATAGAACAAGGCTATGAATACTAACTAATAATTACTTCCATTATGGCTGGTCCAAAACGTAGGATTACTAGACATCAGCAAGGATAACAACAGTGGTTTCACAAAATATCTGAGATCTGGGGATGCTCGGAGGTCTGGTGGGCAGAACACTAGAAGAAGCCATGCTGAATACTGAATGGAGGTGGTGTGGACCAACCTACCCACTAGGACATCTCATGGACCTCACATTTTTTGTTCTGAATTACCAAACACAGAACTCTCTTGAAATTATATTTCTGGTTTCTTCCCAGATGGAATTCTTCAAAGACAATCATGCAGGTAAGTCTAAGCTATCACTTTGCAAAGCAATGTATAATTCAAGTTTTCGTTGCCTTTTGGGGAGACTTTCAAAATGTTTGATGCATATATTGCTGAAACACTATAGCTCAGAAATTCAAATGAGAACTCATATACACAGTATCCTGAAATAAAATAGACAAGCTGAGGCACACAGAAGAAAGCTGATATACATCACCTGTTAGGATTATTCAGCCGTTGTTATTGATTTTATTTACCTTTGCTGCCATTCCTCTGAGAAACTAAACAAACTACTTGTTGAGACAAATGTGAGCCTGACTGCTTTGTTTGTTGAAATGGGAAACACAGTAGCTTCCCAGGCCATCACTCTTGGCTTTTGCATCTATCAGGTACATATTCTAATGTTAATATTTGCCTACATGAATGCATCTTACTTTCACAAAAAGTTTTTCCTTTGTTTAAGTGCTTAACAGCTAAATAAAATGCGCTGGGGCCCTTCTAGGATAAAGTCTTTATGAATTCAGCTAAGACAAATACTATAATTATTTTAGGAACTTGGACTCTGGAGCAAGACTGCTTTTGTTCAAGTCCAAGCTCCGAACCCTGCTCTTTGAGTCATCGAGAAAGTTATTTAGTCTCTCATTTCTGAAACAGGGATACTAATTGCATCTTCCAATACGGTTGTCTTGAGAATTGTATGGGTTAAATTGTTTTTAGCATGCAGAACACTGTCTGGTACATGGTACCTGGTGAAGAATGGCTCACTATCATATTGGAATTCTTTTTGCACCAGGAAGAAAGAGGTCATGACTAGCTGGGAGTTAACATGGCTGATAAGGCTTATAAATAGAAGAGAGTGCCTTTGTATCAATGTGAAGATAACATTAAGTTGCACACTAGGGAAACACATATAAACAGTCACATTCACTGAGAGACTGCAACTGTCGCACACAAAACCCTCAGCGGCATAAGGGCGCCTGGTGAGCACTTTATTAGGCTGCCATTACATTGGGACCTTTTTACCAAAAAGGTAAAAAAGGGAGATGTTGAGGTGAATGGGGGGAGGGGGGATGCATTCGGGGTGACCCTAGAATCCATGTAAACACAATTAATTAAATAAAAAAAGATGTCAATATAGGCAAATGATTATTCATTGACTGAATTAGGCAACACTAATTATTTAATAAAGAATGTATTCAATGTTCATTTTAAAAATCTACCTAAACTGATGATGAGAAAAATTGAACTCCATGGCTGCACTGGGTCTAAGGAGTCAAGGTTCTGAGAAGACCTGGAAGGAAGAGTCTTTATTGCTCTCAGATCTCTGGAGAAGGGTTGGAGCAGATTTCTTCTGAAGACAGCAAACAAGAGAAAAATCAGAGGTTATAAATTTCACCTAATGTATAATGAACCAAGATTCCCACCAAAGAGAAGCTGGGTAGCCAGCCGCCATGGCCACTCTGGAGTCTCTAATGGACTACTTGTCAACAACAGTGATTCTAAACATTTCATCTCATGGCACACATGCACTAATTACTAAAATTCTGCAGAACACCAAAAAATATATACATGTTCTATTGATCTGACCAAAAAAGAGGTATAATTTTGATGCATTCACACTGGATAGCTACTGTGTTGGCTACTGTCATTTTTTTTTTTTTTTACTTGACAAGTTAAGGGCAAAGAGGTCAATGCCCCTGAGTAAATACTCAGGTATTACATGTTTTAAAAATTCTTACAGCACACCAGCGTACCACAGCTCACCAGTTGAAAATTCCTGGTCTAGAAGATTGGTCAAAATGATATCTGAGGTCGGTTCCATCCTGGAGAGGCTCTGACTTAACAAATTCTCTTTAAAGCCTTTTTTGTTCCCACTATGCCTGTGATGTACCCACAATAGCTAAGAAAAGCCTTCATGGGGAGACAGAGTAGCAGTCCCCAAAGAAAGATTTATGAAGGTAACTGAACAAGTAGATTTCTTTACTGCAGGATTTCGGAGGACTTGTAATATGCTAATATATTTTTAATGTACTATGTTGGCTTTAGAACCCAGACACAGAAATTACTTTCTTAGAGCTTCTTTCTTTCCAAACTCATCCTTAGCACACCACCCTAGAGATCACAAGCTTGTTTGGGCTCTAACTGGCCTGGAGAGCCCTATTATATCATGCCCCAGGACTATCCTGTTGTCTTTCAACAAATTCTTACAACCCTGACTTATTTATTACTTTTACCTCCATCATTTATGTTATTTGATATAGAGAAGCTGTTCTAAACATGTATATGAATAAACAAATAAATTGACTGAGTGTGGTAGGTTTTAACCTGAAAGAATCTAAGTAGGGAATGAGAGCCCAGGACCAGACCCCCCACTGATGTGGCCTTTTGTGAGGAGGTCCTAACACGTTGAAGATGTGACTCCCTGGGACTGGGTCTTTTGGGGCCACTTAAGTCTGTCACAGCTGAGATGCCATTAAGAAGGCACAAATGAATTCACAGACTGACTCATCGTTGAGTCCAAATCATTCACTCTTTGTTATCAATTGCATTCACTGATTTCTTTCTATTATTCCTCAGTATCCATAGAAATCTAACAAGCTACACTAGCCCCAAGCCCGGGAAAATGCAAAGATAATCTTATCTTGGAAACTGAGGTTACTCTTCCATCCATTCCGGCTCTCTCTCCCTCATTCAGGTGGCCTGCAGAAAGGAAGGGTTGCTGTTTGCTGGGCCCAGAACAGAGTGCAAGAAGAACCAAAAACCTGGCCTTGCTCAAGATCTCAAAGGCTCTTTTTGCTATGTCACGTCCTTTACTGACCTTGCTAAATGTCCATTAGATAGCACTCCTCACTTCATGGACCCCAGCTCAACTCAACTCTCCTCAAAGAAAGCAGCCTCTACTTGCAGGGCACTTAGCTACTACAGGCCTTCAACTCACAACATCATCCAGGAGTGCTGCTCCAAACAGCCCTGCATGGTCCAGGTACAGGTCATCTCCTTCTGTGCCGCCCCAGCCTTGCAAGGAATCTGTACTTGGGAACAGTATAAAGGGTGCTCTGGCTGCAGCATTCCAGGCCTCATCATTTTGCTACCCTACCTGTTGATTCAAGGCAAGAACTATTTTCACTGAATCACAGAGTATGGTTGTATTACTCTTGAGAAGCATCAGAGCTAAGGCTTGACAGCTGACTTTCAGGGGAGATACAGAGTTTAATAGAATGTTTAATTCCTTTGATGGGACAATTAGAATGGATATGGATACACACACACACACACACACACACAAATTCATCAAGTCAGTAATAAAGCACAAGTTGAACAAAACTTTTTCTTAAAAACATTTTCAATAAAATATATGATATCACTTATATGTAGAATCTAAAATTGTCAAACTGGGGAAAACAAAGTAGGCTAGTGGTTACCAGAGGCTGGGGGTGGAGAAATAGGAGATATTTTGTTTAAGAGTACAAACTTATAGCTAATAGATAAATAACTACTGGAGAGCTGATGCACAGTATGTTGATTATAGACAATATTGCATCAAACTTGCTAAAGTTTATCATTTTGACCATAAAAAATGAAAATAATGCAATGTGACAAAGGTATTAGCTAGTGTTACAATGGTAATTGAAGTCATATTGCAATATATGGAATTAACATGTTGTACATCTTAAACTTATACAATGTTGATGACTATTGTATCTCAATTAAAGAAGAAAGTCATTAGTAACAGGACCCAGAATAAAATCATTTTCATAATGGAAATGTCTAATCATTCTACTCCAGGCTCACTCGGAAAGAAGCACCATCTATGGGGGAGAAGCAAAATTTTTAGTGTCTTGAACATAAATATCAATTCCCTTTATGCTAATTTTCTTTAAAAATTATATTTATTACAGCTACAATATTATATTAACACCTAAAGATGTGAGTCCCTTGAAGGCAAGGACCATGTCTAACTCCCCTCTGCATTTTCAGTTTCTGATTCACAGAAAATACCCTGAAAATGTATGTGAACACTGGATATGTGCAATTAAACAAAATTTTTTTAAATGCACATGTCATAACCCAGTCCAAGCAGGGTTTCTTTTCCCCATGTTTTCTTCCTAGTTCAACAGCAGCTTTTTTTAGAGGGGCTACTGTGGGCAAGTCTTACTTGGAAAATATTAAGATCTATATAATTCTCTAGGAAATTTGCAACATACATTATACATTTCACTTGCCAAGTTATAAACCTTTTCAATAGTAGATCATGATGATGATGGCTGTGGATACCCCCAAACACTGACTGCAATCTCTCTACAGCTCATTTCTCAGATAAACTGGACCATCTTTGGATGTTTCCTCTAATTTGGGTTAAAACAAATGCTATTATCAGTATCACACATCATTTATCTATGAAGTAAACTGTATCTTATCATCAACCAACACTTAAAAAACATGAAAGAATTATATCTACTAAAAGGCTATGTCTTTCACCAAATGAGGGTGTATATGATGAGTGTGACAAGAAGACCAGTAACTCACATTTTGCAGAAGAGAAGGCCTTGGAGTTTTCTGATATTTGTCAAACAATTCTCTGTCCACTAGACTAGAGCACCACATGTAGAGGGACCCTAAGCTCTCCTGACATATCCATTCTCAAGACATCTTCAAAGTTCAATCACATTTTTGTTATTTTCAACCCAACATTATTTAGAGAACACTGTAACTCCGCTTCTTGTCACATATAATACAAAGATGAGGCAAGTGTCTTAATACTGTGTGTGGGGGGCAGTGAGAGGCGTGGGAAAGAAGAACAAATACCTATGAAACCTGAAGACTGGAATGACTTAAAAAACTGACATTTAAAAACGCGACTGCCACATTTGGAATCCATCAGTGTACCAATTAATTTGTTCATTCATTCATTCTATAGGTAATTATTAAATATTCACATTGTGCCAACATGGTGCTAGTTTAAAATCAACGATACTGCCCTAAGGGAAGGAGGTTCAGGATTCTGTCAATGAGAAAGATGTCCAAGCAGATAATTGGAGTTCAGTTCAGTAAATGTTACAGTAGAATTATTAATAAAGAGCACTTGAAACACAGGCAGGGAAGTGACTTTATGAGCCTGGAAGGTGGAAGACATTTTCTCAGACTTTCTGACATTAAGCTGGGTCATGAACAAATGAATAGGATGGAGCTGGGGAAAATGTGACATCCCAGGGAAAAGGACAGGACTGAAAAGGCTCGGCACCCAAAGTGAGAATGTAGCCTCAAGAATGCTGATCATTTGAGCTACTATTTTAATCTTAAGTGTCTGGGTGTTGATGGTTGAAAATGCATATTTAGGTATGGTGAGGACAGATAGTGAAGTAGCTTGACTACAAAGCTAAGAATGGGCTTATTCTACACTCATTAGAAACCGTTCCCCTTTTGAGTGACATAAAACTTTCTAGTAAGTTCATCTTGGAAGCCATATGGAGAATGAATTGGGGAGACTTAAATTGTTGAAACAGATGTTAAGAGCCACTCAGAGCTGATTTGGCTGGAGTGAAACAGATGATTGGAAGAAGATGTAGCTATCAAGTGTATGTTTATGGGATACGCTCAGAAAGACTTGATATTTGAGCTATATTCAGATAGGTAGTAGAGAAGAATACAGAATATTTTCCACATTTTTATCTGGAGAAACTACTTGGATGGCCACCCCAACCTCTAAGCCAAAGGACACAGCAAAAGGAAAGTTTTCGGTGAGAAAAACACTTCTACTTCAGACACAGTGAGATCCTTAAGAAGGCAAGCCTATTGCAACTTCTCTAGGCGAATCTACAATAGAAATGTCAAACTAATATATGTTGTCAAGCAGAGCTCAAAGCTGAATCTTATTTGTCTAGCAAAGGATAAAGCTATACAAACTAGAACATTCTAAATGCCTTTAAGTGAGGTACACATATATACACCATGTGATTTTTTCACATCTCCTTCAAATATTTAGATCCTTAAGGGTACTTGCAATGGCCACCCTGGTTGACACCCGTTTGTGTATCTGGGAGGCATATATGAGGTTTAAGAGTCATTTACCAAGGCAGTTCAAATAATGGAAGTTATTATGGAAATCTGGGAAACTTTGTAGAAAAAGAGAGAGAGAAAGAAGGAAGGAAGAAGGAAAGAAGGGAGGGAGAGAGAGAAAGAAAAAGGGAAAGAAGGAGAGAAGAGCGAGCCTTGAGGCAGTCCATATGAAAAATGTGCTAAGGAAAAGAGGAAACCTAAACTTTCCAAGTATTGTCGCATGTTAGAGTGGATAGAAGATGTTGATTACCTTTTCAACTGCCTCCAATTAAGCCCTTAATTCTCCTTAAATATTTGATCAGCCTACATAGCATTTATTATTCCACATGTTACATGCATTCAGATCAGTTCTTATGCAAATCTATCCTTGTTGGTTTTGCATTAAGTAACTTTACAAAGAATCCAATAATAACATCAGTCAAGAACTTGACCTATAGCACTCTTCATTCTAAACCTTTGGAAGGAAAAATGAACTAAAATACATAAAACAAAGATGATCTTCCAGTTATCTTTTGTTCATTATTGATAGCATATTCTCGATAAAAACATTTCTGCTTCCATGTTCTGAAAGGCCCACATCTTGGAACTTTCACACCTGTCCTTCCTTCTGACTTGGAAACTTCTCCATAGCTCTTTACCCAGCTGATGCCTTCTCATTGCTTCCTTTAATCAGAAGTTCAGCCCAGACACCTTCTCCAAGAATGCTCTCCCTTCACCTCTGCCACACTCTGAATCTTATTATTTTCTATCAGTATATCTTCTCTGCAGTACTTGGCACAATTGAAAATGATGTAGTAGTTGTTTGACAAAATGCCTCATGACCCAGACTATATATAGCTCATTACTTCTTCTGAGCTTCCTATTTCTTCAACCATATCAGAGTAGCTTTTCTGAGAAAAAGAATATAATTTAGTGGGAGTGGCAACGTAGTGATATTCTTTTATTTCTTCTTTCATTTATTAGCTAGAAGGCTTTCATATCAAAAAGGATAGATGTTCGATTTTTTTCTTTTACTTACTAGTTTTCAAGATAATGAATGAATGTGTTGCCTGTTAACTTCCAACGATGACCAATTCACTCCTTACATTCCTTCATAATGAATCCCCCCTAGACAGAGTCTCTATTTATGATATAGGATCTTACAGGGGCTAAAGATAATTGGCTCAGATCAAGAGCAGTGAGCCAGAATTCGGGCATTTCCTCTTCCTTGAAGCCTCTTCAGTTGTTTCAGTTGGAATCACGCAGTCTTTCCCAGATGCTCCCTTAGCTTTTAGCACATATTTCTATAGATAATTTTTCTTTTTTGAATAATCTGGTCAAAAGCTTAAGTTGTGGTGGAAGAGAAAACTGAATTTAATCCTAGGTTTGTCACTTATAAACTGCGGGTTTTTGGCTAAGTGACTAAAGTTCTTAGAGTCTTGGTTATCCTACCTATAAAGAAAATAGTTGTTGAAGGTTAGATAAAATAATTGGTATAAATCACTCATCAAAGTGCATGACATTGTATGTTCACAGAAAATGTCAATCCACACGATTATAATTGTTCATGTGTCTAGCATTCCAAGAGCTTATGAACTCCTTAAAGATGATACACATAATTGCTCGTTTTTTAACAATATAAGTACCCAATAAATATTTATTACATGAATAACAACCCAATTTATTCAGGCTGGAGGTTTCATCCTAAACTAGGCTCCACTGAACACAGTGGTATGCCAAGTGGGATATAATGGTGATGGGAAAACCCAAGAGCACTGACCAGATCATGACATCACAGAAGTTGTCCCAGGGCTAGTATGTTCTCCATTCTCTCCCTCTTGCTCACTCACTCTCTCTGTCATCCTTTCTTTCTTATTCCTCTCAAATCCATAAACATGCTGTTTAAAGTTCAGGCTGTGATCTATAACCCTTACTATTCTGAGTATCATATTCAAATGTGAATGTCACAGAAATACATAAAAGTCAAAGAGATCCCAACATTATCTATCGAAAGCTCCCCAGGTGACTTACTATTCCAGCGACTCATCTCCCTTTAAGGAAAGACACATACTGAGCCCAATCATACTAACTTCTGGTTCAGCCTAGAACACTAAACACAGCGGACAGAAGCAGGCCTGTCAGATGTCACTGTGAAACAACTTCTATGCACATTCTTTCTAGAAGTGTCTCATTTCATAGGAAATTCACATAGAAATAAGATCTTTCGCCTGACCTGTGGTGGCGCAGTGGATAAAGCGTCGACCTGGAAATGCTGAAGTCGCCGGTTCGAAACCCTGGGCTTGCCTGCTCAAGGCACATATGGGAGTTGATGCTTCCAGCTCCTCCCCCCTTCTCTCTGTCTCTCCCTCTCCTCTCTAAAATAAATAAATAAAAAATTAAAAAAAAAAGAAATAAGATATTTCATACTCAATGCTCCTCATCTGATGCTTTTACCTTCTGTTTCTACTAAGATGGTTTCTGGCTACTGAGCCTCATAGTGGAGACTATGACATTTTTTTTTTTCTCTACAGATAACACTGAGCTTTGAAACTTAGGTTAAACCAAAGAGCATGGAGTCTGTGCCACCACATCCTGCAAATTTCTCTCTGTAAGTGCCAGCCACCTTGGTGTTTCCTCAGCAGCTTGAACTTACCATGATCCCTCCTGAATCAATTCCTTTGCCTGTGCTGATGACCTGATAGGGAACCCCCCATCTGTATGTACGTCATATTCATCCTTTGCCTAAATATCTTACTGGTACTTGAAGTCCTATATAAAAACTATGACTCCATAAAGACATCCTTATCTCCTCAGCCCAGGCCATAGCACCTTCAGGACCTATATTACAGTTTGCAATTATATTTACTCACATGACCGATTCACGCCTACCTTCCTCCCTCATCTTCAAGCTCCACCACTGAGACTGAGCATCTTGTCTGATACTGCAGAAGTTAGCACTGTCTCTATCAGAGTCTACATCATAAGACATTTGTTGAAAAAGTGTATCAACAATATACTTATATGATAGTTAAAAGTTTTAATTTTTGAGGAACCTCCATACTGTTTTTCCATTATGTCTGTATTAAATTTTATTCCTACTAATAGTGTACAGGGTTCGCTTATCTCCTGCCACATACTAGTCAGCACTTTTTTTTTAATAACAGTTATTCTAACATGTGTGAGGTAATATCTCAGTGTGATTTTGATTTCCATTCCCTTGATGATTAGTGATGCTAATATCTCTATTTATATAACTATTGGCCAATGGTATGTCCTCTTTTGGAAATATCTATATTTTCTTTGCCAACTTTTAATCTTTATTTTTGGTTTGTTTCCTTGCTGTTGGGTTATATGAGTTCTTTATATGCTGTGGATATATATCCCTTATCAGATATATGATTGGCTGAGTTTCCTCCATCACATGGGCTCCTTTTCACTCTGTTAATTGTTTTATTTGCTATGAAGAAGGCTTTTTAGTTTGTCTTTTTTCTTTTCTTTTGCTGCCCAGGTCTTTTGTGTCATATGCAAAAATATCACTGTGAACACTATCATTAAGAAGTTTCCTTATTTGTTTTTTCTACTGGTTTTACTGTTTCACGTCTTATAATTAAGTCTTATATCATTTTTTTAAATTCATTTTTATGTATGGTGTCAGATAAAAGTTCAATTTCATTCTTTTGCATGTGGATATCTAGTTTTTCCAGCACCATTTACTGAAGAGATTAACCTTTCTTCATGGTGTATTCATGGCACCCTTGTCAAAGATTGGTTGACTTTAACTAGATCTTTTAAATCTGAGCTCTCTATTTTGTTCCATATACCTGCATGTTTGCTTTATGGTTATGCCAGTACCATTTTGCTTCAATCATATTAGTTGTATAATATTTTCTGAAATCAGGAAGAGTAATGGCTTCAGCTTGTTCTTCTTATGCCATTGTTTAGGTTACTAGGGTCTTCTGTGGTTCCATGTGTATTTTAGGGTTGCTTTCTTTCTCTTTATTTAAAAATGACACTGATATTTTCATAGGAATTGCATTTGACTATGTCAATCATTTAGGGTTAATGAACATTTAAACAATATTTATTCTTCCAATCATCTCTTCCTGATGAAGACTTGACAGGATCCTCCCCCAACACCCATGATATTATGCCACCTGTTTCATCTCGTTGCAGAACTGCTTATTTATTTCAAAACCAAGAGAGTCAGTGAACTGTCCTCTTTTAGAAATTATTGACATTATAGAACTTTTTACATCTGTGAACATGAGTTTTAGAGAGGTTAAATGACTATCAAGCTCATAGAAATAGTAAACAGCAGGGCCTCTATTTGACACCAGATCCAGTGTTGTATCTACTGCAGTCCAGTTGATTAAACAAATCGTCCTTCCTTAACTACAGGTACAAAGACAAGAACTTGTTACCAACACCATTACCTTTGAAATCCTTGGCATGTGTATTAATGATACATTCCTTCCCTCTGAACACCAGATATGCAAATGGTGAATTCTTTAATGTGATAAACTTCATATGATTTATTACTATTTTTTTTTTTTTTAATTTTTTTTTTTCCATTTTTCTGAAGCTGGAAACAGGGAGAGACAGTCAGACAGACTCCCGCATGCGCCCGACCGGGATCCACCCGGCACGCCCACCAGGGGCGATGCTCTGCCCACCAGGGGGCGATGCTCTGCCCATCCTGGGCGTCGCCATGTTGCGACCAGAGCCACTCTAGCGCCTGAGGCAGAGGCCACAGAGCCATCCCCAGCGCCCCGGCTATCTTTGCTCCAATGGAGCCTTGGCTGCGGGAGGGGAAGAGAGAGACAGAGAGGAAAGCGCGGCGGAGGGGTGGAGAAGCAAATGGGCGCTTCTCCTGTGTGCCCTGGCCGGGAATCGAACCCGGGTCCTCCGCACGCTAGGCCGACGCTCTACTGCTGAGCCAACCGGCCAGGGCCATATGGTTTATTATTTTGATTTTTAAAGTTACCATCTATTCATCTCCTTATATCCAGTCAAGTATTCTCTTTATGGTTTTTATTTCTCAGTCACTAACAAAATAACCAGTGTCCAGATACTAATATAACTTCTGAGAGTCTATGAAACTGTTCCAGGATCTAAACTTAGCAAATGAATACAGAGTAATTGTTAATCTGCTGTGCCTAAGGAAATTCACATATTTCTAAATTCAATGGAATTTAATTGGCATTTATATTACCTGAAGTCACATTCCTTTCTGGGAAGGAATTCAGAATATGTGTGTATTTTGTATATTTAAGCTGAGTCAGCAAGCATTTTACTATAGTCAGCAATGACTACAGTAGACAATAAAAATGCCATTTAATCACTCTTGAAATTTAAAATATATTTGAAAGAGGCTTAATAATTAGAAGAAGTCAATCTGGTAAAGCAAAGTGCTTATTGTAAGCTAAAATGTGATATTTTGTGTTGTGTTTAGCCCATTAATTTTTTTTAACTGTAGATGCAGTAATTGAAATCATTTACCAACGGATCTTTTTGGAGCCATTTGGATTACAAGTAAATCCATTCTATTGGTTTAAAGCTGATTCAAACATTCAGGGAATAAGGTAGCAAGGTTCTACAAAGTTATTTTTAAGAAAGATTATAGACCAATATATTGGTCACATGTAATTGTCCCTGAATCCCAATTGGTTTAAAAAATATATCTTACATCAAAACCTCTAAGACACAGCAAGCATTCATATAAACCAGAATAAACAGGAGGAAATATTAAAGAAGTAAAAACCTACCACTGATTAAACCAAAAGCCAACATTATAAAGTTAAATAAAATTAAAATGGGGCTCTGTATGGCCAGGAGCCGCCATTGTGGCCATTCACATGCAGGTTCCCATTGGATTCGGGCAGACAGTAAAGAAACGGCGGAGTCGGAGGATGGTGGGCCATTCTGTTTATTGGTGTCTCACCAAGACAGGCAAACCACAAGAGAAGAAAAGGGAAAAGCAGAAAACCAGCTTTTCCCATGAAGGGCAAGGGATCAGGGAGACCCCTGCAATGGTGATAGCAGGAACTGAGAGAGAGCAAGCTCCTGGTCTGCTCACTTTATAGTATAGAAATAAAAACCTTTAATACAATATACAAACAAGAAAGTCTCTGATACAAAGTCACTTATCTGAGTCATAATGGGATTCCTCATGAGAGTGCACCACCCCACATTATGCAATCAGTAAAGGGTGTAGGGAAAAGCTTAGTCTTAAAACTAAGCCCCAGGCTACAAGGATCCTGCCTACCCACATCCCGCCCCCAACATACATTAATATCACCTGGACGATGGGCATCCACGTGGGCAGCACCATCTTTAACAAAGTGAGCATAATATATTTTATCTACCCAACAGGCTCTTTGAGAAATAATGAAAGAGGTAAACTCGCCCACAACATCCAAATCTAAAAAGCATAAAAAAAACACACAAGACCCTGCATATCAAATACTTGGATACATGAACACAAAAATCAAAATGAAATACTGACAAAATGAATCTAGTCAGGTCTTCAAATAAAAAACACCATAACTAAATACATAGATTGTATTCCTACCTCACAAGAATAATTCAACCTCACAAAATCTAAAGCCACAATTAAGTACTTAAACATATTAAATAACAACCAATAGGAAATTGATAAAATGAGCAGTTTTTCCTATTTAAACAGTAAAAATTAAATGTATTAAAATTATAAAAAGATAAACAGGAAAGAGTTATGCCCTTCAAATTAGCATTGTTTTAGAAATTTTGACTGATACAATAAGAAAAGTAAACTAATAAATAATACATTTAAATATCCCATAAAATGAATAAAAGTAAAGTTTATTTACTGATAATAAAATTATTCCCCTAAAAAGCCCTAAAAATTACTAACCTGTTTAAATATTGCTCTGAGAATATTGAGAAATTTTTTTTATCTAAAACAGTGATCTCATGTGGAAATAAAAGGGCAAATAAATTTAACAAGAATGTTGAAGGACATAAAACATTTTTCAACTATAAAATGTACTGAAAACTGTCAAAAAAAAATGAGCAAATAGAGAATATTCCAAGTTCCTAAAGGAGCTAAAATAGCATACACATCACAAATAATTTTCCAATATTAATATAAAAAATAGAATAGAAATTTAAACAAAATCTAAATTTAAAAAGAAATCCAACAAATGACTTTAGCACATATATAGAAGAAGAAGTACTTGCGAGAAGGGAAGAAAAGTGTAAGGAGGAAACAAAATGAGGGACCCATTTCTTTCTGGATTTTAAAACATTAGACAGTTACTACAATCAAAGTAATTTATTGACATAGAAATTTGCAAAATTAGCCTGAAGAAACAAATAAAAATTTTAGAAATAAATGGAAAGGCACATTTAACCTTAAATAAAGATAGAACCTCACCACAAAGCAAATGAATAAATTCTAAATATATTATATCATTTAAAAAAACAAAAGAAAACATAGGAAGCAAATGTATGAGTTGTTGGGGGTTTTTTTTGTTTTTGTTTTTTTTTATGTAAATGATGGGCTCAAGTCAGTGACCTTGGGCTTCAAGGCAGTGAGCTTTGGTCTGAATGCAGCGACCATGGGGTCATGTCTATGATCCCACTCTCAAGCCAGTGACCCAGCATTCAAGTTGGTGAGCCCACGCTCAACCTAGATGACCCTGTGCTCAAGCTGTAGACTTTGGGGTTTTGAACCTGGGTCCTCTGTGCCCCAGTCCAACGCTCTATCCACTGCACTACCACATGGTGAGGCAAAAACTATTTAACTTTTAAAAATACATCTTGATTGCTGATATTAAGGCACTAAAGTCTTGGAAGCATTTCTAGTATAGTGGAGAAGAACACCTGAAAATCCACTCCTATCTAAAAGCTATGAGAACACTGGCAAATAATATTCAAAATATACTTTATCATAACCCTGGAAATTCACTAAACTTTAAAAAAATGAAAGGATAATTTATTTAAAAAATGAACACATGTTGGTAAGAAGAGTTTTTTGGTGTTTAAACTCTTCAGTTCCATATAACTTTGAAAATAAGCAGTTTTTTAAACTGTGGTACCTATGAAAATATCACCTAGCTGGATATGGAGGGAGCTGAAAGGATTTGGAACCCCACAAAGGCCTTTATCCCTTCTAGAACTGTCACTGTGTGATCACTTTGGCAGTGAGAGCTTGAGGTTTGACATTAAATCGATACCAGTCCAAATGAGATTGTTTTAAATTAAGGTGTTAATTGTAATTTCCAGAGTAACTGCTAAAAAATAACTAAACACATAATAATATCAGTCAAGAGGGATTCTAAAAACATATTATTCAAAATAAAATGTATAATGATAAACCTTCAATCAGGAATAAATGACAATTATAAATATATATACACATATACACTTTTTTTTTTAAGTGAGAGGAGGGAGATAGTGAGATAGACTCCTTCAAGCTTCCTGACCAGGATCCACCTGGCAACCACTCATCTTGGGCCAATGATGTGGTAATAACCAAGCTACTGGCTGCTGGAGGGAAAGAGGAAAGGAGAGAAGGAAGGAAAGCAGGGGGAGAGAGATGGAGAGGAGCAGGAGAGGGAGGGAGAGAAGGGGGAGGGGAGAGAGAGAGAAGCAGATGGTTGTTTCTCATGACTGGGGATTGAAGCTGGGACTTCCACAGGCTGGCTGATGCTCTATCAGCTGAGCAAACCAGCCAGGGCGAAACATACAATCTTCCAAAACTGATCAGGAAGAATCAGAGAATCTGAATAGACAGATTACAAATAGTGAAATCGAAGCACTTATAACAAAACAAGAAAAAATAAAAACAAAACAAAACAAAAAAAAACTCCCAACAAACAAAACACCTAGACTAGATGGCTTCTCAGCAAAATTTTACCAAACATTCAAAATGAACTAATACCCATCCTTCTCAAACTATCCCAAAAAATTCAAGGAGAAGAAAGACGCCTAAGCTGATTTTATGAGACCAGCATTATTCTACTTCCAAAACCAGATAAGGACAGTGCAATGAAAGAGAATTATAAGCCAATATCCTTAATGAATAAAGATGCTAAAATCCTCAAAAGAATATTAGCAACCCAGACCCAGCAATACAGTAAAAAAATCATACACCATGATCAAGCTGGATTTATTCTGGGAAGCAAGGTTGGTATATATCTGCAAATTAATAAATGTTATACAAAACATAAACAAAATGAAGGATAAAAAACACATATTAATATCAATAGATGCAGAAAAAGCACTTGATAATATCCAGAACCCATTTATGATAAAAACTCCCAGTAGAGTGGGAATAAAAGGAATATATTTCAACATAATAAAGGCCATATATGACAAACCCGCAGCCAACATCCTACTCAATGGGCAAAAACTAAAAGTGTTTCCCTTAGGATCAGGATCAAGACAGAAATGTCTACTTTCACCACTTATATTCAACATAACCAATACAGGACAGGATGTCCCCAGCTTACAAACAAGATAGGTTCAGGAGATTTGAAAATGTTTAAGTACTTATATACATAGAAAGGTAAAAATAAATACTATTTTAAGAAAACATCTAAGTTACAGTTAATAGGTAAATGTACCTGCTCTGACTTATATACAAATTCCACTTAAGAACAAACTACATCACTTGTCTCATTCATAACTCGGGGACTGCCTGTACTGAGATTCCTAGCCACAGCACTCAAAAAGGAGGAGAAATAAAGGCATCTAGATTGAAAAGGAAGAAGTAAAACTGTTTTTATTTGCAGGTGACATAATAACTGTATATAAAAAACCCTAAAGATCTCACCAAAAAACTATTAGAAATGATAAATGAATTCATTATTGTAGTAGAATACAAAAACACCCAGAAATCAGCTGCATTTTTACACAACAAAAATGAACTATCAGAAAAAGAACCTAAGAAAACAATAACATTTACAGTTGCATGAAAAAAATAAAATAAGATACCTTGGAATAAATTTAACAAAGGATGTAAAAGATCTGTACTAGGAAAATTATGAGAAATTGAAGTAGGAAATTAAGAAGATTTAAATAAGTACAAGTATTATGGGTCAAATAAGTTTGCAAATATGATGTATATGTTTGCTCTCTTATAGTTTGCATTGGGTGTGGGGGACAGGCTGTAAGCAGGCAGGATCTTTAAGCCTAAGGCTTAGTTTTAAGACTAAGCTTTTCCCACCCTTTTAATCCTAAAATCTTCTCAACACTAAGCTTTTCCTCACACCCTTGACTGTTGCATGATGTGGGGTGGTGCACTCTTATGAGGAATCCCATTTATGCCTAATATAAGTGGCTTTGTATCAGACTTCCTTATTTGTATATTGGCTTAAAGGTTTTGATTTCTACACTATAAAATGGGGAAAGATTGAGGGACTTGCTCACTCTGGGTTACTGAAATTAGCATTGCAAGGAGAAGCAGCCAAGATGGCAAAGTGCTGAAGGAGAAGCCAGTTTGTGCAGAGTTTGTGTAGAGAGAAGGAGATGGGGAACAAAGGAGAATGAGGCTAGTGAGCTAGAAACCTTTGATTCTAGGAAACTCGGATAAGTCAGTGGCTTTGGGAGCCCTGAATGGAAAGGGAAGTGTTTTCCAATTGTGTGTATTTCTCGCCCACTGGGTGTGAGCTAGGATTAAATGTAATGGCCCACCAGTTCTTGGCTCTGTTGTTTCATTACCATCTGTTCGAATCAAATGCGAACCTGCATGGGCCAGATGGCTGTGATGGTGGCCATGGATACTGCATTACTGAGGGGTTTCCACATGGGTCAGGAGTTCAACAAGCAGCAGGAGCACACTTAAGTTAGAAATTTACAACACTTTCTCCACACTGCTCAGTGTACTGTAGAGCCTAAAACAATTCAGCAACTCTTACTGGCTATACAAGTGCACTGCCCATGGTTCCATAACGAAAGAACCTTAGAATCTGAATTATGGGAGCAAGTAGATAAAGTTTTGAAAAGGCAGTTGAAATGAGGATTAAAGGTTTCTGTTCCTCTTCTCACAACATGGCAGAGAGTAAAAGAGGAATCTCAGCATAGTCAACCTGAACCACCAGTTACGGCAACTGTTATAAGGTAACAAAAAGCTGCAAATTAGTATTGATACTCTAGGAAGAAAAGGTCAGGCTTTCTTGTCCTTTCTTTGGAAAATGGAGGAAAAAGAATATAGAAGTCTCCTGACTTACAAGGAGGACTAGGGTCATTTGGTTTTAAGTTATCTGAAAGGATTAAGGTTATCTGAAGAACTTCCTTTCCCTTTCAATAAGAGACAAAATTAATGCACCACCCTACACTGATTTTGGCTCTCCCTCCCTTCCTGGAATCCTGAGATTAACATGTATCTCTAGGCCAGCGGTTCTCAACCTGTGGGTCGCGACCCCAGCTGGGGTCGAACAACCAAAACACAGGGGTCACCTAAAGCCATCAGAAAATACATATTTCCGATGGCTTTAGCCGCTGAGAAGCCACGCTACCGTCTGCAGCAGCACTATTCAGCTTGAACGCAATCCGTTTTGGTCCTGCATTCCAAACTGAATGCCTGCGGTCATGCGCAGACGTGATTGCATCATCCATCTGGGGTCTAAGGGGCGGAGGAAGGGGGGGAACGCTCCACAGTTCATAGCAGCGCATTACGTGTGTCCAGTGCTTGCTGACATCATCAGTGGGCGGGTGCAGCAAGTGCCGGAGGACAGAAGCCTAGGAGGCAGAGAGGCAAGAGGCGGAGAGCCAAGAGAGCCTGTGAGACAGCCTGCTGGTGTAAAAAAGGTTAATAATGTAAAAACAGTACACACACCATACACACAATATGTGTAAGTGTAAGGTGCTTTGTGTGTAATCATTACACAGTACACAAAGCAGCTTACACTTACACAAAACACCATACATTTACACAGTGTGAACTACATCGGTCTTATACTATAAGAGACCACTATAAGATGTAGTTCGCACTGTTCCCCAATGTATAATTTTCTCCCATATCTCCGACTATTTTCCCATATCTGAATGAGAAAACTGCTGAAATCAGCGGTTTCTGGCATTGAATCCACCTCCTATTGATTTCATTGGGAGTGAGGCGGATTTTGTGGAAGAGAGCTCCTGAGAATCTCAGGTTACCACACAATCCGCTGCAGCCTCCTTTTGATTTCAATAAGAGGCGGAGAAATGAGTTTCCAACACATTTCTTTCTCTCCTATTCAAGTCAATGGGAGGCCGCAGCAGATTCCGCTCAAATATAGAGCATGTTGCTTAATTTTTTTCCATGCTAGAACTTTTCCTAGAGCAGAAAAATTCCAAAGGTGGAATCCGCCACCCCCAATAGACTGAAAGAGGCCTCACACTGAGGCATCTGCTGTGCGGATTCTGCAGTGTAAAAGATCTGCCTCCTATAGAAGTCTATTGGGGGTGGCAGATTCCACCTTGGGAATTTTTCTGCTCTAGGAAAAGTTCTAACATGGAAAAAATTAAGCAACATGCTCTATATTTGAGCGGAATGTGCTGTGGCCTCCTATCGACTTGAATATGAGAGGAAGAAATGTGTCGGAACTGCATTTCTGCCGTACAGGGGATCTCTCTTCTGCGGAATCCACGGGTCTCCCATTGAAGTAAATGAGATGTGGATTCCACCGCAGGAACCGCTGCTTTATAGTGTGAAAGAGCCCTGAAAGATACCATGCTGTGCAGAAACTGCAGTGTATCCTATGACGTAGTTCACACTGTTCTATATAGAAAACTTGCCACTAATCTGGAAAAAACAGATCCATTAGTTAAGCAGCTATTTACGGAATGGTAGCCCCAATACACTAGGTAAGGAGGTCCATTAGTAATAAATATTTCTCAATATATAATTAAATATTGTTTTTGTGATTAATCACTATGTTTAAATTATGTTTGATTTGTAGCAATGAGAATAATGCATATCAGGTATTTACATTCCGAATCATAACTGTAGCAAAATTACAGTTATGAAGTAGCCACCAAAATTATTTTTTGGTTTGGGGTCACCACAACATAAGGAACTGTATTGCGGGGTCATTAGAAAGGTTGAGAACCACTGCTCTAGGCAAAGGAGGAGAGATAGATACTAAAGGGATTTGTGAGTGTCTCTGATTGTGTTACCTTGAAAATTTTAATGTTTTCTGTAAATCCCCTAGACAACTGTTAATCTTGTTAATGAAATGTAAATCTTGTTAAATGCTGATATTGTTAATGATTGTGTCATGCTGCCATGCCCCCCCCCAACCTGCATGTAGTCAAAGGGTATATAACCAGCCTCTGAACCATACTTGGGGCGCACGATTTGGGTCTGCAATTGCCCGTGTTAGCCATATGTGGCCAGCATATTTAACAAAACTCCTTCAATAAAAATCTTCAAAATTCATCTGGACTGGGTGTCTCTACATGGACTCAATGAAGTGAGGTATGGTGCCGTTCAGAATCTGGGGTGCAGTACTTTATAACACAACAACAAAATTTGAAGAGGCTGATAAGGAGGACAAAACACCTCCCTTGCCTCCAAGGAGCCTTCGGCTCGCCCTCCCATCTTCTTCCACCATTTCCCCCTCAGGACCTGGGAAGAGTCATACTCCTTCCATCCTTAATGGAAAATTGTCTCTGAGAAGGATTAATATTAGTAAGGTGAACAATCATTTTCCTTTAAAGAGGACAGTCCTTCACTTGTAAATTTGTCCTCCCTCGAAAAGTGTCCTCCTACATGTCCTCCTTTTTGATATTGGAAGACTGTAGGTCAAATAAGTTTGTAAATATGATATATATGTTTGCTCGCTTATAGTTTGCATGGGGTGTGGGAGACAGGCTGTAAACTGGCAAAGTCATTATAGCCTAAGGCTTAGTTTTAAGACTAAGCCTTTCCCTCCCTTCTAATACTAAGATCTTTTCAAAACTAAGCTTTTCCCCACACCCTTGACTGTTGCATGATGTGGGGTGGTGCACTCTTATGAAAAATCCCATTTATACCTCAGATAAGTGGCTTTGTATCAGAGACTTCCTTATTTGTATATTGGATTAAAGGCTTTAACTTCTACACTATAAAATGAGGCAGACCAGGAGGCATGCTCTCTGGGTTCCTGAAATTAGCATTGCAGAGGAGAAGCAGCCAAGATGATGGAGTGCTGAAGGAGAAGCCAGTTTGTGCAGAGTTTGTGCAGAGAGAAGGAGATGGAGAACAAAGGAGAATAAGGCTGGTGAGGTAAAAACCTTTGATTCTAGGAATACTCAAATGAATCAGTAGCTTTGGGAGCCCTGAATGGAAAGGGAAGTGTTTTCCCATTGTGTATATTTCTTGCATACTGGGTGCAAGCTCGGATTAAAAGGTATTGGCCCACCAGTTCTTGGCTCCCTTGTTTCATTACTGTCTGTCCAAATCAAATGTGAACCTGTATAGGTCAGGCAGCTGTGATGGTGGCCATGGCTACTAAACATACAAAGACTAATCTGTAAATGTTCGTATTTGATTGAGGCAGAGTTGATCCATTGCATGTGATGTGATGTATCGGTATCTAAATGAGTACTTTTTTCTTACAATTATTATTAAAAATTAATAGGCATGTAAGAATAATTACAATATAAAATATTACAAATGTTATTACGTATTTATCATATTATAGTGTATTATTGTTGCAATGAATGTTTCTTTTATTTATGATATTGTTTTCTTTTTCTTTTTTTTTTTTTTGTATTTTTCTGAAGCTGGAAACGGGGAGAGACAGTCAGACAGACTCCCGCATGCGCCCGACCGGGATCCACCTGGCACGCCCACCAGGGGCGACGCTCTGCCCACCAGGGGGTGATGCTCTGCCCCTCCAGGGCGTCGCTGTGTAGCGACCAGAGCCACTCTAGCGCCTGGGGCAGAGGCCAAGGAGCCATCCCCAGCGCCCGGGCCATCTTTGCTCCAATGGAGCCTCGGCTGCGGGAGGGGAAGAGAGAGACAGAGAGGAAGGAGGGGGTGGGGGGTGGAGAAGCAAATGGGCGCCTCTCCTGTGTGCCCTGGCCGGGAATCGAACCCGGGACTTCTGCACGCCAGGCCGACGCTCTACTGCTGAGCCAACCGGCCAGGGCCGATATTGATTTCTTTAGTATATTTTTGTCCTTTTCACTGTAAAAATTTGGTTACCTTAATATTAGGAGACCCAGATACTATTAAAGATACAGCTTTCCCTGTTATTACATAATACTGAATTTTTCTGATTTTCTTTAATGTTTTAGCTATAATTCTCTGAACTATCATTTTGTTTCTTCCCTATTGTTTGCCTTGAAATTAGTCCCATACTAGAGGACCCTGGAAGATCTGACTACAGTACTTACCAAGCAGCTGGCGAGTGTGCATTTGCTTGGGGAGGTTCAGCTAGTTCTATCCTCCAGTGCCTCTGATACAAACGCCCTCACTGAGATCGGTCCAGTATCTTTGTGGTCTGGTTGTGCACTGAAATCTCGGGTTCCTCTCCGGTTTGTCTGATTCTGGTTTCTGTTTAGTTTTTGTCTGATATTGTCCATCCCTAAGAATAGTCCCCCTAGGCTGAATTCTGACTAATTGGTTGACCTTTGCTTATAAATCTATAAAATAATATCAACTGAATATAGCCAAAATGTGACTCTTTTGAGGCCTGAATTAAGTTCTTACCTGCACAAATTGGAAATACTGGCTCTAATACTGAACTAAATAAAATAGTTTCATTCCTACATTGTTGCTTTAAAATTGGAATATGTAAGGAGCACTCATTTAAATTTAAATAGAATTGAATTTTGAACTTGTTTCTTTGGTTTGTACTCTGTTGTGCTTCATGTTCATTGTCTTCGGAGCTTGGGGCCAAGTAGCAATTCTGCTATTGGGAGTTGATTGGATTTTATTTATGTGTTCTGCTTGTGGTTCTGTATTGTAATTGTCTTGTTTGTGTGTAAAACTACTCAGGGTTGTGAAACAGGGATAAATAATGGATGGCTGGTTTTTAATTCTGGCCTTTTTCAATCGAAAAAACTACAAGTCTGAACAAAGATAACCTTTGCTGGATAAATGAGAGCCTGGACTCGTTCACCTCTGGAGATAAGGGGCACTTCTTCCCTCCAGCCCGAATCTCAGGTATTCTTAGGTGACTAAGAATCTCTGTGGAAGTGTCCAGAGGGCATTCCCCATGACTTGTAGGTCACCCCATAGGAAGTTCCAAATTCAACTGTAATTTAAAAATTGACTTGTCCGGGCATGTGCATATAAAGGCTGGTTACCTAGCGCTCCAAGTTCTCACAGCTGCATTTAGGCAGCCAGGGCGGAAAAGTGAGACAAGTCAGAGGGTTTGAGATGACTTGGGAGGTAAAATTCCCTTGGAGCTCAACCCACAAACAGCACACTGAACCCATTACATTATATCCCTAGAAATTTGTTCAGACTCTGCTGATATACAAAGAAAACCGTTTTGGGAAATCATACCTTTAAGTCCAATGAGGCTCAAAGACACTAGACCCCCATTAATAATCCTGCAGGTTAACTTGCAAGTATTTAATGAGGTGGAAAAATTTCAGCTTGAAGTGGCCAAAAGTGGGAACCTTGTGATCCCTCCTAAGTGATTTTTTTTCTGTGCACTTAATTAGAAAATGCCAGCTCTAAAGTTAATATGAAATGACTGTAAAGCAGACATTGATTGGGAATAGAAGTTCTGGGAGAAGCACAGAAATTCTTTGGAAAAAAAATTTTTTTGAGACTGTCTCTGAAATAATGAAGGCCTTTGAAATTAATGAATGCTAAGCCACCATTCCTCTCCTCTACAGCCTCTCCACTATTTGCTGTCTGAGCTTCCTTGTCCGGACTCCCCCTCCTCCTCCTCCCTTCTTCCTTTCTCTTCTATCTCTGCCTCCTGTACTTCCACTCACTACTGACCTAGGGGAAAATAAGAATAGGAATTCAAACAATAGCCCAGGAAATCTAGCAGCTCCCTTTTAAGAAACGCTGGTTTCAGACAGAGAGGAATCAGCAATTGTGTATGTTCCTCAGAGTAGAATAAACTTAACCTAAATGAAAGATTTACCTGACTTTATCTAGAATACTGATGGGTTCATAAAGAAATTTAAAATTTAACTGTTAGAATATTCGATCCTAGCTATGCAGACCAATTCCAAATAATATATTTACTGGTTTCTAGGAGCCAAACAACAGAATTTACTGAGCTCAAACTTTTATAGCAATGATGACCGGGTCATCCTGTTTTAACTGTGGGAAGCCTGGAAATATGGCTAAGGATTGTAGAGCACCCAAGTAGGAGTCTTTCCATGTAAAAAGCCAGGCCACCTTAAAAAAATTAGAGGAAACTGAAATGAGATTTAAAAATATACATATGTATTAAGCTTATAGCTGTACCAAAAACTATGGAAGGGCATTTCCCTTTCTTCTTGCTAACAATTTAGGAGAAATTAAAATTACCATTACAAAGAGAAATTGCTAAGGCCCTTATAAATACTGGGGGGTACTTTATCTATTCTTAAATTGTATCCTACTGCAGAGTAAAGCTTATGTACAAATGATAGGAATATGTAATCAACCAATGATTGTTAAATCAAAACCTCTCCCTTTCCAATAAGGAGTATTAAGGGGAGATACATGTTTTGTTAATCAAGTTTTCCCAATTAACCTAACAGGGTAAACTTTTCTTAAAACCAATGATTGCTCACATACCTTCTAGAAGGGTAAATGTATTTAAAAGTAAATCAGATATGGCACCAATTGAGAAAAGTATAATTTTTAAAGTTTCCATGAAAGGAAAATAATCTTGAGACTGAAGGTTTGTTGTGGGACATTCCAATACAACTTTGGGCCTTTCTCAGCACAGATATTGGAAAGATTCACCAATATCCTTTAAGATCTGAAGCACTAGTAACTAAAATTAAGACCATTATACAAGATTACTGTTAAGCCAGTAGCCAGGGCCACCATCACAGCTGCCTGGCCCATGTATTCGCATTGAATTCGGACAGTTGGTAAAGAAACAACGGAGCCAAAAACTGGTGGGCCATCATCTTTAATCCTAGCTTGCACCTGGGCAAGCAAAAACACACACTGGGCTCCAAAACCCACTCATTCAGTGCTCACAAAGCTACTGACTTTCTTAGAATCAAAGGTTTCCAGCTCACCAGACTTATTCATCTCTGTTCGCCATCTCCTTCCTTCCTCCTGCACAAATTCTGCACAAACTGGATTCTCCCTCAGCACTCCACCTCTTGGCTGCTTCTCCTGGCCTCCTCCACATGGCATTCTCTACTCTCTTCTCTAATGCTAATCTCAGGAACCCAGAGAGCAAGCTTCCGGTCTGCCCCCATTTTATAGTGTAGAAATTAAAACCTTTAATCCAATATACAAATAAGGAAGTCTCTGATACAAAGTCACTTATCTGAGGCATAATGGGAATCCTCATGAGAGTGCACCACCCTACATCAAAAAGGGTGGGAAAGGCTTAGTCCTAAAACCAAGCCCCAGGCTACAAGGATCCTGCCTGCCCACAGCCCACCCCCAACACACATTAATATCATCTGGGCGATGGGTTTCCATGTGGGCAGCGTCATCTTTAACAAAGTGAGCATAATATATTTTATCTGCCCAACAATTACTTAAAAAGGCATCTATAATTCTTGCCATGCGGACTTTTCCTGGATGTGGACTTTTCCTGGACTCCTGCTCCTTGTGACAGCTCCTAACAGACTGAATCCTGCTCCTTGTGACAGCTCCTAACAGACTGAACTGGGGTTGGGTTTCATTTTTCAGGGATTTGGCATGGTGATGGTGCCAACTTGGACTTGGTGAACATGTTAAGGACACTACTCTTTTATGGATTCTTGCTGTATTGGCCAAGAGTTTGCTTAAAGGCTTTAATTACTATAAAAAAAAAAAAAAGAAGACTGGATAAAGAAGATGTGGCACATATACACCATGGTATACTATTCAGCCATAAGAAATGATGACATCGGATCATTTACAACAAAATGGTGGGATCTTAATAACATTATATGGAGTGAAATAAGTAAATCAGAAAAAAACAACTGCAGGATTCCATACATTGGTGGGACATAAAAACGAGACTAAGAGACATGGACAAGAGTGTGGTGGTTACAGGGTGTGGGGGGGGGGAGAAAAGGAGGGGGAGGGGAGGGGCACAAAGAAAACTAGATAGAAGGTGATGGAGGACAATCTTACTTTGGGTGATGGGTAAGCAACATAACTGAATGACAAGATAACCTGGACATGTTTTTTTTGAATATATGTACCCTGATTTATTGATGTCACCCCATTAAAATTAATAAAAAATTATTTATTAAAAAAAAAGCATCTATAATTCTATGTACAGGCCCTTATAATTCTAGCTTTCCAGTAACACAGATTTATACAAAATCTCAAATCTATAAATAAGATAGTTACTCCCAGACATCCTGTGGTTCCAAATCCACATAATCTATTACCAGTTATTTCTATGGGTTGACTATTTTTCAATGATAGTAAAGTCATGTATTTAGCCTGTTTGAGTATGTCTATAAAATAGAAGGAGAGGAATATCTCTTTGATTTTACCTTGGAAGTTTACAAATTTATTTACACAGTAATGCCCCAGGGATATACTAAGAGTCCCACCTATTGTCTTAGATACTAAAAGCTAATTTAAAAGCTAATTTGAATAGTGCTGTATTTTTCAGAGATTTCACTCTATTCCAATTCATAAATAAAATACTTGATGCTGTAGGACAAGTTCTGATTACTTTAGTGAAAAACTTGGGATATCTCACATTTAAAAACTGGCTACTAATTAACCCTGAAAACTCAGAGGAATCCCATCTTTCAAAAACAAAGTAGCTTAAAGGATTTCTGGGTTTCAATGGATACTGTCTCATTAGGTTCCTAGTTTTTATTACTAAAATTAAGTTTATATAAAGAACATGAAGATCATTAAAGACCTATAAAATGTTATAGTCAGTAACTTGATTTCAGTAACGAAAGGGCTCTCTACATTATATGGGCTATCTCTACCACAGTCATGTGATGTAAACAAGCAGAAGAAATAGTTGTAGACTCTTCTATATTGTATAGAGTCCCATTCAGGCATGATCCACGCTACGCCTGTGTTGGTCAAGTAAGTTTGTAAATATGATATATATGTTTGCTTGCTTATAGTTTGCATTGAATGTGGGGACAGGTTGTAAGCAGGCAGGATGGTTATAACCTAAGGCTTAGTTTTAAGACTAAACTTTTCCCCACATCCTTGACTGATTGCATGATGTAGGGTGGTGCACTCTCATGAGGAATCCCATTATGACTCAGATAAGTGACTGTATCAGAGACTTCCTTGTTTGTATATTGAATTAAAGGTTGATTAACATTAGAGAAAGGAGAGCAGAGAAGGGGCATGTGGAGAAGAGGAGAAGCAGACAAGATGGTGGAGTGCTGAGGGAGAAGTTTGTGCAGAGAGAAGGAGATGGGGAACAGAGGTGAATAAGGCTGGTGAGGTAGAAACTTTTGATCCTAGGAAAACTTGGATAAGTCAGTGGCTTTAGGAGCCCTGAATGGAAAGGGAAGTGTTTTCCCATTGTGTGTATTTCTTGCCCGCCAGGTGCAAGCTAGGATTAAAAATGATGGCCCACCAGTTCTTGGCTCCCTTGTTTCATTACCGTCTGTCTGAATCCTATAAGAACCTGCATGGACCAGGTGGCTGTGATGGTGGCCGTGGCTACTGGTTTTACAGCCTGCTACCAGGGAAGCAGCATGTCATGCTTTTTCTCAACTCTTAAAGTGCATCTCCATTCCTGGATGCCCTGAAGTAATTAAAACAGATAATGGCCCTTACTATATTTCTAAGACATTCCAAATAGTTTTACAAAACTGGAATATTAAAAATGTTACAGGTATCCCTTATGATCCAATAAGACAGGCCTGTATTGAACTTGCTCATCGCACTATAAACCTATCTTAACAAATAAAAAAAGGGAAGTCAGGAGGATAGACTCACCCCACAAGAACAATTTGATAGATACGTAAATATACCAGAAATTCCAAACTGCCCTCTTGATGTTCCGCTTATCTCTCAGACCTCACCCTTACTTACTGGACTATTGCCCTTGAGACAGAGGAATTCCAAGAAGCTGGCAAGCCGCCCCAAGGAGGAGCATTCTGGACATACCAGGACTTTTGATTCAACACCCACTTTGCTCGAAATTCTCCCTTACCATATAAAATTTGCCCCCTAGTTTGTACTGGTGCACTTCTCCCCAAAGAAGTGCCCGGCAGGGTTCCTTTCTTCCTTTCAATAAAGCCTGTTACTCTGGTCTTTTGTACTCCTATGGATTCCAACATTTGGTGCCGAATCCCGGGACAGGGTATAACTGCCTGGAAGATACCTCTTTACCGTCCAAACTTACAACCAGGGATGCAGTGGGCAGCAGCAGCTTGTCCTGGGCTTACTCCCTGATTCTGTTTGGACGTGTAATTGTAGGTTGATTGGCCGGCAGTCTTACCTTGTCCCAAACCCCTGCTGGACCAGAAAGTAAGGAGTTTCTCCCTTCCCCTTCTCCAGTCGGCTTCTTTTTTCTACAAAATTTTCTCTGGTCAGATGGTTTTCTCTGACACGCTTCATGTTTTGAGGGGTTTGACTTTCAGTCTCAGTGGACTGCACGGAAGACTAGGTGCCTAGCCAAACCTCTCCACCCTCTCGGACTTCTTGTCCTCAGAGCTCCCTGACAGGTGGTGACAACTTCTATAAGGGACGACTCCCCCACATGGAGATTCTCTCCTCTTGGGACAGTGACAAAAGGCGGGGACGCCTCCTCTTGCTCACCTGTCTCCACTATGGGCTCTTGAGAGTCTAAGCCTTCTGACCAGACCCCTCTAGGACAGAGGTCCCCAACCTTTTTTGGGCCACAGACCGGTTTAATATCAGAAAATATTTTCACAGACTGGCCTTTAGGGTGGGATGAATAAATGTATCATGTGACTGAGACAAGCGTCAAGAGTGAATCTTAGACGGATGTAACAGAGGAAATCTGGTCATTTTTTAAAAAATAAAACATCATTCAGACTTAAATATAAATAAAATGGAAATAATGTAAATTATTTATTCTTTCTCTGCGGACTGGTACCAAATGGCCAGTTGGGCCTAAGTTGGGCCTCTTTGACCTTAAGCCAAAAGAAACTCATTTTCTTCTGTAACACAGCATGGCCCCAATACAAATTAGACAATGACTCCCATTGGCCTGAAAATTGGACAATTGATTACAATATTCTGAGGGACCTAGAAAATTTTTACCACCGGACTGAGGAGGGTATCAGAAATTCCTTACAAGCACACCTTCTTATCCCTTCACTCCTGTCCTTAATCTCTAGGCCACCTGTTCTACATGCAGGCTGTTTTTGGCCAAAGAAACCTCACCTAAAACCTCTGCTCCTAATCTTTCCTTCTCTGCGAACTCCCAACTCTTTCTTCCTCCTGCCTGACCCCTGGGCACACCCCTGTCTTGGGACCTCTCTCGGCTCCCTCTGCAAATCTCTTTCACTTGAGTCTCTTCCCTCCAGAAAGCCCCCTCCCCTCTCTTCGCTGAATCCTGTTTCTCATTCACTTGTAAATACCAGTCTCTTCTCCCCTGCTGGCCAGGGGCCCCTCCCTTCTCCACTGTGTTCTTTTTTTTTTTTAATTTTTTAAATTTATTCATTTTAGAGAGGAGAGGGAGAGAGAGAGAGAGAGAGAGAGAGAGGAGAGACAGAGAGAGAAGGGGGGGAGCTGGAAGCATCAACTCCCATATGTGCCTTGACCAGGCAAGCCCAGGGTTTCGAACTGGTGACCTCAGCATTTCCAGGTCGATGCTTTATCCACTGCGCCACCACAGGTCAGGCCTCCACCGTGTGCTTAAACCCCTCATCCCTCCTTACAGAAGGGCGGCTCTGTCTCTTTTTATTCTTTTATCCATCCTTCCCCCTCCTCAGAGACTGACTGTGCCTTCCACTACCCCTCATCTTCTCCCCTCTCCTCAGAGCTCTAAATCTTTTTGACTCCTCTGATCACATGGTGCCACACCAAATACTTTAATCTCTTCCTCCTTCTCCTGCAGACTCTAACCTTCCTTCTTTTCCATCCAGCTGCTCACACTGTCCATCCATCTGCTTTCTCTCTTCCTCCCCTCTATGCTGACAACTCCCTGCCATCTTGAAAAGCTTAAAAAAGCAGAGTTGTCTATTGAGCTGTGTGAGCAATCTGTTTTGTCTCCTTTGTCAGAAATATCTCTATTATAATTTGAATTGAAATAAGTAAAGCACGCTCATTTAAATTTCTCAATTTATAATTTATATGTAAAATCTTTGTTTAATGTATAACTGTGTCTGTTTCTAAGGCCTTAAACCAATAATTAACCTGTCTCTTAAAACAGGCTTACTCATCCCCATGGACTCTCCCTGCAATACCCCCATCCTTCCTGTTCAAAAACCTTCAGGGGCTTAACACCTCATATAAGACTTAAACATAATCAATGAGGCAGTAGTTCCCCTCCATCCAGTAGTCCCTAATCTCTACAGGTTACTGTCACACATTCCCTCAAACACCACTCACTTCAGGGTCCTAGACCTTAAGAATGCTTTCTTTACCATTCTTCTATACCCTGACTCTTCCTTTTTGTTTGTTTGTTTGTTTGTATTGTTTTTTTTTTTGGACTGACCTAGACACTAATGCAGCCCAGCAACTTACTGTCTTACCCCAGGGGATCAAAAACAACCCACACCTGTTTGGGCAGGCACTAGCTCAGGATTTAGCAGCATGCAATCTCAAAACTAGTACTCTCTTACAATATGTAAATAACCTACTTGTCTGCAGCCCCTCCCTGCCTGCCTCAAGGAGATACACCACCATCCTTCTTAACTTCCTTGCTGTAAAGGGATATCATGTTTTCTCTGCTAAGGCTCAACTTAACTCTCAGTCCGTAGTCTATCTAGGCATCACTGTAAGCCCCACCACCTGAAGTCTCATCCTAAATCAAACTCAGACCCTCCACAGTATCCAACCACCTACCACCACAGATCAAATCTTTTCTTTCTAATAGGCTTCTTTAAACACTGAATTCCCAATTTAGCACTCTTAGTCAAGCCCCTCAGTAAGATCTTATGAGCATGGCTTTTAAGGTCTATAATGGCCAAGGAAGTAACAGAAAAGGCAAATAAGTCCCAAAAGAAGTCAGGAAATACCAGCTTTTGGCATATGCTCTTAAAGGCTCCAGCGCCCTAACGGGATTCATAGGATTCCATCAGGGCCCTGCTTCAAGAAGGGAAATAAAGGTCATTGAACTGAAGCCTGCCAGGCTTCCCGGCCCCATCAAGGGACACATCATTGCTGTGGAAAGAGGGACACGAGAAGGTAAGCTGCCCCCTTGCTCCATGGAGGGAGGGTTCAGTCTCTTCTAGCCCTGCTCCAGCTACCTGTGACCTGACCTTGTCCAGCATACTGGGAATTGCCACCGAAGGCCCAAGGACATTGTTCACGAGCCTAAGGTATTTCTTCTAAGTAGAAGATAAACTGATCTCATTTCTTGTAAACACAATAAAACCCTGAATATTTGGGTTTTATTTATCCCTCAAAGATCTCTACTGTGGATATTGACAGTCTGATTTTGTTACTTTATTTAATGTATAGTATCTCCTTTATTCCTCTTGTCTCAATGCCCCATGCCTATTATAGGCTGGGACCTGCTGCTAATTCCAACTAGAAGCAGTAGTCACTAGGACTTAAACTCTAACTGCAAAGAGTAGAAATGTAACCACCCTTTCCCTAAGCACTTGTAGAATTTACAGGTTACTCAGCAAACTGTTCAAAGACTGTCAAAGTGGCACTTTCAGCATTACATCGCCCAAGGACTGACTCACATGGACAGGTCCACACACCATAATCCTGACAACTCCCACTGCTGCTAAGGGCAGCTCTTTCCTCCACCCTGACCATCTGGAGCTCAGAAACAGAGAAACAAAACCAACCTCTTGTCCTTCTATTCTTCTCTCAACCTGCCTCACCCAATCAGGGGCTTTCTACTTGTGTGGGAGCAACATCTATATGTATCTCCCTACTAATTGGATATAAACCTGTATACCCTAGTCTATCTCACCCCAAATATCAACCTAATCTCACTCCATGAGCCTCTTTCAATTCCTAGTACACTACCCATCAATCTAAGAACCAAACAAGCTATACAGGTAATTTCTCTTCCTGTTGCTTTAAGAATTTCTATAAAAATAGGTCTAGGGGCAGGGGGACTTGTCACTGCCCTGTCTTATTCTCTTTTTCTCTCTCTCTCTCCCTCTCTCTCTCTGAAGCCCATCGAATTCGTAAAAGACAAACCGAGTCATGGAATCAGTGGTTTCACATAAACTGGGTGTCTTGACTATTGCCTTTCATTAGTCCACTCACTCTCCTTTTATTTTTCTAACTTTTGAACCCTGCCTCCTACATTTGTTCACTAGTTTCTTACAGAACCGCATGCAGACCTTTGCCAATCAGAAAATTGAAAAAATCTACCTAACCCTACACACCTGCCCTCGTGAAACAGAATAACCTGAAAGCCTGTATCAGCAAATCTCTTAAGTCTTATCTTTCAACCCCTACAGGTCCCCTAACCGTTAAGCTCTCCCATATCCCTGAAGAACTAGGGGAATGAATAGCATTCACCTCTTAACGCTTCTCAGTCTTTTTACCCTTCACATAGTAAGGGGACAAGATCGTTGGGTCTTCTTGGCTGAAGAAGAGCCTACAAACAGACACAAAACATTTATTTTAGCTCAAGTTAACTTCTCTCTCCAGGGCTGCCAGAAAAAAATATCTCTAACTTTACCATGGAAGAACTTTCATCCCCCGCTATACAACCCTTCTTATTCAAATACTTGCCCCCTTTTATTTATCAAGTTCCTACAGGTCCAGATGAGAAAAATCTCTCAGATTACCTACAATCAAATGCTCCTACACTCCTGTTCCCCAATACCCCAAGGAGAACTTCACAAGGGAAATATCAAATAGGTAGGGATGACAGCAGGAAGAAGCCGCCCCTCAGCCCAAGAAGTTCCCTCCTGAATGTTCTGCAAACCCCCTTCCTTTTAAACCACACATACTCAGTCCTTCAAAAACTTACACCAACAGGTTCCCTGTCTCTAAAAATCTCCAGATGTCTTCCCATTTGAGAGGAACCAGACCAGCATGTCTCATGAGGCTCATCCAGGAGACCATGTATCACCATGTCACTCTGTCCACTCAGCACTCGCAGCAAGCAATTCACAATTATTACCTTGCAATTTTTTTTTACTTCTTCACTCAGGTTTACGAAGACATCGCCTGGTTCAGACCTCACAGCATGGAAATTGATGACCTCCTTAACTGGATGAGGGACTTGGCTTGGCAAGGTTCTTTTCTTGATTTCTCTCCAGAAGAAGCAATAATTTTCTAATTTTTTCTCCTCTTTCTCCTCATCACCCCTCACCATTTATTGTAAAATTAATAGCTTCCTTTCTTTTATATGTAACCACAAAGTTGAGAAATGATAGATATGTAAATTTACCAGGAATTCCAAACTGCCCTTTTGATGTTCTACTTATCTGTCAGACCTCACCCCTTACTGGACTATCGCCATAAGACAGAGGAAATTCCAAGAAGCTGGCAAGCCCCCCAAGGAGGAGCATTTCTGGCATACCAGGACTTTTGATTCAAAACCCACTTTGCTCGAGACTCTCCTTTACCCTATAAATTCATCCTCTAGTTTGTACTGGTGCTCTCCTCCTCAGAGAAGTGCCTGGCAGGGTTCCTTTGTTCCTTTCAATAAAGCCTATTACTCTGGTCTTTCCAGACTTCCATGGATTCCAACACAATTGTATAAGGCTTATTTTACCCTTAATTTTCTGAACATTTCCTCCTCTGGATTTACTGCAGCCAAGAGGCATTTTATACCAGCCAAGCAATGGCCTAAGCCTCTCATGTTGTACTGGTATATTAGTGGCCCTGAGTGACAGAATCCAATAAAATTCTAACTTAGGGGAAGGGAATGTTTCAATTTTGTCATCAACAGTTCCTCTTTGAATACCATCAAGAAACAAGAAATGTGAAGTCTCATCATGAATTGGCATTAGCCTGTAGAATGCAACCCAGTTCCAGAGATCCAGAAACGAATAATAAATCCATCTCCGGAAAAAAAATCAGAAAAGAGAGACACTTAACTTGCTCCCAAGCACTCAGGGAGTGCCTGACATTGTTGTAAAGTAACGAAATCCACAATTCTGTGGGTGTTCATAGAGGCATGTAGTCCAAATAAGTTTTTGAAAAGTTTTATTAAAGGAGGAAATGTATTAAATATGCTGGCCGCATATGGCTGACACAGGGCAACAGACTCAAACTGTGCAGCAGCCAAAAACAGTTCGGGGGCTGTTTATATACTCCTAATTATACATGGGAGGGGAGAAAACCTGACATCACGGCATAAGTTTATACCTTTTGTTTAGAGATACATACATTAATCACATGCTTTCAGGAGGGGAGGGGTAGTTTCCATAGGGACAAATGCCTGAAAATGGCTCATCAGTATAAGAAAAGATTTTAATTTAATCTTTTTCTTCCTGTACCTGGCTAGCTATTCACCTTTCCCCCAGAGGTATGGGGGAAGGTCAGAGAATCCAAGTCTCCTTCCTCTTCTGCATTTACAACACAATGCCATTGGCCATCTTAATTTTGATGCTAATCACACAAGCATAGAAATCACACTCACAAAATCCTTCTGCACCCCTAGCCCAAATTAATAAAATGTTCTTTAAGCTTCCTAAAATATTAATATTAATTCTGTAGCTTTTGGCACCTTAAAAGAACATCACCGGGGACACTTTGAAACATTGAAACAGGGGTGCAAAAGAACTTTTTACAAAATACAAAAACACCTTTGAACCCCTAAAAACCTATTTCTCTCTATGCTTGCTCTTTACCTTCCACTACAGCCACTTAACAATCTTCCTCTCTGTTAATCTTTACTAAAACAAAAAAGGGGGAGATGTAAAGAATCACCCATCTAACCTTGAACCCTCAATGACTTGGACTGAGGAACTTTAGTTAAAAGCCCTGAGTGAATGTCTCTTGGATGCAAACACCAAGAAACTGTGTAAGTGATCCTTGTGCAGACACAAAAGAATGCATACGAATGGGCTTTAGAAAATTAGCCTAGAGGTTCTAGATTGCCCCTTTCTTTGTGCTTGTTAATTAGCAAAAGAAAAAGAATGTACTGACCCAAGTTAGCCCTTTCTCCATGTCAGCAAGTCATTTTTTCTCCTTAATCATCTGGCTTTCTTCCCTTGTAATCCTGTTACCTTTGTTCTGCTTCTGATTAATAAGCTAAGGGGGAAGGAGATTCAGGAGGTCTTCTTTGCCTCCTTTGGCAGGCTCCCCCTCTTCCTCTTGGCATAAGTTTGTGTGTTGGGTAGATTTCTTCCACATGATACTGGTAGTTCCCAGCGGGCTGGAGTACTACAAGTAATCATCAGAGAAATGCAAATTTAAACCACAATGACATATCACATTACACTTGTGAAAATGACTATCATCAATAAGTCAACGAAAAAGTATCCTGAGGATGTAGAGAAAAAGAAACCCTCCTGCACTCTTTCTGGGAATGCAGACTGGGGCAGTCACTGTGGAAAGCAGTATGGCATTACCTTAAAAAAATAAAGAATGGAACTGCCTTATGACTCACTGATTTCACTTTTGGTTATTCATCCAATGAAACCCAAAACATTGACTGGGAAGAATATGTGTGCCCCTATGTTCACTGCAGCATCATTTACAATAGCCAAGCTTTGGGAGCAGCCCAAGTGCCCATCAGAAGATGAGTGGACAAAAAAACTTTGGTATATTTATACAGTGGAAAACTACTAGGCCATAAAAATGAAGTAAATCTTAGAATTTGAGACATCATAGATGGACCCAGAAAATATTATTCTAGGTAAGATAAGCTAGTCAGAGAAAGACAAATACCATATGATTTTATTATATGTGGAATCTAATGAGCAAAATAAACAAAATTGAAATAGACTCATAGATACAAAACACAGACTCATAGCTGTTAGGGGGGAGGCAGCATAGGAGTCTGGATAAAAAAGGTAAAGGTATTAGGCATAAAAAAACAACTCATAGTGTAAAGCCAGAAGCCACGGCCAGGGCTACCACTATCACAGCAGCCCGGCCCTTGCAGGTTCGCATTGGATTCGGAGAGTCAGCAAAGAAACAACGGAGCCACAAACTGGTGGGCCATAGTCTTTAATTCTAGCTTGCACCCGCGGGCAAGTAAAAACATACACTGGGCTCCAAAACCCAATCACATTCAGTGCTCACAAAGCCACTGACTTATCCGAGTTTCCTAGAATCAAAGGTTTCTAGCTCACCAGACTTATTCACCTCTGTTCCCCATCGCCTTCCTCATCCCAAATACAAACCCTACACAAACTGGCATCTCACTCAGCACTCCACCATCTTGGCTGCTTCTCCTGGCCTCCTCCACGTGGCCTTTCTCTGCTCTCCTCTGCTCTCTCTTCTAATGATAATCTCAGGAGCCAAGAGCCCAAACTCTGTTCTGCCCCCATTTTATATTGTAGCTTCACAACCTCTAATCCAATATACAAAATAGGGAAGTCTCTAGTAGAGTCACTTCTCTGAGGCATGATTGGATTGTACCACCCCACATCAAAAAGGGTGGGAAAGGCTTAATCCCAAAACCAAGCCTCAGGCTACGATTCTCAACACACATTAATATCACCTGGGCAGCGGCCTCCATCTTTAACAAAGTGAGCATAATACATTTTATCTGCCCAACACATAGACACAGAGAATAGTATGGTGATAACCAGTGAACATGAGGTATGGAGATTTGAGGAAAGTAAAGAAGGAATAAATGGTAATGAAAGGAGACTTGATTTGGGTAATAACAATATAATATACATATGATACATTATAGAATTGTACACTTGAAACATAATTTTACTAACCAATGTCACCCCAATACATTCAATAAAAATTAAAATAAGGAAAAACTATATTATTGATAAGTCAACAGTTCTTTCTAGAAAATTCAGCAACAAGCAAGCATATAATCCAATTAAAAAATGAGGAGAGGACCTGAACAGACACTTCTCCCAAGAAGGCATACAGATGGCCAACAGATAGCAGAAGCAATGCTCATCTTCACTAGCTATTAGAAAAATGAAAATCAAAACTACAATGAGATACTACCCCACAACTGTTAGATTGGCTATTATCAACAAGACAGGTAATAACAAGTGTTGGAGAGGCTGTGGAGAAAAAGAAACCCTCATTCACTGCTGGTGGGAATGTAAACTGGTCCAGCCATTATGAAAGACAGTATTGTGGTACCTTAAAAAATTAAGAATAGAACTACCATATGACCCAACAATCCCTCTACTGGTTATCTACCCCCAAAACTTGAAAACAATAGAACACAAAGACACATGCACCACCATGTTCATTGCAGCATTATTCACAGTGGCCAAATTAAGGAAAGAACCACAGTCTTCTTTGATAGAGGACTGGATAAAGAAGATGTGGTGCATATATACAATGGAATACTACTCAGCTATAAGAAGTGATGACATATTATTGCCATTTACTACAACATGGATGGACATTGAGAACATTATATTAAGTGAAATAAGTAAATCAGAAAAAGCTAAGAACTATATGCTTTCACAATAGGTAAAATATGAAACTGAGACTCGTGGACAAAGATAAAAGTGAAGAGGTGTCCAGGTGGAGGGGGTTTCGGGGAAAGGAAGTAAAGAGGCACCAATATATAGTTACGGTAATAATCTGACTGTGGGTGATGGGTATACAACATAGTCAACAGTTCAAGTGATATAAAAATATTTACCTGAAACCTATGTACTCTTATTGATCAGTCATCCCATTAAATTTAATTTTGTAAATAAAAACTTTTTTTAAGGCAAAACGATATTAATTGATAAGTCAACATCTCTTTCTGTAAATTAATTCTTAGTTTATGATCTATTTTAGTTGAACACAATTACATTGCTGTATACAAACTCTTCAGGTAGAATTTTAAAAATTTATTTTCTCATCAGAAAGCAGCCACTATATGTCTGAAACTAAATGTAGCCCAAATACATCAACCAAGGTGACAGGAAGAAAACTGTACTTACAGAAAGAAAATTGTATTTACATATTTACATTGAAGATATCTCTTCCAATTGCTAAAACCCATGTTTAATTTATAGGATCCATCCGCTCAGTTAACTAGGACAGGGAACATCATATGCAGCGCACGTGCCATTCTCACCAAATTCAGGCTGCAAATCTGCCATTCTTAATTAATAAGTTTTGCTCAAGCATAGAGGATAATTTACTACATAGCAAACCTGACTTAATCATCTAGTTTTTGCAAAAATTAAAACAAATTGGTGTCTATACTATTTCCAGAATTCTAGTATGCTCTGGGGATTACCACTGGCACTGCTAAATTCCAGTCTGAAAAGAATAATTCTGGAAAACAAGGCCATTTGTTTCCAGCAGCTTGGTGAACAGCACTTGGGTCACTGCATGCAATGTCCCTGGCTTGAGGCAGTATGCAACATGGTTGATATAATCAATACTAAATATTGAAGATATAGAAGATGATCTTTTTGCTGTGGTCTATGCAGCAAGGTATGTAAAGCAGAACAGTAGGATGATAAAGTTGTCTGGGGAAAATTAACAGAGGTTTCCACAGTCACAGAGGTTCAGGAACCACCACATATTACATCCCATCCTTGCACAGTCAGAGTGCTTATAAGTCCATTTTAAGTTCTAGAAATTCACTCTAGGAGGAATCCTGTTTAAGTGTGCTTAACTAGTGGTAGGATTCAGGCAGTTCCCGCCCATTCAGCAGAACTGATACCTAATTTTTTGTTGAGTTCAGTGAACTGGTTGTTAAAATGGCACTAGTAATCAGGGTTCTAACATAGGCCCCTGGGCAGCCGCCCAATGTGGAAATTGGTGTAAGGTACCAGAAAGCTGAAAAATTAATATTGATATTATAAGATCAGTAGATAATGGGGGAAAGGCCCGGGAACTTTGGCTAGGACCGCCCACAACCAAGCGCGCCAAAAGAAACTTCCCAGGAACCCTTTGGAAACAGTGACCGTCTGCCAGCCAGTGAGATTTCACCACGTCATATTAACTCGACCACCCTAGGGACCCTTTAAATATCTCCCACACGGGTCACTCCTTGTGACTTCCCTGACCTCCATCTTTCCTCGGGGCCAGGGAACCTCATCAGGCAGGATGCGTGCTCTGTACTCAATAAAGCCTTTTATTTTTCCATACTTCGTGGCTCCGGCCCCTTCCTTCTTTCTCGGCAGGGAAAAATACCTTACATTTTGGTGCCAAAACCTGGGAGGAGTTTGAAGTCAGCAAGGACAGCTCCTCTCCCCTTTCCCTCCGAGAAAGAAGCACGTTCTCTGACTTTCCAACCATTTCAGCGCACAGTGTGGTAAGTCCCCTGCCTCCAGCCACCCTTGAGTTCTTTCCGCCGAGATTCCCTGTCCAGAAACCGCAGCTACATCAGGGAAGTCTTTCCGTTCCGAGTGCTTATGCTCATGGAGACGTCCCGAGCACATCCACTTTACCTTATCTCTCTGTGGCCAGAGCTTGAGTTTTGGGATGCTGATACTCAAATCTGACTATTCCAAGGACTGAGGGCGGCCGTGGGGGCACAGGAATCTCCCTTCCTAAAGAAGAAGAAACTGTTCTTCTCTGCTGTGGCCAGGCCACAGAACCCACTGAATTAGCCTCCTTAAGGGACTTTTGGTTTTAACACCCTCACCAATTTAACTATTGCCAAAAAAGCTGGGAACTGACTGGAGATCCCTTACATTCACGGCTTCTAATTATTCATGTGCTTGTCCTTAACTTCTGTGCCACCTGTTCCACCATGCAGGCCTTTTTCTGGCCAGAGAAACCTCACCTAAAACCTCCAGTCCTAATCTTTCATTCTCCGTGGACTCTCAACTCTCTTCCCCTCCTGCCTGACCCCCGGGGGCACCCCTCTCTTGGGACTTCTCTCTGGTCCCTCTGTGGACCTCTTTCTGCTTGGGTCTCTTCCCTCTAAGAGCCTCCTCCCCTCCCTTCACAAAATCCTGTTTCTTATTCACTACTACCATTCTCTTTCTCCTCCTCTGCTGGCCAGGGGCCCTTCCCTTCTCTACTGTGTTCTTAAGTCCCTCCTCTGTCTATTGGCTCTTACACCAGTTTGCAGGACCCCAAGGCCCAACCCCAATTTTCTTGCAGGAAGTTCTGGCCCTGTCCTGCCTTTGGCTCCAGCGTTTCCTGTCGGATCTGGGTGCCAGGCTCCCCACAAGCCCCCTCCTCTTCTTCTCAACCCCCAAACCCCTATATGGAACTATTAACATGGCATTTAAAGTTTTTAATGGTCCCAACTAGTAAAAACAGGCCAAGGCTGTTCGCCAGGCTCGCATGCAGCAGAAGGTAACACTCCTAACCCCGGCTCTTGTATCAGCCCTGAGGCTGGCACAGCAACAGACGCAAGGCACAGGAAGTGCCCAACCCAAATCCAAGCCACAAAGAGAAACCCCACCAGCAGCTTGCTTTAAGTGTGGCAAGCAGGACCACTGGTCCTAGCAGGGCCCCTACCTGTGGCTGCCCACTAAACCCTGCCCTGACTACAAGCAGTCCAGTCACTGGTGGAGCAATTGCCCCTTTGGGCAATAGGTTTTTCCTCAGCACCTCTACGTGGAGGACAAGCTGCTCGAATGGGAAGCCAATCCAGCCAGGTGGGCACATCACTCAAACTCCTAGGACACGGCCTGGACTAGGAGAACCCAGGGTATGCTGCAACTAGTGGGTAAGTCTATCTCATTTCTTGTGGACACGGGGGCTACCTTCTCTCTCTCTCTTCTTTTTTTTTCTGAAGCTGGAAATGGGGAGAGACAGTCAGACAGACTCTTGCATGCACCCGACCAGGATCCACCCGGCACGCCCACCAGGGGGCGATGCTCTGCCCACCAGGGGGCGATGCTCTGCCCCTCCAGGGCGTTGCTCTGTTGCGACCAGAGCCACTCTAGCACCTGGGGCAGAGGCCAAGGAGCCATCCCCAGTGCCCGAGCCATCTTTGCTCCAATGGAGCCTCGGCTGCGGGAGGGGAAGAAAGAGACAGAGAGGAAGGAGAGGGGGAGGGGTGGAGAAGCAGATGAGCGCTTCTCCTGCGTGCCCTGGCCGGGAATCGAACCCGGGACTTCTGCTCGCCAGGTGGATGCTCTACCACTGAGCCAGCCGGCCAGGGCCTACCTTCTCTCTTTTGCCATCACACTCTGAACCTCCGGTTCCCTCACAGGACTCAGTTATAGGAATGGATGGGACCCCTTCCTTTTCCCTTTTATGTCACTCCTGACATGCAGTTTTGCCTCAAGCTTGCCTCCATTCAGTACCACTGGCAGTTGAAACCACTGGACTCCATCCATCTCCAGCTCACCAAAAGGCTGGACCCTACAAATCCCCCTATTACTCCTCTTTTAAAAAAAAATCCTTACAGGACCACATCCGCGAAGTTTCTCCAGTCACAGCCATACAGATTGTTGGGCAGATAAAATGTATTATGCTCACTTTGTTAAAGAGGCCGTTGCCCAGGTGATATTAATGTGTGTTGAGGATCTTTGTAGCCTGGGGCTTGGTTTTGGGATTAAGCCTTGCCCACCCTTTTTGATGTGGGGTGGTACAATCCAATCATGCCTCAGAGAAGTGAATGTATTAGAGACTTCCCTATTTTGTATATTGGATTAAGGGTTTGGATTTCTACACTATAAAATGGGGACGAAGTGGGAGCTTGCGCTCTTGGTTCCTGAGATTATCATTAGAAGAGAGAGCAGAGGAGAGCAGAGAAAGGCCACATGGAGGAGGCCAGGAGAAGCAGCAAAGATGGTGGAGTGCTGAGTGAGATGCCAGTTTGTGTAGGGTTTGTATCTGGGATAAGGAAGGAGATGGGGAACTGAGGAGAATAAGTCTGGTGAGCTAGAAACCTTTGATTCTAGGAAACTCAGATAAGTCAGTGGCTTTGTGAGCACTGAATGTGATTGGGTTTTGGAGCCCAGTGTGTATTTTTTACTTGCCCGCTGGGTGCAAGCTAGGATTAAAGACTATGGCCCACCAGTTTGTGGCTCCATTGTTTCTCTACCGACTGTCCGAATCCAATGCGAACCTGCATGGGCTGGGCTGCTCTGATGGTGGCCCTGGCCTTGGCTTCTGGCTTTACACAGATGTTCCTCCTGACACCCCTCAAAACCACCACCGGCCAATCTCCCCTCTCCATGATGCCCCTAATCAGCAGGAAGTAGCCAGATGAATAAACAGCGCCCCTTTTCTATTTAACACAAAAGGTCAGATTGTAAGGTCGGTGAATAAAGGGGTAAAGGCCCAGGAACTTTGGTTAGGACTGCCCACAACCAAGCGCCAAAAGAAACTTCCCAGGAACCCTTTGAAAAACAGCGACCGTCTGTGTTGGGCAGATAAAATGTATTATGCTCACTTTGTTAAAGAGGCCGTTGCCCAGGTGATATTAATGTGTGTTGGGGTGGGCTAAAGGCAGGGAGAATCCTTGTAGCCTGGGGCTTGGTTTTGGGATTAAGCCTTTCCTACCCTTTTTGGTGTAAGGTGGTACAATCCTATCATGCCTCAGAGAAGTGACTTTGTATTAGAGACTTCCCTATTATGTATATTGGATTAAGGGTTTGGATTTCTACACTATAAAATGGGAACGGAGCGGGAGTTTGGCTCTTGGTTCCTGAGGTTAGCATGAGAGAGCAGAGAGAATAGAGCCAGCAGCGGGAGGAGGCCACGTGGAGAAGGCCAGGAAAAGCAGCCAAGATGGCAGAGTACTGAGTGAGATGTCAGTTTGTACAGAGTTTGTATCTGGGATAAGGAAGGAAATGGGGAACTGAGGAGAATAAGGCTGTTGAGCTAGAAACCTTTGATTCTAGGAAACTCGGATAAATCAGTAGCTTTGTGAGCACTGAATGTGACTGGGTTTTGGAGCCCAGTGTGTATTTTTACTTGCCCGCCGGGTGCAAGCTAGATTAAAGACTATGGCCCACCAGTTTTTGGCTCCATGGTTTCTTTACCGACTGTCCGAATCCAATGCGAACCTGCATGGGCCAGAAGGCTGCTGTGATAGTGGCCGTGGCCGTGCCTTCTGGCTTTACAGTCTGCCAGCCAGTGAGATTTCACCACGTCATATTAACTCGACCACCCTAGGGACCCTTTAAATATCTCCCACATGGGTTACTCCTTGCGACTTCCCTGGCCTCCATCTTTTCTCTGGGCCAGGGAACCTCATAGGGTGGGATGCACATTGTACACAATAAAGCCTTTTATTATTCCACACTTTGTGGCTCTGGCCCCTTCCTTCCTTCTAGGCAGAGAAAAATACCTTATAGCTATTCTAGGAGGAAAGGTCAGGCTTTCCTGTCCAGTCCCTCCTTTAGGGAGGGGAGGGAGAAGAATGTAGATGTTTCTGGCTTGCAAGAACAATGGGTCATTTAGTTTTAAATCTCAAATAAAGGTTAACCAAGAAACTTCTTCACTTTTGATAGGAGACAGATTTACATACCACCTTACATTGATTGTAGTTACTCCCTTTCCTGGAATCTTGAGAGTAAAATACCTCTAGGCTAGTGAGGGAAGAGGAACCGAAAAGATTTGTAAACATCTTTGATTGTGTTAACTTGAGAATCTTAATGTTTCTGTACATCCCCTAGACAAATGTCTTCAGCTTGTGCCAAGATGTCCTGCTTTCCCCTGCCCATGTGTGATCAAAGGTATATAAATAGCCCTGAAATATTTTTTGGCTTGCACATGATTTGGGCTTCCAGAGTGCCCCATGTAATAAGCTATATGCAGCCAGCATATTTAATAAATCTCCTTCTTTAATAAAACTCTTCAAAATTCATCTGGACTTGGTGTCTCTACGTAAACCCACGGAATTGAGGTACGGATACTTTACAACAAAATGACAAATTGACATTCCTTACTCTTTTTTAACGTTCATCTGCACAACAGCATATGTATTCTAAATGACTAGTAATATTCATTCCATCCATAGGTGAAAACAATTACAACTGAGGATGCCAATCAAGAAGCAATATGGAAATATCTTAAATAACAGTTTTATTATTTTTGTCAGGAATTATTTAATATTTTTATTAGTATTTTAAAAGTTTTTCTTATAACATAATCTAGTTTTGTATATCTCTTATTGTTCTTAAGCATTAAATGCATGAAATAATAAAATACCTTTCTGTATATCGTTTTTTATACTTAAAACGGTCATTAGGAAAGAGAATGGTTGCTAAATTATTTGAATCCCACCACTGTGCTTAACCCAGTTTTTATCCAACATATGTGATATCAACATTTCTCTTTTTTTCCTATATTTTTTCCTGTATCCTACCCTAAAACAAAGTATCTTTGACTATCTTAAGTTAGGTCTGATTCAGGATAAGCAAGTATAAACATATGCTGATTGAATAAACACCACTTCCACAATGCTGAAGCGAGGCGTGGAACCACAAAGGATGAGGCCAAGCAGCAGCCCCTCTGCAGCATGGCTGTGTCGCCAGGGAGACATGAACAACTTGTACCTGATTCTGCACCACAGCAAACGTGGCTGAAATTCCTTCCAGAGCACAGGCTGCCATGCAGCTGCTGCTTGATGGACGTGGTTAATGTTTTCACTGGGTAAGTTTGAAGTTAAGCCGATGGGAGTGAAGTGACATACCCGGAAGGGACTCAGGTGCCAAGAGAGTGCTACATGTTCTTTTCCAGGTAGATTAAAGGTGTCCCAAAGGGAGAAAAACAGTCTGTTTGTAAACCAAGCTAGTGCCACAAAGTATTGCTCACGGGTACTGGGGACTGCTGAGGACTAGGCATGTTCTCACTAACTGAAAGAGCAAGGGGACACAGAACTGGGGTGCAGCACTGCCCTTAATACAGTACTGTCCTAGCCTTGGCCATAAAAGGAAAAAAAAAATTGGCATGATAAAACCTCACTAAGCAGAGCTGAATAAGCACTCTAGAAGCATTTGGGAAATCCACTTTTTATGGTTGGAGAGCATCCAACATTTTAGTCCTCTAATCTCTGGGGGTGATCTAGATTTCTTAAATAATAATCTTTACTTTTTCACTGACTATAAACACTTTAATAATTTTCCATTTGGGTTGTCCCATAAGCCTCCGTATTTCATGCAAAGATGACATCATAATTGCCACATAGCCTCTCTTTTCCTCCTATGTAACACTTAACAGCATAAATATTGACTTTTCCTGATATAGCGTTGAACTGATTTTGCCTTTCCTTAATTGGTTGCCAAATCTTCCCTATGTGCTACATAAGAATCAAGAACACCATTTAAATCAAAAATGAATTATGATGGGGAATGGCAGAGGATGGGAGTTGCAGGTGTTATCATTTGCTAATTTTATTTACCTGTGATAGAACTAGTGGAAGTTTACCCACTACCCACTGATAACTTGGATTTTTAAATATTCAGTAGTATTCACTATTTTGTTGTATAGTTTTTTGAGTTATAACACATGGAAAGGTTTTTTTTTTAGCTACCACCACAAACATGGTACAAAATCCCAACATCAAAAAAATTCCCTCATGCTGCTCATGTAATAATAACCACACCTTCCCGCCACTGCCCACCCTTAGAAATGTTCTATCTGTTCCTTGCATTTTTAATGTCATAAATGGAGTCATAAAGTATATAACTGGATTACTGTCACTTAGAATAATGCTATTGTTTCTATCAATAGCTTTGCCTTTTTATCACTGACATTCCACTGTATGCATACACTACAGCCTGTGCAGCCATTCACACACTGAAGCACATTGGGGTTGTTTCCAGTTTGGGGAAACAGTGCTGCTGTAAATATTATCATGCAGGTATTTATATAAACAAACACTTTCCTTCTTTAGAGTAATTTCCTAAAAGTAAGATTGTGAGACCACATGGCAATTGCATGTTTAATTTGGGGAACAACTGCCAAGGTTTCCAGTGGCTGTACCGTTCTGCATCCTGTGGATTTGAAGAAACAGGCAAAGCTCTAGTATTGGGCAGGAAATGTTTCCTCATGGTTGTTTATGGAAGATGGGGCATTTCTTTTTTTACAGAAAAGATGAGAAGGCATATATTAAATGTACTCAGCTCTGTGTATCTTAAACCCAATTCACTTGGTTCATTTGTTTCCTGAGGATAAATACTGTATAGAATAAAAATTGATGAACACTAAACTGTAGTTATGTATTGAATAACTACAGTTTAGTGTAAAAGCATTGCATCCCTAATTATGACTTTTGTTCTGCTCAGAACAGCTGGTAAGACTGAATGTTGTTAAATTGTGCAAAAGACTCAGCAAGTCAGAATAACTGGAATTGTTTCCTCTGATTACTAGGACACAGTGACAAAGAGGACCAAGTCAGCATGGAAACAAATCCACAGAACAAGATAGAAACTAAGGCTGGGTCATAAGTTGACTGCAGCTAGGTTCTGCAATGGGTAAGTTCTCTGCTGATATGCTCAGGGGGAGAGGTGGAATTGTGAAACAGGTTTGCAAGCCACTTGTTTAGAAGAAAAATATGGAGAGAAACTGAGTCCATGGTGACTTCATTTGAGTTGCTGGATCAAACCTTGCCAGAAGGACAATGTTAGTTCAATAGTTCCTGAAAGTACATTAGTTGGTTTCAACTGAGTTTTTGTCACTTGACATACACACTAATCCCATACAGGCGTTTTGTGACATCTCTTTTAACAAACCTAAAATAATACAAAATATAGTGAAAAATCTTGGGACAAACATGTAAAAGCTGGAAATACAACATTGTGCTGCTGTGCTTGAGTGGTAGAACATTTTTAACCAATTTTTTTTGTGTTTCAAATTTTTACTTCCACATTTTATCTGTAAATAATTTTCTTTCATTGGTGAGACAGGTATATAAAAATATATAATTTCAAATATATCTACTTCCACAAAAGTATTATACTTCTTTAAGACCGTATAAGTCCACAATAAAGAATTTTGGTTAACAAATCATAACTTATTGAATGCTGATTGGTGCTGTTGTGTGCAGGAGAAAAATAATAATAAAACCAAGTTATTTAACTAAAAGAATATTGACTTTAGCAATTTGTATAAGTACAGAAAAATTATTTAGCTTTTCTGAGCCTCAGTGTCAATATTAAAAAAAAAAATGTAACTGTGCTCTGTGGCTTTCAGTTCCTGTTTTAGGCATTTGATCAAAGGAAATGCATTGTTCCAAAGCCAACCAGGCTCTACATCTTAAAATGAAGTTAGGTGTTTCTGGAACACTTAAACTCTACTTTAATTATCTAAAAACACTCTTTTTAATTTCTTGGTGGCCTAGTTTACCTTAAACTTAGGGAGGAAATAAAAATCTATAGATCTTTCTCTAGAAGTATGATGTTAAATCAATTGACTTCCATTTAGTCAAAATAGATTATTTCATTGAATTCGGGATAGTCCAACAATGAGAAATAGTCTACATCAGACATAATACTTGTACATGTCGTTGATGTTTTCAATGGTCACAATTTATCCCTATAATATCAAGTTTAGGAATGTGTTGTCTGCTGAATTATATCCATAAAAATGCACAATATTTTGGTTTGAATTTTCAGAGACCATTGATTACAAAAACTCCTTTGCACCTGAAGAAGCAGCTCAGTAAATCTCTGAGGAAAGCTTGTTAGGCTTAAACATCTGACTGCATTAAAAAGTCTCTACACTTGAGCTTTCTTCAAAAAACACTATAAATTAAAGATAATTAGAGGTACAAGCATAAAGCACACTGGCAACATTATAACTTGTTCCATCAACAGCATTAATCCGCCAAACACAAATAGTCCCAGTGAATGATACAAGCCTAGCTTCTTACATACTCTCTTTTGACTTGCATGAATTAATAACTTTTTGTTTTTATGTCCACTATATCTTTGAATATGGATTCATATTTTCCATATGAATACAATGTTTCCCAAATATCTAACATGGGAATGATAAGATCTTACTAGTGCACATGTGGCAGCTAATTAAATTTAGAAGGACCCCCCCAAAACTTGTGACTGTCCATTACCTGAATAGGTCCCACCTGGAGGTAAGGTGAATTCTTTCTTCCTTTAAACCCATATTTTAGACACTTATTACTGTAGAAGCTGGCAGTTATTTTCCACAAATAGTCCCTTTCATAATGGGGTGACATGGCATATTTTGCCCTGAAATGTTTCAATCACTAAAATGACAAATTCTGATAGCAGTGTAAAACCTTCTTTCTAATTCAAAGACTTCATTTCAAGGTGCTCTAGTTAAATTGAAATTTCCTTTTACAAAATAACACATTCTAAGTCTTCTAGTCCAAACTACCATAATCACTCACTCAGACTTCTGCACTTTAACTGGTCTAGCAGCATCCCTCCGGCCTCTTCCCAAGAGATTTTCTGCTCGGAGCCAGACTGAGGTCAGAGTGTGTTGGTTTGCATCCAATTTCTACCATTTATTGACTATAAACATTATGGAATTTACTTTACTCATTGTTGCCTCAGTTTCCCCTTCTGTAAAACTGGGATTATGACAGCATCCATCCTAGAGGGTTGTTAATAATTGCATTGTTAATGTATTGAAGATTTAAAAAGAGTGTCTTACTATGTAAGTACTCAAGTGGTACTATTAGCATGATTTGTCATGTGAAACAAACATTGTTCAATGTGCCTTACAAGTTCATGCCACCACCTAGCTCTGTGTACTCGCATTGCAAGGCTTATTTTATAGACTTATTTCACTATGCTCCTTCTTTGTGTTTTCCCCTGAAATGTATTTCTGTATATTTTGCCTGAAACATTGTTCTCTTTTTCCTTTGCTGCTACTCAATCGTTGGCTAACTTTCTTGCGACATCTTTCTCTGATTGAACCTGATCGACCTCTGGACGCTGCAGGTGTATAAGCTCCCTTTACCAGAGGAGGACTAAGTTCGATTGAGGCCTGGGGTGCAGAAGAAAATGTCGGGCCCCTTACATTAGAAACAAGTGAAAAGTTGGGGTTTTGTAGGGTCCTTTAAAAGTTGGGGCACAGGATGCATGCCCAGTGCGCCCACCATTAAATCTGCCTCTGCCCTTTACCCATACTTTCAGAGAGCCAGAAAGGTTGCTATTTTAATTTTTCAGTGATCTATAAACAGATAACTATAATGTGACTAAGTGTATAAAATATTTATGATTGCATTTTACAGAGCCGAGGGGACAGAATGCATTACTCTGTAGACTAAATTAGGGAATAGTTGAACTGGTCTTAAAAGATGAATTAGAATTTGCCTCAATAAAGGCAAAAATAGGACTAGAAGTCATTGATGATCAAAGCATTCAGTACACTTATGAGTATTCTATCACATTTAATTATCTTGAGAACTCTTCAAGTGCTATTTTCTCCACATCAGACATGACAAATCTGAGCATTGACATGTTGTGTGAGATCCTATAGCCAACTACAGACAGGGTCTGGAGATAGAGTTAGATCTGATTTTCCTACATCATCCTTGCACTGAAGGCATTCTCACATATGTAATGGGATATAGGAGTGAAAGAACAAGATTCATTCAAGAATATGGAGGGATCAGGGTGTATGGAGGAAGGCTGAGAGATGTATCGATAGAGATTGAGAAGACGGATCAAGACTAAAACATCAAGAGCTTTGTCTGTTTCCCAAAGAAAGCAAAGACTCTCATCAAGTCAAACAAAGGGCAGGTGTCATATAATTTGGGCCTGACAGAGACTAGGCTCACTTTCTCTGTAAACCAGGATGGCCCTCACCTTTCTCCCTTTCTCTGCCCACTCTGCCCACCCTTCCCATACTTACACTTTAACTGACGTGCCTGCCAACCCTCACAGGTTGGCACCCTACACAAACTGACTGCACTTTCTTGGTTCCAAGTTGGAAAAATTGTGAGAGGGAATGTGTTTGAGGGTGCTACCCTTCCTGATCTTCTGCTGTGCTAGAGGGTACAGAATCATGCAAGGCAGACAGGAGGAGTTCAATGGTGGAGCTAACTTTCCTGTGGGGCCGGTATGAGCAAGAACAGGCTTTCAAAGTAGGTCACATAGGCATGCCATACTAAAGAGCCTGAACTTTATCCTGAAAACTATGTTTTACAGTTCCTGAAATACTACTGAACATTGATTTGTAATAGACTTATGCAAATAAACTATTTTCAACAGCCAACGTAGTAAACTTTGAACCCCTGGAAGGTGTGCCCTGTTTAAATACTGACTGCCTCTAACTTATTTGCAAGAAAACATCTGAAACAGGAACCGAGAGGCAGTATGTTCATGATCTTTTAATAAAACACATTTATCAGGGTGTTGACAATTATCTGAATAAACACCTGTGTGCACCAACATAAGCGCTGAGAGTATTTCTATATTTAAGACAATAGATAAGCCTGCCAATCACCTAAATATGCCTATAATACATACACTTCAATTTGCAGGAAAATACCTCACTTTTTAAAGTTATGATCAAGGGAAAAAAAGAAACATAATTTGTTTTTTCTTGCTCTAACAATTTTACAGTTCCCAGCAAGCCTTGCAAAATGAACTTTGTCACAAAGCCAAAAAAAGTATTCTTTTGAGGAAAGACTCATCTTTATATAAAGATCTTACACTTTAAAGCAAATTCCAATGTGTTTGAATAATTAAGGGAAAAATACTAGTGCAGTCTCCCTACAATCATTCTTCCATTAAACTCTGTACATCAAAATCAAAATTATATTTTTTATGCATGGTAGGCAGTTTCACATTAACATTTTTCTAAACTGCTTAATGATTTAATGTAACATAATTACAAGACTCTTTTTGTGTATTTTTCCTTTCTCTTTGTTTCCATCTGAATACAAATTAAGGGCGGTTGCTATCAAGCCTTTGTGGTAGACACTTATAATGGAAGGGTGCACCAGAGCGATGTAAAATGAACTTAGCAGGAAAGCCCCAGAAATACTTCCCTTCACAACAGGGCAAACAAATTCTCAGACTAAATGATTTTCTGAATAAAAAATAGGTAAATATGTGAAGGCAGATAGCTCAGAAATCACTTACATTTCTCAAAGCATGATTAACATTATGACCCAATAGCACATGCAAGTCAACATTTGTAACCCAGACTCCCTATGAGCACTCCCCGTTGTGATGGTGAATCTCACTGTCAATTTGGCTAGGCTACCGCGCCCAGTTGTTTAGCCCAATACTAGTCTAAATGTTGCTGTGAAGGTTTTCTTATAGATGTGTTTAATATTTATGATCAGTTGACTTAAGTAAAGAGATTATCCTTGATAATGTGAGTAGGCCTCGATCCAGTCCCTTGAAGGACTTGAGAGTGAACTGAGGTTCACAAAGAGAAGTTTTGCCCCCAGTTTGTAACACAGGAAGCTTGCTTGAGTTTCCAGCCTGCTGACCTTCCCTATGGGTTTTGAAATTGCCAGCTAATTGTTTTAAATATATCTCTTTCAGGCCTGGCCCACTGGCTCAGTGGTAGATCCTTGGCCTGGTGTGTGGATGTCCCAGGTTCGATTCCCTGTCAGGGCACACAGAAGCACCCATCTGCTTCTCCAGCCCTCCCCCTCTCCTTCGTTCTCTCCCCTCCCCTTCCCCAATTGAAGCCATGGCTCTATTGAAACAAGTTTGCCCCGGGTGCTGAGGATGGCTCCATGGCCTCTGTCTCAGGCATTAAGAAGAGCTCAGTTGCTGACTGAACAAGGGAGCAATGCCCCAGATGGGCAGAGCATCACCCCCTAGTGGGGTTGCCAGGTGGATCCTGGTCACTGCACATGTGGGAGTCTGTCTCTGCCTCCCCTCCTTTCACTGAACAACAACAACAACAACAAAACCCTCTTTCCTCTCTGTACACACACACACACACACACTACTGGTTCTGTTTCTTAAAAGAACGGTTACTAATATATCCATGTTTTATGTCTTCCTTTCTTTATGATTTTGGCTATGTCTATATACTAATAATATGATGTTTCTTTAAATTCAATTTAAAGCAATTCTCTATTTTTATTTGTCTACTACTGAGGAACATACCATAAAGTCACACATTTGATGTGGTAGTTTTTTTTCCCCCTACCACGCATTAATACACAACTACTGACATTTTGAAAACAGTCATTCATATAAAACCCAAAATCATGCTTATGGTTCCTGCACCATCCTAGTGTACCCTGGAATTGCTTCTCTTTTTGACTTACTTTTGAGTAACAGGATCAATTTTTCCTGTTTAATAAAACTATCCATCCTTTTTATTTCATTTCTGTGTATTCTTTCTCCTTGTGGCATCTCTATCTTTTTCACTGCTGCCCCACCAGAATTTAGGCTTTTATGTTAAAAGGCCCAAAATAGCCCTGGCCGGTTGGCTCAGCAGTAGAGCGTCGGCCTAGTGTGCGGAGGACCTGGGTTCGATTCCCGGCCAGGGCACACAGGAGAAGCGCACATTTGCTTCTCCACCCCTCCGCCGCGCTTTCCTCTCTGTCTCTCTCTTCCCCTCCCGCAGCCAAGGCTCCATTGGAGCAAAGATGGCCCGGGTGCTGGGGATGGCTCTGTGGCCTCTGCCCCAGGCGCTAGAGTGGCTCTGGTCGCAACATGGCGATGCCCAGGATGGGCAGAGCATCGCCCCCTGGTGCTCAGAGCGTCGTCCCTGGTGGGCGTGCGGGGTGAATCCCGGTCGGGCGCATGCAGGAGTCTGTCTGACTGTCTCTCCCTGTTTCCAGCTTCAGAAAAATGCAAAAAAAAAAAAAAAAAAAAAAAAAAAAGGCCCAAAATAAAACCTCAAGTACAACATTTCTGATGAGCCAAGGACCGACACTGAATTCCCTCTATTCATAGTAACCGAACATCTGGCAAAAACAATTATCAGAATTAAAAGATCTAAAGAAAAATAGTCTTTTTCTTGTCCTAAACCTAATCTTACCATTTCATAAAGAATTAATTCCCTAAGAAAGGTATTCACTTAGAACTCACGGAAACACTCCTATGTCCGAGAGCTTATGAGCGATGCCCGTTCTGGGAGAGGAGCTGAGAGCTGCATATCAGGGAGTTCCTCTGGGAGAAGGACAGCCGAAGAGGAGAGAACATGACACCAGCTGGTCTGGACCTTGCAGTTGTTGAGCCCCTCACTAGATGTTTGAGGACAACAGAGGCTCAGAGACACGCCCAGGGTCCCTCAGCTGGCATCATTCCAGTAGTACTCATTATACTTCCTATTATAGCTTCTTCAGTCTCCTTTCCCCCAAAAAGCACTTGTTTTAAATTAGGGTAGCAGAACCAAATAGACTTCATTTGATAAAAATCATTTCTTCCTTCTTCCTCTTCACCTTCAATTTTTCTACTTTTTTTCCTTCTTTTCTCCACCCCCCTCCCTACCTTTCTCTCTCTCTCTCCCTTCCTTTTCCACTGTAAACACTGAATGCCAGACATTGATTTGATCACTAGCCTGAAGACACTGAGAAGCATCTACTACCAAATCTTGCTTATGTCAGCCTCCCATGCAGGCATGGTGGGGCTCACCCTCCTCTCTGTGATGCTCAGCTCACATGCCTCACATAGGACTGCATGTATGTATGGATGCCTCACATAGGACTGCATGTATGTATGGATGCCTCACATAGGACTGCATGTATGGATGGATGCCTCACATAGGACTGCATGTATGGATGGATGCCTATGCCTTCTAATCATGTTTTTGAGCATAACACAGCTTTTCTGCTCAGTAGACCAAATCATCACTGCCCTCAAAACGCCAGCTCTGTTACCTGATCTAAACCTATCCTTCTGTTCAAGAGATATAAGGGTTAATTCCTTCTTGTCTTTCCACTCAAATCAAGCTTTGTGAGCAGTTACTGAATATGAACATGTGTACATTATTTAATTCATTACTGTATTCTAAACTTGAGTAATGAAGACCACTACCCCTAATGACGATATTAATAATGAAGACCCCAAGAGTACACGGGTACAATCTATAACATGAATGAACCCTGAAACATGATGATATATAAAAAAAATCAAACAGAAAAGGCTGCACATTATATGAGCCAACTTAAATGAAATGTCCAAAATAGGTGAACCCACAGTGGCAGAAAGTAGATGAGTGGTTACCAGGGGCTGGAAGGGGAGGGAAATGGGAGTAACTGCTAGTGGGTATAGGTTTTTTTTTATTTTTTGTGAAGTTGATAAAAATGTTTGTTATAGAATTAGTAGGTTGTATAATCTTGTGAATATACTAAAACCACTGAGTTATGTACTCTAAAAGAGTCAGTTTTATGTATATAAATTGCATCTTTTTTTAGATTTTATTCATTTTAGAGAGAGAAGAGAGAGAGAGACAGACAGACAAAGAGAGAAGTAGGAGAGGTGCAGAAATCAACTCCCATATGTGCTTTGACCAGGCAAGCCCAGGGTTTTGAACTAGCAATCTCAGCATTCCAGGTCATCGCTTTACCCACTGTGCCATGACAGGTATGAATTGCATCTTAATACAATGAAAAGGTATAGCTCTCAGCTAAATTTATGAGACTTAAAAATGTTGTTTCAGGCCCCGGCTGGTGGTTCAATGGATACAGCATCAGCCCAGCGTATGAACATCATGTGTTGATTCCTGGCCAGGGCACACAGGAGAAGCAACCATCTACTTCTCCCCCCTTCCTTCTCCCCCTTCTCCCCCTCTTCCCCTCCAGCAGCCAGTGGCTCTATTGGTTTGAGTGTGGCTCGGGCACTGAGGATAGCTGCATTGGTACACATCAGACTCAAGAGCTAAAAATAGCTGGGTAAGTGGTAGAGCGTTGGCCTGGTGTGCAGGAATCCCGGGTTCGATTTCCGGCCAGGGCACACAGGAGAAGCGCCCATCTGCTTCTCCACCCCTCCTCCTCTCCTTCCTCTCTGTCTCTCTCTTTCCCTCCTGCAGCCAAGGCTCCAATGGAGTAAAGTTGGCCTGGGCGCTGGGGATGGCTCTATGGCCTCTGCCTCAGGCACTTGAATGGCTCTGGTTGCAACAGAGCAATGCCCCAGATGGGCAGAGCATCACCCCCTGGTGGGCATGTCGAGTGGATCCCGGTCGGGCGCATGCGGGAGTTTGTCTGACTGCCTCCCCTTTTCCAACTTCAGAAAAATACAAATAATAATAATAATGATAAAAAAAATAAAAATAGCTGGGTACTAGAGTATCAACCCCAGATGGGATTGCTAGGTGGATCCTGGTCAGGGCATATACACAAGTCTGCCTCACTCACTCATGTAAAATAAAATAAAATAAAATAAAAATAAAATAAAATGGAAAAAAAGATGTTTCATCAATTCTAATATTTTTGTATATATCATTTTGGTATTAGTTTCATAAAGTTGAGATTGTTTTATCTCTTAGTGGTGGTATTCAAAATAATTTGTGTCATAAAATTAATTGCATCTTAGAGTCAACAAAATATTGTATATTTCTGATTTTACTTTCCACTCTGTACAAAGAAACTATTGAAAAATCTGTATTCCAAAAAAACCATTTACTGGAATGAAATTAATTTCTGGCTTTTTACTTTAAAATATTTAAACTAAATCATTCAGTAAATAATGAGATTATGTTTTGTAATGATGAAAATTGTTGCAGCTTTTGAAATGACCACAGAATCTCTAGCCCTCTTCTCCTTGGGAAGTGGACTTCACACTGCCCTCCCCTGGGGCTGGCCAGGCCGTGGCTGCTTTCAGCAACAGAGCAGGGAGGCAGTGACACTGTGAGTTTCCAGGACCAGTCAGAGAAAGCCAGGCAGCTTTCTCTTGGGTTGTATGCCAGGGGGGAAGCCAAATGCCACATAAGGAGTCTGATTAAACTGAAAAGGCCACATGTAGGTGTTTGGGTTAACAGCACCAGCTGAGCTGCCAGGTGACAGCCAGTCTCCACTGCCAACCACCTGAGCTATCCAAGGTGTGTGGCCCTCAAACCCTCAGAGTACAGCAGCGCAGACCACATCCAACTGCGACGGTGCCAGGAACCCCCAAGAGGACTGCCCACTTGGGCCCTTCCTGAGTCCGTGATTCACATCATGAAACACTTGCTGCTTCTCACCCTCAGCTGTAGAGGAATTTGTGCTGTAGCATTAGGAACTAACACAAGGGCACAGTGAAGAAGGTCATATATATTTTTTTATAATGACTCATCCAGACAACTCAGCAGCTAGCACAGTCCAAGGAAACATTTTTATTACACATTCTTCATAAAAGAACGTCAACTACTATATCCTAACCAGTTTAGACTCTTTTATCCTACCCAGTCTTTTGTTTTTGGGGTTTTTTTAAAAAAAATTTTTTTGAAGTGAGAAGCAGGGAGGCAGAGAGACAGACTCCCGCATGAGCCCAACCGGGATCTACCTGGCAAGTCCACAAGGGGGCGATACTCTGCGGGCTGTTGCTCTGTTGCCACAAGAGCCATTCTAGTGCCTAAGGCAGAGGCCATGGAGCCATCCTCAGAGCCTGGGCCAACTTTGCTCCAATGGAGTCTTGGCTGCAGGAGGGGAAGAGGGAGATAGAAAGGAGAGGGGAAGGGGTGGAGAAGCAGATGGGTGCTTCTCCTGTGTGTCCTGACCGGGAATAGAACACAAGACTTCCACATGCCGGGCTGATGCTCTACCACTGAGCCAACTGGCCAGGGCTCGAGCCTTTATTTATCCAGGCTCCGGTTCCTTTCCTTTACCCTCCTCAGTCACAACTTGATCTAATTTATTCTTAATGCAATGTTAATTTATTATTTATAAACATGCTTAAAAACATAAATACAAGCACTTTCTGAATCACTATTGCTTTCTTTCGACTGCTGGATGCTTATATGCCACCATTAAATAAATTTTAAACCTGCCATGTGTTTGATACATAATTAATGAGGTATGAGTTCATGCCAATAAGAAGGACTTATCTAATTTGGAAATGCTTTAGTTTAGACCTTATTAATATAGTAATTGGTAGGCAGTTTTATTACTATGACAGTTTTTTATTTTTTCTGGACTGAATTCTCACTACACATAAAAATGCTTGAATTAGTCTTAATATACAAAGCCCCTGTTAGTTTTCCCATTCCCTATAAGTTCCCTCCAGAGATACTATATACCAGTCTAAGTAAAAATTTGGCCTAGGGTATCATATATAGCCACTCATTCCTATTCCCAAATCCGAAGGCCCATGTTTGGGAAAGTATTCTCATCATCTCTGCAAGACTAAGGGCTCTCAGCTTACAGAGTTTCTGGTTTGTAAAAGTATCCAGAAACTAAAAATAGTACCTTCCTCCTTGGAAATATAATAACAGTCTTCATGCACATGACTTTTCTCTTTTGTAATATTACTATCATTATATCATACATAAATATTTGTACCAAAAGCTTTCCTGGAACAGATGCTTAGTAAATGCCACTAAATGAAATAACAGAGGAATAAATGAATGAATAAGGTATAAATAAATAAAATGTTAAATTTAGTTATATCTATTTTCTTCCTGAAGGATAGTCAACATAGTCCTCAATTTTTCATTAAGAAATACAACTTTGTAACACAGTGTGTCTGTAAAGTCATGGTGCACTTTTGACCGGTCACAGGAAAGCAATAAAAGATGAGATAGAAATGTGAAATCTGCACCAAATAAAAGGAAAACCCTCCCAGTTTCCATAGGATGATGTGGCAGCATGTGCACATGCGCAGATGATGATGGAACACCGTGTATACAGTGGAGCAGCCCAGGGCCATGCCAGTCAGGATGTGGACGGTACAGAGGAAAGTTCAGTGTGTTCTGTGGCTCGCTAAATTCGAATCTGTGACCAAAGTGTAATGTGAATATCGGCGCGTTTATAACGAAGCACCACCACATAGGAATAACATTACTCGGTGGGATAAGCAGTTGAAGGAAACCGGCAGTTTGGTGGAGAAACCCCGTTCTGGAAGGCCATCAGTCAGTGACAAGTCTGTAGAGGCTATATGGCAGGGGTCCCCAAACTAAGGCCCGCGGGCCACATGCGGCCCCCGGAGGCCATTTATATGGCCCCTGCCGCACTTCCAGAAGGGCACTTTTTTCATTGATGGTCAGTGAGAGGAGCTTAGTTCCCATTGCAATATTGGTCAATTTGTTGATTTAAATTTACTTGTTCTTTATTTTAAACATTGTATTTGTTCCCGGTTTTTTTTTGTTTGTTTGTTTGTTTTTTTACTTTAAAATAAGATATGTGCAGTGTGCATAGGGATTTGTTCATAGTTTTTTTTATAGTCCGGCCTTCCAATGGTCTGAGGGACAGTGAACTGGCCCCCTGTGTAAAAAGCTTGGGGACCCCTGCTATACGGGATAGCTACCTAAGGAGCCCTTAAAAATCTGTGCGTGCGCCCACATTGAACTGCCCTGAATAGGTATGAAACTGGGAGAGTTTTTCTTTTATTTGGTGCAGATTTCACATTTCTATCATCTTTTGTTGCTTTCCTGTAACCAGTCAAAAGTGCACTATGACTTTACAGACACACTGTATATAGCCTTGTAATTGTATTGTAATAATTTTTAAATGGAACTATCTGTCATTGTGCGAAGAGATACCCCAGTATTAAATTGTTTTGTTTCATGAACTAGTTAAAAGATCGCATCTGCTAAACAGCACATAGATGACTCACTTGAAGAGCGGTGAATTATTATCAGGAACTCCTTAAGCAGGCTTCAGTCTTAAGCAAACCCATCTGAGTTTCTGAACTCAAGAATAATATTTCTATAGTCTCTAGTATTAGGATTTTTGAAAAAGACCACGCTGTCCCAGACCAATGGTTCTCATTCATTTCTATATTATTTTTTTCATCTGTTATCAGACCAAAGAATCAAGTTCTCTCCAGCATTCGATAAATAGTTCTGAGAGGGGCAGTCAAGGCTTTACAAACTTCCTATTATTTTAGTCATTTCCTACGGTGCACATCTTCAAGAAGAGAGTTCTTGTTCAAGGCAATTTAGGGATAAAACAATCTAAACCTTTAAAAAGCACATAGATTTAGTTCATACCTGTGAGATTTTCACTGTTCTTTTCTATTTCCATTTTATGCCTAATGAAGGGTCCCAGCCACTCCTGAGGCTGCTTTCCTACAGTTATTTCATGTCACAATCCTCTAAAATGGAAGTACAGACAAAGAAAACTTTGGGGTCTTTAAAGAGATCAGGGGTCTTTAAAGAAGGCTACTGGGGGGAGCGGGGCGAGGAAGAGAAAAGAAGAAGGCCTAGAGATTTACTGGTTGTAAAAATAACAACAATAATGATAAGCAGATTCCTATTTGAGTTCTGAAAATGATAGGTTCATTAAAATTAATTATATACTAGAGAAAAGTCATGGGAGAAAATATTTCAATTTAGTCTTTGGATAGATGAAAACAGTACCTATCCCAGCATAAAATAGACCACATTGCTAAGTCAACAAATTTCTAAGATCAGATAACTGGTGACAGTTTTTATACCTTCAAAGGATTAATAAAAAAAAAAATCTTCAGAAGTCAGAATGCGGTATCCCATCCCTTCCTCTTACTGAGCACATCACATTGGGCAAGTCACCACCTTTCTAAGCCTCACTTTCTTTGGCCCTAAATTGGGCAAGTAACACAGTATCTGCTTTGCCTGTCATCCTGGGTAACTGCAGGACTCTAAGCACATAATGCATTAAGAGAAATGTGTGAAACCTTTAACAGTTTGTCATTCTCACTTTGATGAGCATTAACTCTGAGCCCTTGAGGTGGAATTCACAAGTTACTGAATGAGGCAGAAGACACAATGAACAGAGAACTTGCTTTGCCAGGACATAGGAGTGAGACCCTGACAATGTCATTTAACTTTCTGGGCCAGGCTCCTTCCACCTGGCTGGCTTGGATGACACTCATGAAAGAGCTCTGAAGTTAAGAAGGTGCTGTAGAGATGTGAGGCATTATCACTGGTGTTGCTATTAAATTTTTCCTCTTTTTTGTACTCTGATTAATTTATCAGAGGACACAGCTATTCTCCATGAGCAATACAAAGGTTTTTGCCCTCACCTGCCATCATTGCAAGGCTTCTAACACTTTGAGTTCATGATTTAACAATATAATTGGAAGGTAGAAAACTAAGATAGGTTTAGCATTGACTCCATCTAGTACCCTTGTTAATTTCTCCCTGAATGCTGTTTGAGGATCACCTTGCTTTCCCTCCAGCTTCATGAATACTGACCATGGTGTTATCAGATATAGAGCAATGCACATTATTTTTAATGTAGCATATTCCAGAGCTACATTTGGACAAAAAATAGAAAAACAAGATCAAGCAAATCTACCCATATCAGGGATAACAAACTTCTAGTTTTGTAAATTAATCTACAGGGTCCAATTACTTGCAAAAGCCTTTAATAATTCTTCTAAACAAGGCTGAGATCAAAACTAAAAAAAGGTGTTTCCACACACACACACTGAAAAAAAAAATCTCTCTCATGCCTTGAAAATAGTATATCCTCTTACATTACCCTTTTCTCTGTCTTCTGGCCACTGTGGCCACCCTTTAGGTTCTCATCTAAGCCAAATCAGTCCCAGCTCAGGGTCGTTGCACAAGCTAGTCTTCCTGGCCTGCGCTTCCCCCTGCTAGCCCACATCCCTCCAGTTTCTTTTCTTTTTTTTTAGAGACAGAGAGTGAGTCAGAGAGAGGGATAGACAGGGACAGACAGACAGGAACGGAGAGAGATGAGAAGCATCAATCATTAGTTTTTCATTGCGCGTTGCAACACCTTAGTTGTTCATTGATTGCTTTCTCATATGTGTCTTGACCGCGGGCCTTCAGCAGACCAAGTTACCCCTTGCTGGAGGCAGCGACCTTGGGTTCAAGCTGGTGGGCTTTTCCTCAAACCAGATGAACCCGCACTCAAGCTGGCAACCTCGTGGTCTCGAACCCGGGTCCTCTGCATCCCAGTCCGACGCTCTATCCACTGCGCCACCACCTGGTCAGGCTCCCTCCAGTTTCTTCACATGCATCACTTTTACCCTCACACACTGCATTAGCGACTGACCTGGAGAAGCCTCCCGTGACCACTTCTTTCAGGTCTTGCCCAATTTGCTTAGTACGCTTTCATCATCAGCCACAATACCATCAGTTTCCTTTGGAGAACCTCATCATCATTTGGTTCTAAGTTTCATAAAGACAAAAATTATGTCTCTTTCATTTACCACTCTTGATCTAGTCCCTAACTCGATATACCTGAGACTTGAGCAGTATTTACTTAATGAGAGACAGATCTAATTCACTGATTCACAGAAAGTCTTCACAAGGCAACCTCCCTATACTCTGCTGGCAGGGATGGGAAGATGAGGAACCTATCAGAATCTCAAGGGACTCACAGTTAATGGGAAGGTTAATGGTACTGAATGCAAAAATTGGTGCCCTTTCCTACTACAGTCATGTTTGTTGTAACACATTAACTCATAGCCTATGAAATTAATAGACTTCACTTATAGCGAATGACATCCTAACCTTCAAAATTACTTATTTCCTAGAAAATACACAGAAAGAATTATCTCTGAAACATTTTTCCATTGCTTGGAAAGGTTTATGTAAGAAAATTTATCTCTGATTAATATTTATTCATCCCTCCATCCATCCCTCCAACCATCCAACCATCCATCCATCCACCATCCATTCAACAAATATGGCACAATATAGGGATTAAGATACCAGAAACAGGGGCAAGACAACAGAGACCTAATATGCAACTTCGCTATTCACTTAGTTGTGTGACTTTGGCAAGACTTGTACCTCAGATGTCCTTTCCAAGAAATCAGATAATAAGAGGTGGATTAAGTTAGAATGTAATTAGTTAATATTTAAATTCTAAGAAATTACATTAAAGTTGAGGTTAATGTTATCATTCCCATTTCACAGATGGGAGAAAGGTAAGACTGAGAATTGGCATGGTATGTCCAAACTCACACTTTTTATAAGAAATACAAATGAGACTAGAATGCATGGCTATTCCTGCTATCCCCCTACTTTGCTATATAAGCAAAACAAGAACGTTATAAAAAAGTAGGTGTCCTCTTAAGTACCTTAAGTCCTAAAACTATACCTAAGGAAAAGAGCCACATAAAATCTTAGAGACCGCTATCTTCCTTTCAAATTATCTGTTATATACTTATTAAAGCTCATGTTTAAAATCAAGTGCATTAAAATAGATGTCATTCGGAGAAAAAGTTTAAGTTTCAAGATTCAAAGTGATTTGGTAATATGATGCCCTTTTCCAGCTGAGGGGAAGAGTGACATATAATCTATAAATTATAATAGAATCTTGTTAATTCTAATGAGTATCTGGAAGGGCAGCTTCAAAATAATAAATCTTGCAAACAATTAAATAACATAAAATGTCAGATAAAGGGAGGTTTTTTTTCCTAAATGGAGAAGGTGTGAGTTCCTTTTGCTGCTGCTGCTGACAGTCTGCAGCTGACACCAAGGATGACTGAAAAGATTTAGAGGGTTTGATGGATAGGATGCTCAAATGGACTGAGTTTTCACTGGGAAAACAGGGTCAATATTTTATTATTAAGTCAATTGTTTCATGACGCCTCATGGTAATTGCGATGAAAATAATCACCTAACTTGAATGTCTCCTGGTGTTCTCATGTGTTTCAGGCGAGAGGATTCATCAGGATTTTTCTGTGGTCACATTACTTACTCTTGACTTCAAGCTGGAAAATTACTCTTGTTAAATATTATACAAATTTCTTTACATTACAATAGATATGGACAACACTTGGAGCCAGATATCTTTTTTAAAAATAGTAAAAATGTATATTATGAAGATACATTTCAATGCTCATTTCTATTAAAATCAAAAGTAAAAATGAGAGAAAGGCCTGACCTGTGGTGGCCCAGTGGATAAAGCATCAACCTGGAATTCTGAGGTCGCCGGTTCAAAACCCTGGTTTCCCTGGTCAAGGCACATATGGGAGTTGATGCTTCCTGCTCCTCCCCCCTTTCTCTCTCTCTCTCTCTCTCTCTCTCTCTCTCTCTCTCTCTCTCTTCTCTATAATGAATAAATAAAATCTAAAAAAAATTTCTAAAAAAAAAATGAGGGAAAGGAACTCAGAGGAAACAGCTTGTGACCAACACCAACAGTACAGTGATCAATTTTCAGGGTAATGATTTATTCAGTATGCTATTACTAGTGTGTGTGTGCGCACACACACACACACACAAACACACACACACAAATCTAGACATATTTAACCTTTATCTTGAATGTCAAAATAATGACTACAAATTTTACTGATTTATTTTAGATTTTAGATAGAGTAGGCTATATACAATAAACTTAAAGTTGATGATGTTGAAAGAGGTTTTATACTGCACAATTCACCAGTAGTGCCTGGAAAGTGGAAGGGGAGAAATGAATGAATAAAAAAGCTTTTCACTTAGTAAACAGCACTTAATGTGTCAAGATCCTAAGCTCCGGCCTGTTTATGAGCAGTGAGCTGGGACAGTTCTGCCCAGGGCTCCTGCCTGAGCAGCAACAGCAAATCAACAAAACGGAAAAACAAAAAGTTAGAAAAGGAGAAATGCTGGGTTTTCCCCCAAAAGTGAACTTTCTCAGAATAACTTAGAGATCAGCTCTGAGTACAATTTTAGTTTGCTTGATCTTAAATTCCAAAAATTTACGCCTAAATACTGTAGTTAATCGAAGTAACTTATGGGGAATGATAACCACCAGCATTCTTTATTTCCATGATGATTTATCCTTAAATTAGTGTATGTCCTCTTTTGAAATAGATATGCAACATATTAATACCCAATAATAACTTGAAAGGTAGATTTGTAAGCAAAGTTGGTTTGTAAGCAAAGTATAATCAAATGATTACAAATATTTCCTTTAAAAATGTCACAATGAATATGTATTATCATGACTTAGAAATGAGATTTTTTTCATAGAAAATTAATTTTATTAAGTCAATTTCTGATAATCCTCAATATCAGCTATTTAAGATGTATTTTTGAGTTGTTAAATGTGAACTTTGCTTCAAATGACAAATAAAGCCAATAAATAAATAGAGCCTTATCCCACAAACTTCCAGGCTCTCTCACGCATATTTTGTTTTCCATGACTTTAAATGATATCCAATATCAACTCTAGTTGGTATGTACAGGAAAATAAAAAAATAAAACAAAATAAAATAAATTTAAAAGAGCCTGATCAGGTGCTAGTGCATTGGATAAAGCATTGGCCTGGGACACTGAGGATCCAGGTTCAAAACCCCAAGGTCTCCAGCTTGAGGACAGGCTCATCTGGCCTGAGCATGGGCTCACCAGCTCAAGTGCAGTGTCGCTGGCTTGAGCATGGTATCATAGGCATGACCCCCTGGTTGCTGGCTTGAGCCCAAGGTCGCTGGCTTGAGAAGGGGTCACTAGCTCAGCTGGAGCCCCCTCAGTCAAGGCACATATGAGAAAGCAATCAATGAACAACTAAGGTGCCACAACCAGGAGTTGATGCTTCTCATTTCTCTCTCTTCCTGTCTATCTGTCCCTGTCTGTCCCTTTCTCTCTCTCTCTTATTAAAAAAAAAAAAAGAAAAGAAAAAAAAGATTATCCTGCTGCTCAACACAGCCATATTTTTATTTTGCATTTTCTTTTTATTATTACTTAGTAAGTGAATGCACTTATCTAATTACATGCATTTATTATTTTGTATTTCAAATGCATTTTAATCAATGTGATTTAATTGTTTAAAGACTATGATTTGCATGTAATTAAAAAGGAAGCCATGTATCCCAGGTAGTAAGATCAATGAATAGAGCAGAGAATAAGAGGCAGCAAGGTCATGGTGAACTCCCACTGTCAGGATCTTAGAAACTGTGGCAGATGTTTGAGCACATTCCAGTGGCAGGCTTAGATTCCATCCCTTGGACACACTGTACCAATCAGCTTACCCTGCTTCCTCCTGAATCTAAGGGGTGAGGAGACAGTTGCAGTGGGCAGAGTACCTTTGTCAAGTGAGCAAATCAGCTCAAGCCAAATCTGATATCTTCTGCCGGGTTTCCAGAGGGTCCTGGCAGGTTCCAGAGCCTATGTGGTCACCACTAGGATTAACAGGTGTCTCATCTGGACTCCTTTGCTTCTGTTTTATTTACTCAAATACCACTCTCCCTTGTTTGGCACTAAAAATGCATATTTCCTGGGCCAAAAGAAGGTGACTTTTTCCCCTTCCTCTATTCTTAGGCACATGGTAAGTGATTGGTTTAGTTACTTACTATCCATCCTAAAATAAATTCTTAAAAAAGTGCTTGCTAATTTCTTACTGAATTCACAGTTACCTAAGGAGGGGAAAAAAGAGGAAGGAGACAGAGGAGGAGGAAGAGGAGGAGGAAGAGGAGGAGGTGGTAGAATTACTAGCCCATTCTAACTCCACCTAAGATGTTTAATTTGCGTCCACCTGTTCAAATTAACTCAGCCTCCTTGGCAACTCCTTTTAGAAGTTGGGAGGGGCATATATATAATATTGTTGACGGAATGAAAAGAACTGAAAACAGGCCTTGATTTTCATGCACCTTCTCTAGAATTTAATCACGTCTCATCATTCCAAAATGGCTAGCTTTCTCCTGATGTCTCCAGTAGGCTTGCGCCTGGCTAGTATTTTTCTTCCTCCTCCCTGCCCAGCTCATTCACATGGGTGCTGACTCCGGGTGTGATCTCGGCTTTCCCACCTTCCTTGTTTCTGCTGGTTCTGAGGCCCAGCACCAACCCACCCAGCCCTGAAAGTCTGCTCGAGCTCTCTGTTTCTGCTTTCCCAGAGCACTCTGACTGTTGCAGAGATTAGGGCATTTCAGGGAGAACTCTAGCCTTATGACTGAGGACTGTCCTCCTTAGAGAGAGGCTGCAAGTGCTCAAAAACCAGACTGCCTCCGGGTTGAGTGACAGACAGCAGGAACTTCAGAAGCTGCCGGCAGAAGGCAGAAGGGCTTTGTGGGCCTTTCTTAGCCCCTCTACCTGGAGGCAGCTGTGGCTTGCCTTTTACTCTCTGGGAGAAGATGACTCTCATTAAATGTCTGAAAGGTAGTGTGGCAGCAACATCAGCTACTCTGTCCTGGTAAAGAGCGATGTTATCTATCTTAAAGAGAAAAATATTGGTTCAGCCTCCTTACCACATATTTCCTTGGAGAGAATTGTGTTTTATCCTTTTGCATTACAAAGTGTCCTTGAAAAATAAGGTAGCAAATTCCTTTCTGACAGGCATTTTAAAAACCGTGGTATTTAGGAGCCAGCCAGTGGCTTTTGCTTGACTGTAAAAAATAAATGTTGAAAAGATTCCGACTCAAATATGCAGAAACTGACCTGAGTGAATATTGTCAGGAACAATACATATTCAGGTTGTTTCTTCCTAATTGGCTGCCTTTAATTTTGTTTGACAAAGAAAGACTTTGGGACCCTGTGCTCACTATTAAACACAAATATTTCCCTTCATCGTGTTTTTTTCTTTTTAATGAATACTTTTGGTATCTAAATTCTGGTTCAACATCAAGAATCTACATTCTATCATCCACAACATTTGGGAGCAGCTAGTTTCTTTTCCCCGGTGAGCATTCTTAACCTAGATTAAACTGCGCTCAAACATTCAGGTAACAAGGGTCATCGGAGGAGCCTCGACATTGACAAGGGGAGAACAGGCACCCTGAAGGAAGTAAGGGGGCAAAAGCAGGTCCTCACCTCCCAAGATGAGCAAACCCTATGACAGCAACCAAGAGAGACACCTAGTGAAGCAACTGGAGTTGAGAGATGACAGACACAGCAGGAAGGGACAGACATGATGAAAGGCAACTGTCTGTCCTTTTTCTTTGGGGGTTCAGAGAGATAGGAATAAAAGAAGTTTCAGAATCTGCTATTTGGTAAACAGGGGCCACAGGTTTTTGAGGGTAAACAGCAAACTGAAGTGACTATACCCAGCATCTCCAAAGTACACAAGCTGCGGCATCCCTCCTGCATGTTTAGAGACTACAACTCCTCAGATAGCCTTGGTGTGAGCACACGCACACACACGGGCAGTCCTCACTGTGTGTGGTTACAGTACGCACGCTTTTCAGTTACCATGTTCTAGTTAAATAACCCCAGCCTATCATCAACAGAGTTCAAATTTCAGCTACCTCAATTGAGCGTGGGACAAAAGTAGGTTTACAGTGGTTTCTATGGAAAATAATACAATATTTAATGAGTAATAATACAAGAATAAACACAGCTTTGTGCACCCACAGCTACAAACCTACTTTTGCTGAACCCTGTGTATTAGCTGTAATTGTGTAAATTACAAATTTCTCTGTTAGCTCTTCAGTCCAGAAATAGCAGTGTGAAGAACATACATCATGATCAATGACGAATCATGTTAGTTCTTTCAGCATCTGTCAGTGACTGGTTACTGCGCACGTCGGTCACAGGCAGATAGCCAAGAGTATAGCTGTGTTGCCTCCTCTCCCAGAGACAAGTCCATATGGTACTGTTGTTTTTTTTAATGGCAAATTAAAATGAGGAATTGGTCAATAAAGATGAAAGTGCAACAAACAAAGAAAATACAGCTGGAAGTAAAATTCAAACTTAATGTAAATAAGGTTTTAGATGCCATAGCTGGCCATGGGGATGTGGCCGCTTCTGCCATTTGAGAGACTGGATTATGCACCTGAGAAGACAGAGCTATTGACGTTCATATGGAAAGTGGTTGAGATGAAATGAATAAAAATATTTTAGAGGAAGTGGGGCTAGCGTGAAAATGTCTTCTCATTAAGAGAGCTCTTGGGGATATTTCACGCCATTGAAAACTCAAAGGATAGAATGTTGGAAGCCCACCGACACTTAAAAAGGAGCATGGAAATTTACCAAGGGAAAAAAGAAATCATTTCCTATTGTCAGTTATATAACTAGGAGAAGGCAAGCCCAATTCAAAACACTGCTGATAAGATTTTAAAAAAGAAAGGACACTTAAAAATTTTAATGTTTTATCATTAAAATGTCTATTTTACCCAAAGCAATCTATAATTCAATGCAATACCAATTAAAATACCAATGACATACTTCAAAGATACAGATCACATATTCCAAAAATTTATATGGAACCAAAAAAGAACACGAATAGCCTCAGAAATCTTAAAAAAGAAGAATAAAGTGGGAGGTATCAGACTTCCTGATATCAAGTTATACTACAAGGCCATTCTACTCAAAACAGCCTGGTACTGGCATAAGAACAGGCATATAGATCAATGGAACAGAACAGAGAACCTAGAAATAAACCCACACCTTTATGGACAACTGACATTTGACAAAGGAGTTAAGAGCATACATTGGAGTAAAGACAGCCTCTTCAAATTGGAGAGCTACCTATAAAAAAATGAAACTAGACCACCAACTTACACCATTCACAAAAATAAACTCAAAATGGATAAAAGACTTAAATGTAAGCCGTGAAACCATAAGCATCTTAGAAGAAAACATAGGCAGTAAGCTCTCTGACATCTCTCAGAGCAATATATTTGCTGATTTATCTCCACGGGCAAGTGAAATAAAAGACAGGATAAACAAATGGGACTATATCAAACTAAAAAGCTTTTGCACAGCTAAAGACAATAAGAACAGATTAAAAAGACAAACTACACAATAGGAGAACATATTTGACAATACATCTGATAAGGGGTTAATAACCAAAATTTATAAAGAACTTGTAAATCTCAACACCAGGAAGACAAACAAGCCAATCAAAAAATAGGCGAAAGAGCCTGACCAGGCGGTGGCGCAGTGGATAGAGCATCTGATTGGGACGCGGAGGACCCAGGTTCGAGACCCCGAGGTCACCAGCTTGAGCGCGGGCTCATCTGGTTTGAGCAAAATTCCACCAGCTTGAGCCCGAGGTCGCTGGCTCCAGGGGTTACTCGGTCTGCTGAAGGCCCCAGTCAAGGCACATATGAGAAAGCAATCAATGAAAAACTAAGGTGTTGCAACGCGCAATGAAAAACTAATGATTGATGCTTCTCATCTCTCTGTTCCTGTCTGTCTGTCCCTGTCTATCCCTCTCTCTGACTCACTCTCTGTCTCTGTAAAAAAAAAAAAAAATAGGCGAAAGAAATGAATAGACACTTCTCCAAAGAGGACATTCAGATGGTCAATAGACAGATGAAAAAATGCTCAACATCATTAATCATTAGAGAAATGCAAATTAAAACCACAATGAGATATCACCTCAAACCAGTCAGAATGGCACTCACCAACAAAACAACACAGAATAAGTGCTGGCAAGGATGTGGAGAAAAGGGAACCCTCTTGCACTGCTGGTGGGAATGCAGACTGGTGCAGCCACTGTGGAAAACTGTATGGAGATTCCTCAAAAAATTAAAAATCGAGCTTCCTTCTGACCCAGGTATCCCACTTTTAGGAATATACCCCAAGAACACCATAGACCTGCCCCAAAAGGAGAAATGCACCCCCATGTTTATGGCAGCATTGTTCACAATAGCGAAGATCTGGAAACAGCCCAAGTGTCCGTCAGAGGCGAGTGGATTAAAAAGCTTTGGTACTTATATACTATGGAATACTACTCAGCCATAAGAAATGATGACATCGGAGCATTTATAACAACATGGATGAATCCTGATAACATTATATGGAGTGAAATAAGTAAATCAGAAAAAAACTAAGAACTATATGAAACCATGCATAGATGGGACATAAAAATGAGACTCAGAGACATGGACAAGAATGTGATGGTAACGGGGGAGGGGGTGTGTGGAGGGGGTTGGGGAGAGGAAGGAGAGAGAGGGGGTGGGGGGAGGGAAGAGACACAAAGAAAACCAGATAGAAGGTGACAGAAGACAATTTGACTTTGGGTGAGGGGTATGCAGCATAATCAAATGTCAAAATAATCTGGAGATGTTTTCTCTCAACATATGTATCCTGTTTTATCAAAGTCACTGCATTAAATTTAATAATAAAAAATACTTAAATAAGAACAATAAAAGATGTACACAAAACTAGATTGTTATGAGCTTTAAAATATTAATGAAAAAATATTAAATAATACTTGACAAAAAACAATAAAACTGTCATTTAAGAGAAAAAAACAAAACCAAAAAAATTTGTGTTTTAATTAAAAATATATGAAATAAGTATTTTACATTTTTCCCTATATAGTTATATCTAATATTATGAGTGTTTTTAACAAAAAGAATTAAGGCAATAATAATTCTCCCATTCATTATTCAGATCAGTTTGCACTGTGTCAGCTTGATCAGTCCTTTTGCAGTTCCACACCACTACATATAGTAAGGGCTGCCTGAAAAGATTTCATAGATAGATAGATAGATAATTTTATACTATCTTTAACTTATTTCAAAATATTTCAGTCTAAGCCCCGGCCAGTTGGCTCAGTGGGAGACTGTCAGACCTATGTGTGGAAGTCCCAGGTTCGATTCCCAGTTAGGGCACATAGGAGAAGCAACCATCTTCTACTCCCCTTACCCCTTCTTCCTCTCTCTCTCTCTCTCTCTTCCCCACTGCAGCCATGTCTGGACTGATTTGAGCATTTTGGCCTCAGATGCTGAGGATGGCTCCATGGCTTCACCTCAGGTGCTAAAATAGCTCAATTTCTAAGCAAGAGAACAGCAGGCCCAGATGGGCAGAGCATCACGCCCTAGTGGGCTTGCCAGATGGATCCTGGTCAGGGCACATGTGAGAGTCTGGCTCTCTGCTTCCCTGCCTCTCACTTAAAAGAAACCCCACACATTTCATATAGATAGATGATAGATAGATATATGATAGATAGATAGATAGATAGATAGATAGATAGATAGATAGATAGATCAGTCTAGAGAAGTTAAAATATAATTCCCTATACTTATGCCAGCCTCACACAAATACAGTGTGTCCGTAAAGTCATGGTGCACTTTTGACCGGTCACAGGAAAGCAATAAAAGATGATAGAAATGTGAAATCTACACCAAATAAAAGGAAAACCTTCCCAGTTTCTGTAGGATGATGTGGCAGCATGTGTGCATGCGCAGATGATGATGGAACACCGTGTATACAGCAGAGCAGCCCACGGCCATGCCAGTCGAGATGTGGATGGTACAGAGGAAAATTCAGTGTGTTCTGTGGCTCGCTAAATTTGAATCCGTGACCAAAGTGCAATGTGAATATTGGCACGTTTATAACAAAGCACCACCACATAGGAATAACATTACTCGGTGGGATAAGCAGTTGAAGGAAACCGGCAGCTTGGTGGAGAAACCCCGTTCTGGTAGGCCATCAGTCAGTGATGAGTCTGTAGAGGCTATACGGGAGAGCTACCTAAGGAGCCCTAAAAAATCTGTGCGTGCGCCCAGATTGAACTGCACTGAATAGGTATGAAACTAGGAGAGTTTTCCTTTTATTTGGTGCAGATTTCACATTTCTATCATCTTTTGTTGCTTTCCCGTGACCGGTCAAAAAGAGCACCATGACTTTATGGACACACCATAGATAAAAGTATGACCCTAATGGTGTGAACTTGACACATGGGTAGACTTCTAAGGTAGCATTTGGCTCTGCATTCCAAGCAGGTGAGCAGAATCCTGCACTAAGAATAGTTTTATGACTGCAACAGGATTGTTAGAATGACTAAAAATATTGGTTCTATAATTTTCTTTGTACTTATTTACAAGTACATGTTGGTATATGTGTGTCTCAATCAACTATTACCATAATAATATGGAACAAACAAGATCAATATTTCAGTGACCTGCAAGATATTTTCTTCCTTGCGCATGGAGCTCAGGCTATTTTTTTTTTTCAGTGACAGGAGGGGAGGCAGAAACAGACCCCTGTATGCACCCCGACTGGGATCTACCTGGAAAGCCCACTAGGGGGTGATGCTCTATCCATCTGGAGCCCTTGGTCCATTGCAACCGGAGGCTTTTTTTTTTTTTTTTAGCTCCTGAGGCAGAGTTCATGGAACCATACTCAGTGCTCTATTCGAGCCATGGCTGCAGGAGAGGAGGAGAAGAGAGAGAGAGAAGCGAGAGGGAGAAGGGTAGTGAATCAGATGGGAGCTTCTCCTGTGTGCTTTGACTGGTAATTGGATCCGGGACATCCACACGCTGGGCCGATGCTCTACCGCTGAGCAAATGAGCCAGGGCCGAGCTTAGGCTATTTGAGCGCCGCTGAACTTGTGCTTCCTGGGTCTCATGTTGGGGTCTTATACAGTATTGCTGAGGACAGCAGCCAACTGGAGTGTATTCTCCTTATATTGACAGCAGAAGCCAAGAAAGCAGTCTCAACCTCACAAGCCCATGATAAGCCTCAGCTTCCAATTATCTGCAAAGATTCTATCGAGTAAAGCAAGTTACATTCTATACCCCAAGTCAAGAGTTACTAAAGTATTCCACCCACAATGAAGCTGTGGCAACGTTCTGCCTATAATGAGACCATCACAGAGAAGACCATAATTAGACCCAAGAACTCATTCTACTGAGCTCCAGAGAGCTCATAGCGAGATTTATTTCTGGCATAACATACACATGGCAGCAGCTAAGCTGAAGGAGAGGAGACCTCAGGGCCTCACCCCACTATGGATGTTACTGATAATGATAAAAAAAAGCCCATCAATTACATTCAACCATATTGATTAAGGGAAGATCATAATAAATGGTTTGAGCTTTTTAATTCTAAAAATAGGTATTCTCTGATTTCTTAATGGTTCCAATAAGATATTGTTGCCTGGTAGGTATACAAAAATAAAACTTTGGCTGGGTTTTGCAGCCAAGGGCAGGTTCAGAATCTCTGTTGCTCTTTCTTGGCTCCTTGCATACAGTTGTGTTTGATAAACCACAACGTGACAGAGGGAAGGGCTGGAGAGAGGGGACCCCTTCTGCCCCCATGAATTGCTCACCATTCCAGAATGTTGATGTTTCACCTGCTAAACAGGAATCAGGCCCACAGAGAGACTATATCCTTATTTGGCCTCCTGGTGTGGCCCACTGTCTGGCCCACATCAACAACAGAGAGGGCTCACTGCGTCTCAGCACAGCCTGCCTGCGGAGGAGCCCCGTGGGTGTCTGCTCCTCACAAGCCTGAATACAAAGATGCTCCTGCATCTGTTCCTCAGAGGATTGAGAGCGAGCCAAGCAGGGTGTGACATGAGAGAGGAAGAAGCCCCCTCACTCTCAGCCCAAGAGGAAGAGCTCTGTTTGGGCTTCCTGTTGGCTGTGTCTGCAGAGGTGACATCAGCCAGCACGTGGCAAAAATAGCAGAGTTTCAAGAGTGGGGACCTGAGTTCAAAGTGGCAACTAGAGACAAGATGATCTTTGACTAGCAATGGCCAGTTTCCACATGGTACCAGAACTTGCATGTAGGTGTGGGTGCAATTCAGGAAGCAGAGACATGGACAGAAAGGCAAGGACTAGTAATCAGTGGGCTGGAACATGGCGGGCAGCATTATTGGTTTCAGAATTTGTGAGGTCTGAGACTACCAAAACGAATTTATCACCCCCAAAAACCCTCTGCAAACAAGGGAAAACAATTCCAAATATAAACTTTAACAGTCAGCAGGCCCAGGGACACAATTTACAGCAGGGTTCCCCAAACTTTTTACACAGGGGGCCAGTTCACTGTCCCTCAGACCACTGGAGGGCCGGACTATAAAAAAACTATGAACAAATCCCTATGCACACTGCACATATTTTATTTTAAAGTAAAAAAACAAAACGGGAACAAATACAATATTTAAAATAAAGAACAAGTAAATTTAAATCAACAAACTGACCAGTATTTCAATGGGAACTATGCTCCTCTCACTGACCACCAATGAAAGAGGTGCCCCTTCTGGAAGTGCGGCGGGGGCCGGATAAATGGCCTCAGGGGGCCGCATGAGGCCCGCGGGCCGTAGTTTGGGGACCCCTGATTTACAGTGTACTCCCAACAGTGCTTTTAGTTTATTGATTAATTTCACTCCTTAAGGAAGTACATAGGATAACTGATCAAGAGTTACCTACACCAGGAGTAGAGGTCTGGTTTCCACTCATCTGAATCTCCTCTTGGTCCTGCCCATTGCTGTAGGACTGAGTCTAGCATCTGACTTGCTCATCTTTCTAGTGATTCAGCAATCCTGCTTTTTGCTTTCCAGGTAGCCTAAGCATTCTTAAGGGATTTGATAAAAAAAGGTTCAACCATAGTCCTCTTAGTCCTCAACATAGCAGATGCCTTCCTTCCTTCCAGACATTTTTTTCAGCTTTATTGAGATATAACTGACATAGACATTGTGTAAGTTTAATTAAGGTTTATAATATGATGATTTGATACATGTATACATTGTGATACATTGTGAAATATTAATACAGTTTTCCCCACTTTGGCATGCAATTTCTCTTCTTGCAGTGACTTCCTTTTCCACCATTTCTAGGAACTTCTGCCATCAGTCAGTGTCCTTCATTCATGATCAAACAGCCTGAATGCCAACTGTATTTAACAACCTGATTCTCTTTTATAGGACCCCTTTCCAGACTCCATGCTAATTAGATGACATAGTTTCTTCTTGGGTCTTGGGAAACAAGATGGCCAAGTCCCATGGCTTCCCAGTCTCAGCATAATCAAGATCCCTGCCTCACAGCTGCTTCATTTTCTTTGCTTCTTGGAGGTCTTTTAGGAAGACCCTACTTCGACCAGCCAAGCAATATGCCCTTGCTACTAATAGTTATGTCTTTGCTCTTAGTATTGATTCTGTGAATCATAAAAGAAGTCCAGTGGGGTTCCGTAAAAAAGTCTGGTGCTATAGATGAACTCTACTTAAGAAGTGAGTGTAGGTCACCTACATTCTATTTTGACAATTATTGCAAAAAAAAAATGAGCTACTCACAATGTCAAATAATCACATCCAGACATTCCTTAAACTAATAACTTTCTCAATATTGTAGGTTAAAGACATGATCACAGTGGTCACTAAAATCATATAAAGCCTGAAAAAAAAAATGAACTCAGCCCAAGTAATATGTGATGAGAACAAATACCGCGGTCTGCAGATAATACTCGTCCTGTTTGGAGGCTCTTCCGCATAGATTTCCTTCTTCATGGGCAGATCAAAGCACACTGATGCATGCTGTGCCAGAATGCTCCAATGCTGTGTTCTCCCAGGGCTCAGTAATATCAAGTGATTTGGTGCCTTTGCTTGAAAGATATTGCAAAGAACACTGTGATTTATCAAACAAATGGGCTATTGTCCTCAGTAAGTTTAAAATTATATAGACCTGAGGAAATCGAGTTAACTAATGTCTTAATGCTCTTAGACTATTTTCTGCTTAGAATTTACACAAACATATAAGCAATTCAAGTCAGGAAATGCAAGAAAAATTTATAACTAGAATCTTTCATTTGTAATTTCCTTATCAGCATGTACCTTTGGCAATTATTACTGTACAAAACCAACTTCCTACATATCCTTCTTATATCCAGGTCACTGTTTATATATTTACTGAACCCACAAAGCATTGTATTCTAACAGTTGAGCTATCAGAAAAATAAGCTAATTGTAGAGGACAGCATATCCTATATTCAATGCTTGTGGCATTTCAGAATATTATTTCGCACTTTATCACAGAAGCATGGCCAGAAATAGAAATGATGGGAGCACTAGAAGTCAGAGGAATCTAGACAAAACATTGGAAAGCTGTCGTCTCTTATTCTCAGTTCACATTGGTGAAGACAGCAGACGGTGATAACAGTAGATGGGATATTTTCATTTAATCTTTTAAATGTATTGGCTTTGAAATGTGAGTGGAATTCACATAGGACAATTCAAATGCTTTTTCTAGTTTCATTTTTTTTTCTTGTATGCACTTGAAAAAGAACTCTGGCAGCACTATGGATGAGAATCATTACAACAGAGAAAGAGAAAGAAGGCAAGCTCGATGAGAATTAGTGACAACCTGAAGACTGTATGCACCTAGAAACAGTATACATTAGGTGAGGTTAATTCCAGCTGCTCTAGTAAACAGGTTCCCAAATACAGTGATTTAAAAAGAAAAGATAAACATTGATTCTTTCATACTTAACAATCCTAGGATATATGATCTGGGTTGATGAATGGACCTGATTTTGTTCCAAATAATCTTCCTCTAGGGTGTTGTTCTCACATGCATGTTTGAAAGGTAGGTCATGGTCATTTCTGTGCCCCAATGTGTAGGAAGAGGAAAGACAAAAAGGTTCCAAGGCAAGGCAAAGGGCTTTTCTTTTATGTGAAGATGCCTCCAAATTATGCATATTAATCCCACTCATGTCCCACTGGCTGTAGTTTGGTCACACAGCCCTACCATGCTACAACATGACATAAAATGTGACCTACAATTGAGTGGCCTGTTGCACAGTTTTAAATTTTGCCTGTTGATTCTTTATTGACATGTGAAGGGTATTTCTAGGTTGATTTTTTACTTTTGAATGTTGTTCCAGGTTTCATTGAATCCTTCTACCCACTTGGTGGTCTTTTCTAATGTGGACTCTCATCCACTGTAGGATGATATAAGTAGCATTATATGTCTTCTCAGACAGAGAAGACTTTAAAAGCCTCACAAAACTCTAATTTATATCCAATCCAGGCAGCTTACAGAGTTTTTCTGAAGTATTTGATAAATAGATGTGTTGAATCCCTTAGTCAACTATAAGTAACAATGCTGTCATGTGTACATGCTTAGATTTCAATATGGCAAAATGTTTATAGAGAAAGAATATCTGTCACCATAACAAAAATGTACAAAAATAACCTTGTTTAATAATTACACAGACACACATGGACTGTTCAAAATCATGATTCTCCAAAAGTGCATTAGTAACACAGAAGCCAGGAGTCCCTCCCGCCAATCTCATCTGTACCCCTCCTCCCAACTCATCCTCCTCAGAAGTGAATCCCACAGTCATGCCAAAGCTCTCCCCATAGTGCAGAAGTATATATCTGCAGGAGCACTTCCTGACGCTTCCTTCTGACCCGGGAATCTTGCTTCCTTGACTACCCAGTAGAGAAATAGACAGATTTATCTTTTTGTCTTTCAGAGCATTACTATCTGTTTCCTAAACTCAAGATACTAGCTGAATCTGGGTCCTTTTGCAAAAAGGAAACTCACATACCTTGTCCAGATTACATATTTATGAAAGTAAAATGAACACTCACTAATTATGTAGGTGCGAGGGTATAAGTTGGGATTGTCTTGGGCAAATTAGATGCATGGTTCTCCTTCTAATATAGCACTTTCCCCAAAATAACTTGTGAGAAACATAATATCACTTCAGAATTCATTTAAATTGCTACTCTGAGAATACTCTATTAACTAAAAGCTTATGTTGGGGAATTATGATCAATTATAATGAAAAAACTGAATCCAACTCAAATAAAATATGATCTTCCCCTGAGCCATTTTACCCAACCAGTGAGATAGGGAAACATTATTAAAGGATAGAGAGGCAAATCTCCTCAATGGCTGATTAAAAGGGGGTTAGCAAGAGCCAGAAACTTACCATTATTAGTGGGGAAGAAATGTGAATTAAGGTACAAAATATCACTGTGGATAGACAGTTTCATAAATACTGTTTTGTTTCTCCCCCTAATAATAACGTAGTAAATTAAGTATCATATACAATGTCTGTTTTATAGCAAAGAAATAAAACTGCAGCGTGGTTAAATGACTTGCTCCAATATTTGGCTGAGTAGAGATTTAAATTCCACTCTATGTGACTGGACAGATATAGGCCACGGTACAATAAATAGCTTTGACAAATAAGAACCATTGTTATATATTAAAGTCAGTGGCTTCAGAAAGTCAGACTCTAAGATCTCTGAAAGCTTGTCCTCTATGACCAGGAACAAGAAAAGGATGCTAACTATCACCACTTATATTTAACATAGTAAGAAAAGTCTTAGCCACAGCAGTCAGACAAGAAAAATAAATAAAAAGTGTCGATATTGTAAAGGAAAAAGTGAAAGTCATTATTTGCAGATGGCATATTATATATACAATAGAAAACCATAGACTCCCCCAAAAAACTCTTAAACTAATAAATGTTGAATTCACAACAGCTACAGGATAATCAACATGAAGAAATATGTTGCATTTCTATACCCTAAAATAAATGATTTAAAGGAGAAATAACAACAAAAAAAATCCCATTAGCAATTGCATTAAAAAGCATAAAATACCTAGAAATAAATTTAAGTTAAGAGGTAAAAGACCTGAACTCTGAACACTATAAAACACTGAAAAAAGAAACTATAAAAGACACAAATAAATGGAAGAATAGACCATCTTCATGAATTAGAAGGTTAAATATTGTTAAAATGTCCTAACAACCTAAAGCAATACACAGATTCTATGTAATCCTTATTGAAATACCAGTGGCATTTTCTTCAGAACTAGGATGGTGAATCTTAAAATTTATATGTAACCATAAAAGATCCCAAATAGCCAAAAAAAATCTTCAGCAAAAATAAAGTGGGAGGTACAACACTCCCTGATTTCAAACTATATTATAAAGCTACAATAATCAAAACAGTATGAGAATGACATCACACCAGATATAGAACACATGGTGTAAAATAGAGAGCCCAGAAATAAATCCTCATTTATATAGTCAATTAATCTATGACAAAATAGTCAAGTGTATACAATGGGGTAAAGATAGTTTCTTCAATAAGTGGTGCTGAGAAAACTAGACTAATACACACACACATATACATCCCCACTAAACTGAAACTACACCACCTTCTTACACCATATATATATACACACACACACACACACACACACACACACTCAAATTAGATAAAGACTGATACATAATACATAAAACCATACAACTCCTAGAAGAAAAAATAGGCAGTAAACACTTTGAGATTACTCTTAGCAATATCTTTTTGAATGTGAGTCCTAAAAAAGGGCAACAAAATAAAACTAAACAAGTGAGACTATTTCTAAGAAGATTTTGTACATTTAAGAAAACCATCAACAAAATTTTTTTAAATAAAAAACTACTGAATGGGAGAAGATATTCACAAGTTGATACATCTGATAAGGGGTTAATATCCAAAATATATAAATAACTCAGACAAGTTAACACCAAAAAAAAAAAAAAAAAAGAAAAATGAAAAAGAAACAATCCAATTTAAAATAGTGAAAAGACCTGAATAAACATTTCTTCAAAGAGTACCACTTATGAAAAGATGTTGAATGTCACCAATTGTCAAAGAAATTCAAACCAAAACAATGAGATATCACCTCATAGCTGTCAGAATGGCTCTTAGCAATAAATCAACAAACAACAAGTGTTGGCGAGAATGTGGACAAAAGAGAACCCTTATGCATTGTTGGTGGGATTGAAAATTAGTGCAGCCACAATGGAAAACAGTGTGGAGATTCCTCAAAAAATTCAAAACAGAGCTGCCTTATGATCTAGGAATTACATTTCTGGATATTTATTTAAAAACAAAACAAAACATTAACTCAAAATTATGTATGTTCATTGCAGAATTATTAGTAAGCCAAGACATGGAAATATGCCCATCAATAGATGTGGTATATATACAAAATGAAATATTTATTATTTAGCATTAAAAATGAATTAAATCTTGCCATTTGCAATAATATGGATGAATCTAGAGGTTATTACACTAAGTAAAGTAAGTCAGAATGAGAAAGACAAATACCATATGATTTCACTATATGCAAAACCTAAAAACAAAACAACAAAAATAAATCTATAAATACAGAGAACAAACTGATGGTTGACAAAAGGAATGGGTAGAATGGTGGAAATAAAATTTTAAAAAATTAAAGAGAGAAGTATTATCTGAGCACCTATGTGCTAGACACTGAGCTGAATATTAGGGATTCAGAGGGCGCACGTGTGCACACACACACACGCACACACACACGCACACACACACACATACATGCGCACGCGCACACATACACACGCGCACACACACACGCATGCACACACTTGCCACTCTAAATACATTTTCATAATCGGAAGACCAGGTATTGACTTAGTTCCTAAAAACTGTTCTGAATCCATTTTATGTCTAGAAACTACCCATATATAAAATTACTAATTGGATACTGTTTACAATTTGAAGTTTCAGGAGCCCCTGGGATTTTATTACTTCAGACTCAGTCTGCATATTCATCATTTACCTTAGTTTGTCTGTTTCCATACAAAAAGAAATGCATATCAGCGTCTCCATGGATGGAAACATTAGTAATAATAAAGTTAATAATTAGTCATTTCTATATGCATTACTTTTGCATGTCTCGAATTAACTTTGCTATCCTGATTGATTTTGTAGGAACAGCCAATTGACATCTGGATGAAGCTAGAGGATATTACACTAAGTAAAATAGGTCAGAATGAGAAAGACAACAACCTCTAGTTTCATGCAAATATGAGGAAGGGTTCTTTTATGGAAAAACTATTACCTTTGCAATGTTTTCAAGCTAAAATATCTTTCAAAGTAGTCAGTCTTTCCTTTCCTTGTTTGTTAGGGTCCATTCATTACCCTACAAATTACCTTCTGAAAAGCAAGAATGTTGGTCAGGACAACAGCTAGAAGGCAGGGGACCTTAGCTGTCCATGCCCCAGCCTGTGACGATGTCAGCCAAGCAGCCTTACACAATGTCATTAATTGTGAGTAAATTGAAATTGGAATGTCAATCGAAGCAGCTGTGTGTATTTTTTCTTTACAATACAATTTTAAGACAATGAGGAGATTAGAATTAAGAGAATATTTATGTTTGTGTGTTTTATGAGAAAATAGTGAATTGTTCAAAACAAGTCAATACTACAGTGATTTAAAAGTAAACACAGAGTTTTCATTTACAATGAGTAAAACAGAAAAATACGGCTAAAATTGGTAATGTGACTGGGGAAAATGAAATATGATATGGTATATTAGAAATAAATTGTCAAGATTGAACTAACTCCTGTGTTTAGAGCCATAGCTTCAAAGAAGCAATTTTGTAAAGCACATTGCTGGGTAGGCATTGTTTTTTTTAAGGTGACATTAAAAAAGTGGATCTTTCAGAGTATAAAGAGAAGTAGGTGCCATATCTTCAACATGAATCAATAACACTTTTTTGTGACCTTTGAGATTAAACATTTTACAAGAATTCTTTAGATAAAATAGTAAATTGTTAAGGAAGAGGAGAAAAATTGAACTGCATCAATGAAGAGTCTTGTCTGTACTTTATTTTAAACCAAAATTGAGACTAGAAGACATAATTAGCCTTAGGTGCAATATTTTACCTCAAGCTCAATTTACTCTTACTTAACAATGTTAGACAAATACACAATTAATAATTTAATATCCAAATAGAGTCATGCCATTTTATGGTTAATGTTTGCATTCCTTATCTCTTTGCATGAGGAAGACCATTAATAAGGAACTATATTAAAAATAACAGTACATATTATGCAAACACAAAAGGAATGTTTCTATGCCTCAGGATTTAGATAATTGAAGTTTTGCTGCTTACAGTTATTAATGAAAACCTTTTCTTCTTCATCTAAATATTCATGACCTTTTAAAAATGTCCTTATGTTAGACTTACTGTTCTACAACAGAAAGGGTAGATTAATGGGGGATAAAAGTAAACAAAGGTATTTAAACTATATAACAATTATATCTGATGTAAAAACCTCGTGGAAAATGTTAACTGATACGATTTTTTTTCTTACAGTTTAATTAAAATTTACTAGTATTGCTAAGTATATATCCACAATTTGGATTGATCTGTTTTAAAATAAAAGACTTCTGATTGCAAAAATTAATGAATATTATTGTAAGAAAATTTGAGATGTAGATATGCAGTTTAATAAACATTATATTGGGATTTTTTTCCCTTTTTTCCCTGCTCCCTCTACTTCTTCCTCCCTCCCTCCCTCCCTCCCTCCCTCCCTCCCTCCCTCCCTCCCTCCCTCCCTCCCTCCCTTCCTTAATTTTGGTTAAGATCTAGCTCTCACATCATTACAACTTCCATTAGGGCAATTAATTTTATAGACAGACCTCATTAAGCATTTTTAAACAAAATTTGTATCTTACCCTTGGATGTAAAGTCATTTAAATTCAAACTTTATAGCAACAATCCCCATAAGTAGTGAAGTATTCAAGTTTACTTGCCTATAAACCGTTGTCCCTTGTTCTCTGTATGAATGTCTCTTTTTTAATTACACTTTATCTGATTCAGGCCCAGTGATGAGGTGATGTTCAGAGTCAGGTGTTGGAAAGGTGCTTGATCCATAGTGTCTGTAATATTGCCTAACACTGAACATCATTCTATACACTTTGCATACAAAAGGTATGTTTCTTGTTCCAGAATTTATTTTCCTATATCTCTTCTTCAGAAGAACTTTGCAGCTGTTAGTTTATATTGTTTGAGGAGAAAGTAGATATAATAAGTTCATGGAAAATAAATCAAAACAGATACAATATTAAAATAAAACAAACCCCACTATGAGCTATGCATGAAGAAAAATCTAAAACACAAGAGATCTTTTACATGGTGTAAAAACAACCATTCAAATGTGAATAAAATTAAATAAGCCTGTCAATATTAATATAATGGAATTAAGGTATTAAGTAAATTAATGATGACAACTTATAATGATAAAATTATATTCCAAATTTGCTCTGTCAAAAATATTTTACTTAAAATAAATAGCAGATTAATGTTTATACCATAAAATAACTTTTAAATACAGAAGATAAATTATCAAAAACACATCTAGGCCCTGGCCGGTTGGCTCAGTGGTAGAGCATTGGCCTGGCATGCAGGAGTCGGGGTTCAATTCCCGGCCAGGGCACACAGGAGAAACGCCCATCTGCTTCTCCACCCCTCCCCCTCTCCTTCCTCTCTGTCTCTTTCTTCCTCTCCTGCAGCCAAGGCTCCATTGGAGCAAGGTTGGCCCGGGCGCTGGGGATGGCTCTGTGGCCTCTGCCTCAGGGGCTAGACTGGCTCTGGTTGCAACAGAGCAACACCCCAGATGGGTAGAGCATCGCCCCCTGGTTGGCATGCCGGGTGGATCCCGGTTGGGCGCATGCGGGAGTCTGTCTGACTTCCTCCCCATTTCCAACTTCAGAAAAATAAAAAAAAACCCCAAAGACAAAACAAAACAACTAAAAAACCCACATCTAATTTGTAAAAAGAAGAGGATATGTGTAACATCATTAACAAAGATGATTAAATAGAAATATTTTGAAATTTTGTATCTTTAAATTAATGCATTGTCTTTATAATGAAACATTTAAAATATTACTTATTTGGCCATGAGAATATTCTTATTCATTCCAAAATTGCCATATTTAGCTGTGTTGATATATAAATGTGGACTGCGCTTATAGATCACAATCTAAGATTACAGTGACATAAACTTTTGAGATATAATTTTAAACAATATTTTCCTCTTTTATATTTTAATCTCTTTGCCAGTTAACAATTGGGCTAAGGAAGTAATCAGAATACACAGTAATCTCTTACTTAAAATATGATAATACTGAACAGAATAAACGCAGAATAGAGATAGAATCATAGCACACTGACAGTTGTTGGGGGTTGGGGTTTGGGGTTGGGAAGTGTCATGGGGGGGAGGGATTGAGAAAAAAATATGAGAGAAACCTTATGGACAGAGAAAACAGTGTGATAATTGCGAAGATGGGGGAAAAGGCAGGAGGAGGTGGGGGGGTAAATGGTGATGGACAAATATGTGACTTCTGAGGGTAAACAGACAATACAGTGTACAGATAATGTGTTGTGGGACTGTGTACCTAATACCTGTATAATTTTGTTAACCAGTGTCATCCCCTCAATAAAAATACAAATGAAGAAGGATTTATGAAAAATTTAGTATGCTTTAAAAAAATTATCACCTGCAGGCTCAAAAATAATATTGTGAATTATTTTATTATTAAAAAGAAAAAGAAAATAAAACTTTTAACCTAACTTAACCAAAAATTACATAAATAGTTAAGAGAGTGCTATAAAAAACATATATTAAGAAAAGGTAAATTATGAGAATATATTTAGTAGCTTAGTAAATGCATTCAATTGGAAAAAAAATCCTAAATATTTTTAAAAGAGAGAGATAAATTTAATTTGTATGTTAAAATTATGAAATACAGGACAATACTGTCTTGAGTTATGAAAACATAGAAATAACTGCATACGTTGTCAAAACTACCAGACTGAAAAGGGTCCTGATAGATTCACTTATTGGTAAATTCATTTAAAATATAAAGCAGCTTAATACAGTTTAATACAGCTGATACACAAATTACTCTAAAATTTGTGAAATAATTAGAGCCATTTAAAGTTATTCTGTAAAATAAAAGCAAAACTAATATCTAATGTAAAAGAATTTTAATAAAAAATTAACCCAGGCCAGTTTCACTAATGAATATTAAATTAAAATCTTAAGTATATTATTAATGGTTAGAATTAAACAATAGGGTTAAGTTTATCCTATGAATAAAAGGATGTTTCTATACAGTCAAAGCTATGAGTTTCATATATCACATAAGTAGCTAAAGAGGATAAAGCTTCTATTAGATATATTTTGATAAAGTTCTATGCACAAATTTTATCTATACCAAATAAAAGAACATACTGAAAATGATAGACAAACTCTTTATAGAGTCTACACAAAATAAAGATACCTTTAATAAGCTTTATCTTATTTAATATCAGTTTGGACTGCTGAAGCAATATAATACTGAGCGAAATCAAATAAAACAGTGAATGTCTATAAAATAAAAGTCCCATTATTTTCATATTGCATGATTACAAGGCTAAAAAAGCAACTGAATTAAAATCTAACAATGTTTAGTTCATAAGTATATAGATAAAAGAAAGAATGCAAAAATTAGTAACTTTTTAAAATAAGTCTTTTTAATTTATTTATTGATTTTAGAGAGAGAAGAAGGGAGAGAGAAAAACAGAAACATCAATCTGTTCCTGTAAGTGCCACGACTGGGGATCTGTAAAGCCAGTAGTTGTGGCCATCATCAAAGCCTCCTGGCCCGTGTGCCTTTGCATTTAATCCAGATCGATCATAAAGAAACTGTGGAGCCAAAAACTGGTGGTCCATTTTCCTTTATTCTAAACTCACACTCAGCAAGCGAGTAAAAACACATGGTGGGAAACATACTTCCCTTTCCATTCAGGGCTCCCAAAGCCACTGACTCATCCGAGTTTTCCTAAAATCAAAGCCTTCCACCTCACCAGGCTTATTTACCTGTTTCTCATCTCCTCCTGCACAAACTGGCTTCTCCTTCCCCATTCCGCCATTTTGGCCACCTCTTCCATGTGGACTCCGTGCCCTGCCTCTTCCTCTCTACAAGAACATGGTCACTCTCGCCCAAAATGGCCTCCTAGCTCCTACTTTTAAAACCTTTAGGGTGAAAGTCCCTCCCCCAACACACAGAAGCATAACCAAGCCCCTTCCCAAGCAAGAAGGGCAATTAGCTTTATCACATGAGAGCAGCACCACGTGAGAGCAGCGTCCATCTTTAACAGAGTGAGCAAAAAATAACTTATCTGCCCAACAGGACTGAACCCACAACCCATACATATCAGGACCATGTTCTAACCAACCGAGCCATAGAAAACAAGTACCTTTCTCATATCATTCCAAAAAAAACAATAGAAGGGTTGACATGTACTAGTTAACTCATAAAAACATACAAGTTAAAATCACTGGGGAACAAAGTTTTTGTTGCATCCACAAAAACACTTGTTCTTACCTAATTTGAGTGTGCTGATTTCAAATCTGGCATTAGTTTTTCTCTGTAAGCTACAGTTTTTTTTGCAATTCAAGATGTTAGGTTTTCATCATCCTGTAAAATTTTCAACATTTACTTTACATAATGAAGTAGAATGTTTTCTTGGGCATCATCTTTGTGAAAATAAAATAATTTATATAATGCAGTAGACTAATACACTAAAAAATATGATTGCATCAGAATTTGTCTACAATTTCAAAATAGAACATATTAAAACACTTAATCATAAAATTTGCACAAAACATTTAAATTCTATTCAGGCAAAATTTGCATTTGTAGCTCTTGCATTTGTGTACTTGTTGAGGACAATCTTATTTGATGCTCCAGCAGTAGTTTGCTCATCACTAACAGCTCTAAGATTTTCAGGAAACTTATCAAGGTGACTCTTCAGGAAGTGAATCTTAATGCTCATGTTACATCCAATGTCGCGGAAAGCCAACAGCATCCTTTGAACCAGAAGTTCATGGTTTCCTTTTTTTTTTTTTTTTTGTATTTTTCTGAAGCTGGAAACGGGGAGAGACAGTCAGACTCCCGCATGCCCCCGACCGGGATCCACCCGGCACACCCACCAGGGGCTACGCTCTGCCCACCAGGGGGCGATGCTCTGCCCATCTGGGGCATCGCTCTATTGCAACCAGAGCCACTCTAGCGCCTGGGGCAGAGGCCAAGGAACCATCCCCAGCGCCCGGGCCATCTCTGCTCCAATGGAGCCTTGGCTGCAGGAGGGGAAGAGAGAGACAGAGAGGAAGGAGAGGGGGCGGGGTGGAGAAGCAGATGGGTGCTTCTCCTGTGTGCCCTGGCCGGGAACCGAACCCAGGACCCCTGCACGCCAGGCCAATGCTCTACCACTGAGCCAACCGGCCAGGGCCGGTTTTCTGCTTTTTTGTTGCCAAGGAAGTTCTTTGTAACTTCCACAAAAGACTGCCATGCTGCTTTCTCCTCCTTATTCATCTTCCTGGCAAATTCTTCATCATGTACGAGGGTTCAAATTTGAGGTCCATCAAATACACCTGCTTTTATCTTCTTGAAAGACAAGGCAGGAAAAGCAGAAATAATATGTTGAAAGCATTCACATTCTCTATTCAAAGCATGAACAAACTGATTCATTAAGCCAAGTTTGATGTGAAGTGGGAGAAAAATGATCCTGTCTCAATTAACTACAGGTTCATTCACAATATTTTGCATCCTTACTTCCAGAGCTTCATGTTTCGGCCACTCCTTCTGTGTCCAGTGTTTCTCCCAAGCTCAGCTGTCCCACAAATACAGAAAGCAAGGATACTTCGTGAAACCACTCTGTTGTCCTAGCAGTAAATTGACCATTTTAAGATCCACACAAATGATCCAGCTATGCTCCTCATACTTCAGAAAGTTGAGGACAATTTTTATGTCATTCTTACTAAGTCATTCAATTCGGGTTGGCTAAACTGCTGATGGGTTAATGACTGCTTGGCATCAGAAGAAGACCCTTCAGATTCTACAACCATTTCCTCATGCATCTTATCAAAATACACTTCATCACCATGTTCACTTTCTTCATCCTTAGAAAAAAAACCGTTGAAAACTGGAACAGGGAGTGTCTCAGAGTGTGGGATAGGTCGTATTGCTGAAGGAATATTAGGATATGTGGTCATATGCCATTTTTTCTCGCCGATGCTCTTTGTATGGATCAGACAGAAATAACAGTCACTGCTGCAGTCGTTAGGTTCACGCCAAACCATGGGAATACTGAAAGGTATACCTTTGTGTTTTCCTTTTGTCCAGTCACAAAGTATTTCCTCACAATTATGATACACAATATGAGAAGCCCAATTCTTGTCTTGATCACCAAGGGGAACTTGAAAATAGGCAATATATGCACATGTCAAAAATGGTGAAATATTGCACCTTTGACGTTGAAGTGCATAACAGCCACATATGTAACAGAAGGTGTCAGGACTATTCTTACATTTACGCCTACTCCAAGAAGCCATGATTCAATCTTAAAACAAAATAAAAAGGTGTTTTTTTTATCAGATAATAATTTTTACATTTAAAAACAACTACAATTATGTAAAAGTGATGTTTAGAAAACATTAATTGCCTTGTGGTTATGGTCAATCCAAGAGTCGTTGCCCTTTAACTCCAATTTAAAAACCAATGCATGCCATTAACTGTAACAAAAAGAAATTAAAATTGCATAAAAACTAGAGCATGTACCAAAGAACGAATTTCAGAATTTCAGATTTGGAATCAGCAATACAGAAATATATAGAAACAGTTCTAAAACCTCATGCCGCCGAAAATGAAAAAATAAAATCATTCCCCAGTGAATCAATAGGGGCTATGGATGAAGACATAGAGAAGTCTACAAACTATAAAGGAAAGTGTTATAGAAACACTTGAATAAATGCAAATAAAAACTACATATGTAGAGAGAAAAAAAGACATATAAAGATGTTTCTAGCCAAGACTAAAGACAATAGGAAAAATATTAATAGTGCTTATCCTTAGAGGTTGCCATTTCAAGTGTCTTTTATAAATTTTAATCTGCATTTCTATGGAAGTAATATAAATAAAACACAGATAAAGTAATAGAATTTTCTTTTAATGTAAAATATCAAAGTATATTTAAAAAATGTGAAACAGTAAAGAAAAAATTAAATTTTATTGCCAAGAATTAAAACCCACTCAAAAGTAAAGCCAATTAAAGCAATGTGGAAAGGCACATGAGAAGAATTGAAACCAAACTCCTGTGATAGTTCCTAAACTTATGCACACACATAAATACTTATGATAAGGAGCACATTAACATAAAAAAGAAAAAGACTCTTCAATAATGACTTTGTTCTTTTACCACGTCTTTGATATATGGAATGACCACATGTTCTGGCTGGTCTAGGATAATTCAAGTTTAATTCTCATACTAATACATACCACCAAACAGGTACTGTTATTGTCATACTGATTTTACAGATGAGAAAACTGAATAGTAAATGTTAAATAAATTTTCCTGTTTTTTTTTTTTTTTTTTTTTTTTTAATTTTCCTGTTCTTAAGGATAGCATGTGATGAAGTGACATAGATATTTTTGGTTTGAGAGCTGTGAAGATGTTCATACTTACGTCAAGCAATTTCACTTTTTTTTTTTTTTACAGGGACAGAGAGAGTCAGAAAGGGATAGATAGGGACAGACAGACAGGAATGAAGAGAGATGAGAAGCATCCATCATCAGTTTTTCGTTGCAACACCTTAGTTCATTGATTGCTTTGTCATACGTGCCTTGACAGCGGGTCTTCAGCAGACCGTGTAACCCCTTGCTTGAGCCAGCGACCTTGGGTCCAAGCTGATGAGCTTTTTGCTCAAGCCAGAGGAGCCTGTGCTCAAGCTGGCGACCTTGAAGTCTCGAACCTGAGTCTTCTGTATCCCAGTCTGACGGTCTATCCACTGCGCCATCACCTGGTCAGGCCCAATTTCACTTCTTGGTTACAATTTCAAATAAGTAGAACAAGACAAATATTCCATTTATGCATGTATGTCATTGGACTAGCTAATACAGTGGGGATGGAAGTAAGAGAATGAAAACAGAGAGGATGAGAAGAGAGGGAGGACATTTTGAAATCTTTTTTTTTTTTTTTTTTTGACATTTTGAAATCTTGTGCCTGACCAGGTAGTGGTGCAGCGGATATAACATCAAACTGGGATGCAGAGGATCCAGGTTTGAAACCCTAAGGTCGCTGGCTTGAGCGTGGGATCATAGATATGACCGCATGGTCACTGGCTTGAGCCTACAGGTCACTGGCTTGAAGCCCAAGGTCGCTGGCTTGAGCAACCTGTTAGTTACTCTGCTGTAGCCCCCAGTCAAGGCATATGGCAGAAGGCAATCAATGAACAACTAAGGAGCTACAATGAAGGACTGATGCTTCCCATCTCTCTCCCTTGTCTGTCTGTCCCTCTCTCTGTCTCTTACAAAACAAAACAAAAACGAGTAGAAAGCTCCTACATGTGCAGCCATGGAACGCGTTACCAAATGTGGTACTGTGGAGACCCACATAGACATATTAAAATGTGTCCACAGTGGTGGTGGCACTGGGGCAGGAGAGGCAGAATGCAAAGCTGGCCCCCATGGTTCCCCGAGCATGAAGGCACAGCCGGGACAGGATGCCGGAAGGCAAGCAGCATGGTCTCCTGGCACAGGCAGTCTCAGCTACTGGTATGGTGCAAGGGAGAGGGTGAAGGGCCGGTTTTGAACTCTACTCACATTGTGATAAAAGTGTTTTGAGGAAATGAAACCCAAAGCTATCAGGAATCTGGGAAGCAAAGAAGGTGTATGGTGACAGGAGAACCCAGGGATTCTCAGTGTTGGATGTTCATTGGAATTACCTGGGCAGCTTTAAAAATAAACATGTCTACGTCCCTCTTACAGAGGTCCAAATATGTTTGTTCTGCATGTGGCCTGCACAGCCAAATGTTAAATTTCCAAGTGATGCAGTTAAGGATGACACACATTGGCACAGAGCCTTGATACCCAAAGCCAGGTTCACAACCAGCAACACCTTGAAACCCAGGGGCTGTTAGAACTGCAGAATTTCAGCCCCACTCTAGACCTATTGAATCAGAATCTGAATTTTAAAAACAGTTCTTTAGGCGAGTGCATGCACATGCCCGTCTGAAAGTGCTGGCACTGGAGAGTGGGAGGCTTGCTTGGTGCCACCTCTTCTGGTAATGGTCACACCCTTCCTAATGTAGCATTTCATCTTCTCTAGTCCAAAAGACAGAACAATTACGTTTTCCTCTGCAAATGGTTGTTCTTCCTGGAATTCTTCTCCTTTTCTTTGAGAGAAATGCAGTAAAACATAGTATTTACTGACACAGGTGAAAACGCAAGAGATCACCGTTTCTTCATCTGATTTGAAAATTGGAAGTGACCTGAGGAATTATCACCGATCAGACTCTTCCACAATAAGAAATGAGGGGCCTCAGAAGCTGTTACCAAATGTCACATGGCTGCAAAGCAGCAAAATCTAGATTTGGAACATCATTTCTGATAAATCAAAGTTGTCCTTTTGAAAACCTAGTCTTCCATTGTAAAACTGACCTAGGATTTTGTCATCTTTACACATAATGGCCTTCATCTATATCTATATCTATATTTATATCTATATCTATATCTACATCTATATCCATATATATATATAGCTAGATCTATCTGTGCTTCAGAATTGTCTTAGATGAACAAAGTTCCTGGGGAGATGTGATTATTGGCAATCTTTGACAGGTACGGTATTCATTTCTCTGAATATTGCAAAGAACATTTTCCCCTGACTTAAAAGTTCTGTTCCTTGGGAAAATACTAAATGCCCAGACTAAACCTAGGAATCACAGTGGTGGATATAAAATTGCCCTGGTATAATGGAAATCTTCTGAGACATTTGGCTCACAGAGCTGTTGTGGATGAGATGGGCACAGAGCCATAGGACAGTCATGTTGCAGGTACCAGGGGTTCCTTGCTGGCAGGTAATGAGAGCTAATAGACAACTAGCAGAGAAAAATTAAGATTTGCATAAGCTTCACAAAATGCTCTAGCACGGGCAGATGATCTTGATCAGACAGAATTACTGAGCCACTATGAGCAGAGGATATATCTCCTAGTGGCAAGATTATGGAAAGACCTCTCGTATAGGGACAGGGGTCCCATCACATGCCAGGCAGCATGATCTAGTTCCTCATTGCTCTAGGTGCGGGCATGGCCCAGCAGTACGGCCACCATCTGAGATGTTGTCAAAATGCAGAATCTCAGGCCTCTGTTGAACAAAATCTCCAGAGGACTCAACCCACTCATTAACATTCAAGAAACATGAGTCTCATTCACAGCTTCCCAAATTTGTCTCAGTAATGAAGTCATCTGAAAGCACGGGTCTTAGGTGCCATCTCAGGACTGGAATCCAAAGCTTCAGAGGAGGAACCTGAGAATCCAAATTTTTAACCATCATTCTCAGTGATTTTTACTATAAGGTGAGCTTGGAGAGGTTGAAAGATTGAGAACGACAATTGATTAACTGGAATATCATTTAGTTCCTGTAATATATGTGTTATCATTAGCATGCTTGCATAAAAAACTTAAATCATACAATTATTTTGTATACTATGAATGGGATGTAACAAAAATATATTTTATCAAGAAAGAAATAAAATGTACATTACAAATCTTGACAAACAGACCAAGAAAGAGCTTGCTAGACAGAGCTGAGACTGGTGCTCAATCCTACCACCTACTGACTGGAAATCCTTGCAGAACCTACCTTCCTTCTTGTAGCTTCATTCTGGACATTAAATGAGGACACAACATTCCTTTGCAAATTTAATATGAGGACTAGCCAGGCAATTATGAAAACAGTGTATAAAAAGTCAAAACTTGGCCCTGGCCGGTTGGCTCAGCGGTAGAGCGTCGGCCTAGCGTGCGGAGGACCCGGGTTCGATTCCCGGCCAGGGCACATAGGAGAAGCGCCCGTTTGCTTCTCCACCCCTCCGCCGCGCTTTCCTCTCTGTCTCTCTCTTCCCCTCCCGCAGCCAAGGCTCCATTGGAGCAAAGATGGCCCGGGCGCTGGGGATGGCTCTGTGGCCTCTGCCTCAGGCGCTAGAGTGGCTCGGGTCGCAATATGGCGACGCCCAGGATGGGCAGAGCATCGCCCCCTGGGGGGCAGAGCACTGCCCCTGGTGGGCGTGCCGGGTGGATCCCGGTCGGGCTCATGCGGGAGTCTGTCTGACTGTCTCTCCCTGTTTCCAGCTTCAGAAAAATGGAAAAAAAAAAAAAAAAAAAAGTCAAAACTTACTGGGTGTGAAGCAGATTAGCATTTCTACTGTCTCCCATTTAGCATTTCAGTTTTGACCTCTGAAAAATGCAGGCGTATTGTCTACAGTTCCTTTCATTTACCAAATGTATCTTTACTGACGAGGTATCAGCCTCCAGAAGCCAAGATGAACTCACAGCCAGGTGGAAGAGCCAGGTAGGTGAATAGGAACATTATAACAGAAACAAGTTTTCCGTTTTCCTCACAAATGAATCATTTCATACCTCCAGATAGATAATGTTTTGGTTAGCTTGCTGGGGGAAGAGATCAAAACTGCTATTTAATATTATTAAAATAATTATTATATCTTTCACATATGCTAACCCAGGGAGAAAAGGAAGAGCTTCCCAGAGCACGGAAAATAAAACCTTGTCAGAGAGAATTAGTTTTCCACGTGACTTCCATTGTGGCTCTAAATTAGCTCTGGAGAACACCCCAACCTAGTGAAATTATGAGCTTATTTAAAGTAGTTGCTTCATCAGCTTATCCTCTCTGCCAATTTTTTTTCAATCTAGTGATTTTTCACTCTCAGCTGGCCTGTTATTAGCCTCTGTTTTGTAACTGCTGGGGCACAGTTTCCCTCCAGCAATGCGGCCCCACTGACGCACACCCCTCCCTCCTGAGTCCACACAGCTCAGAGCCCCTAATTGAATTTCTGCCCCTGGGGAGCACTGGGTCATTGGGATGGATGCACTGTCCAAGGGCTCCAGGCAGGCCAGGCTGAGGGCAAACTGGTCTCCCGGTATTATTTTAATCCCCAAAAGTCCCCATCTTGGAGCAACCCTCTGTCCTAAAGCCCGAGTCTGTTTTTAATGATGTTTTCTGTTGAAACACCTCCTTTTCCGGATGTCAGCTCGAACTGCATTTCTGGTGTGCTTAAATGAGAACACAGTCTTTGAGAAACTAAAAAGCCACCTTGTGTTAGAGAATCTTACAATCTTTCTTTCTCTGGTTTCTTTCCTATGCCTGTGTCACTGTAGAAGCCAAACGCCAAAATGTCCCTGGGCCATTAGAAGGTAAGCCATACTTGGTTAACTTCATTTGATTTCCAAGTCCAACAGCAGCTCTGCTAGAAGGGAAAAAAGTTTCAGTTGGGAAACTGTAGGACACTTTACTTGACCACGCCAATGAGTAAGTATTTTTAAATGTTGCCTCCTTATGTTTTTCCTGAATAATTCAACAATGACTGATGGTCAAGGTATCCTTCAGTGGATGTGTTTAATTTGTTAGGAACAATTTTGTGCTGGAAAACGATTTCTTATACCTAAGATATTAATAAATTAACTTTAGATTATAGCTAGTAAATGGTTTTTGCAAGTATTTCATGTACATATAGATAAAAATCATACATTAATTTTAGGCAACAAGAGAATTTTGGTATCATAATTTAATCAATGTAGCACTTAGCAGTTTTGAAAGACCATATTCTTGTCTGCTCTTTTCATTTGCTATAAATATTCAGACTTTGAGGGAATAGAATTAAGCATTTCATCACCTCCTGAAATGTTTTTGAGAACCATCTGGACACAAGAGAGAAAATACCATATTTTTTGCTCCATAAGACACACTTTTTTCCCCCAAAGGAGGAGGGGAAAATGCCCATGCATCTTATAGAGCAAAAAATACAGTATTTTATTAAATATTTTAACACATCATTTGGTTCAGAATTTTTTTTTCTTATTTTCCTCCTTAAAGCCCTAGGACCTAGGAGTATCTTATAGTCAGGTGTGCCTTAAGGAGCGAAAAATACGGTAACTCAGAAAAGAAGTGACCAATTGCATAAAGAATTTATAATATGAAACTGATTATTTTTAATTGCATCTAAAATAATTTTGAAATTTCCTTTCTGGGTTTGAAGGGAATGTGCTTAAATAGCAGCTTAATTCTCCATACCTTTGTCGGAATGCGAGAGCAGGCTTCACAATAAGAAGGGAGCAGGCACTTATCTTTTCAGATGCAATTTTTTATGTTACTTCCTTTCATATAGATTGAATTTTGTCACATTAAACTGAACTAGAAAAGTGCCCTACTCAAACCTCTCTTATGAGTTTTTCTTAGGACATTTAGAACTATCTGACTACCACCTTTCATTGGACCTAGAATATTGAATATACTTAATAAGCACTGACATAATGACGACAATAATGTATACAATTGCCATTTATGTTTGATAGGACTAAATGTACATTGTATACCACTCACGCATGACATCTATGAACACATTCAAGATCACTCACACGATACATATTTCTAAACGAGACAGTCCCCAAAGCATGTTTAATGCTCTCATTCTTTCCTGTTTTTTTAAAATTTTATTCTAATTTCTCATTTGTCAAACATGCACAGTAAGTTGTATATGTAAATACACTTAATGAAGACATTTCCTCTAAGTTTACCAGTTTGCCTGTTATATCAAGTGTGTGTTTTGATACCCACTGATTACTGATTATCAGTGTTTGCCCAAAATAAACCCTATCACACAAGATTTTGTTGACTTCTTCATGCTCCAAACAGCAAGTTTTATAAAAGAAGGAACCTTTTTCTTGTTTACTGTTAAACCTCAGTGTCCTACATGATGGTGATTACTTAATAATATACCATATATGTATGTATTTGTGCACCTGCGTGTACATAACACTAATTTTTCTTTTCCTGATATTCATATAAACACCAAAATAACTGATTATTAAAAAAACCCACAAAAAACAAAAGAGAATTGTAGAGATGTACTCTAAGATAAAATTCAGAAATGCTGCCTTTGGCTTCTTTCTATAAAATAAGGAGGGTTTGGTGGTCTTGTCACATTCTTAGCTTTCATAAACAATAATACACATAGGCAACTGTATAGAACACTGATTGGTTGTTGATAAGGACTTCCACAAATGTGGGTTCAGTGGAGAGATGCTGGGCTGTGGGGACCCCAGCACTGCCTCCTCATCCAGACTGTCTGTTCTTAGTGATTCAGGGAAGTCTCAGTTGATTTGGAAAAGTGGAGATAACAGTACAGAGAGTATACAATCTTGTGAAGTTTATATTAAGAAAGACAGATATAGCATATGGTGGTCTGATATTTCTATAAATTTGAGTTTCATTTGAATTATAATTAGGGCAACCATATGTTCTATTTACCTTAGGGTGTTCCTGGTGTATGCTTATCTGACAGAAGAAATTATTAAAACTGCTAATTACATCTCAAAATGTTTTTGAATTTGGATGACTATATATAGTCATTCAGAGTCCAATATGTTGGGGAACTAAAGGCTGTACACTTCAATTATATACAGTCACATACATATCCAAAATGTTCTCATCTCAAGCATTGGGATTTTAGGAGTCCTGGATCACGGGGATTTTAGAAGGGAGAGCTTGGTTAGTGGAGAGGAGAAGTGTGTAGATCAAAGAGTCAGCCTGCTTCGTCTGCATCTGGTTCCACAGCTGTAGAACCTCAGACATGCCCTGGGCTTCTGTCATTGACACTTCCCTCTCGGGGCTCCTCCAGGCTCTACCCACAGGGAGCCCCACCGGAGCACCACCGAGGAGGTGCATTGCTTCAGCTAGATTTGCTAATGCTCTTCCATTTGAGAACGGTAATTTACCTGATGTACATGAAGACTAACAGTTTGGTCCATGAATAGACACTGGGATTTAGTCTTTAGATCATAGCTTATATTTTTCTTTCAAATGCTCAGACCGAAGTGAAGTGAAAAGAAACACTACCTTCCGGAAGGGGGAACTGCTGCCCAGTGCTCTAGACCTTAGGCTGGAAGAGAATCCTCTCCTTTGCAGAGGGGTGGTTAGGTAGATTAGGCAGGACATCTCCATCACCACTGCCCTGTGTTGAGTCTTGCTGGATGTTTGCCTGAGAAGCCTGCACAGCAAGGCCGGCAGGGGCATGGCTACTGCTGGGCACCTCTGTACAGACAGAGCATCTCAACTTAAAATAATATTTACAGATAGGCTCTTGATTTTTAAACTACACTTGGTGAGATCATCTGTAATCCAATTACATGTCAGCATAGGCTGTGGTCCCAGACTGCACCCACCTTTACAGAAGTGTGACCCTGGCCAGCAGGGGGGGAGTGCCCGGGAGGCACTTCCAGGGCTGCTGTGGGGACAGATCAGAGGGCCTTCAGCCAGAACAGTCTGAAAGGGGAGGAGGCTGTTTTGCAGGTCCTTCTCTTTAAAACTGTCAACAAGGAGAACTGCCCTAATAAAAGGTGGTTTTTGCTTCTTCTAAATGTGCTGCTTAAATAACTACCAAGACCCCTGATTCTGAAAAGTGTTCTAGCCCATGACAAGGCATTGCTGTGTTTAAAAATAAGTTCTCTGGGTCATTTTTATTTACATAACTCCCATAAGTGGGGCTAAGCTGTACCCTGTGTGCTGGGACACTCTGAGTGCCCGTCAAGAAGCTCTGGCACAGGTCAGCTGGTTGGCAAACAAGATGTGCAGGTAAAACAGCCGCACATGTGCCTGCTCATACTAGAGCTTGCTTCCACCACCCTATTCATTTCTGGTTGTACCAGACAAGTGCACTTTATTACATCATTCCTCACGAGGATCCTGAGGTTTAGTAATAGTTCTCCATTAAACAGATAAGTGAACTGAGTCACAGAGAATTTGTGTAAATTGTCAGTCTGTTAGTAGAGGAGCACAAAACTAACCAGCTAATCCAAATGGAAACCATCAACACAATCATGACAAGTGACATTGATGAAGGAGGAAGGGGAAAGCAGTTTTTCTCTTAAAGCTGTACTCAACAAGAAGACACTTCTGGAAAATCAGGTATTGGTTGCAGAATTAGGGTATCAAAATTAGCAGTAAGAAGCCTGAACCCCAGAATATATGAAGGAATCCTCTGGCAGGCCCTGTCTCCTTAAACCTCTCTCCTATTAATTAAGCAGGCAGATGTGATACCCACTTAATTTCCACCAAAGGATTCCAGCAAACGTTCTGTTGCTTGGTTGCAACATGAGCAGGAGGAAGGAAGAGGAATGGGCTATTATATCCATAATATTTGTTGTGCATTTGGAGTTTTCTATATGCTGCTGCTTTTAATTTCCCTAGCAGTCTTTTGAGGCTGGTGTTTTTTTAAATAAGGAACCAAAGTTTCCTTTGTAGAAACTCATACAACCAGTATAAAGCTGAGCCAAGCTGATGACTCTGATCCTTTCGTCCTGAACTCCCACACTTGCCTCCTGTACCTCTTACCCCATCATATAAGGTAGCAATTTAGAAAAAAACAAATTCATGGCAATTCTTTGATAGAACAAAAGACCCAAATCATAACAACCACCTCAAGAAACACCATTTCATTCTTCAACTAGTGCTGTCAAACAAGTAAGAAAACATAAAAAAACAAAGTAAAAATCTGGCCATTAAATAAAAGATGTGTTATTATTTTTTACGAAACATGCTTTCCTGGTCTTTTGCATGATATTTAAGTAACCTGATTTAAAAACACCAGCTCAGGCCTGATTGAGACAACTTACACTAGAAGTAATCCACTGCCTACGTACCGCCAAGTTGCAAAGTTAAGTGCATTATGTTGCTGTTCTTTGTTTACCTTTGAGCTAATGCGACAATTTTGACAAACCTCACCCACAGGGAAAAAAGAGAAGGAAGGTTATAACTAGGCATATTAGGCATATACCTTTTTTTTTTTTTCAGAGACAGAGAGAGAGTCAGAGAGAGGGATAGACAGGGACAGACAGACAGGAATGAAGAGATAGATGAGAAGCATCAATCATCAGTTTTTCATTGCAACACCTTAGTTGTTCATTGATTGCTTTTTCATATGTGCCTTGACCGTGGGCCTTCAGCAGACTGAGTAACCCCTTGCTCGAGCCAGCGACCTTGGGCTCAAGCTGGTGAGCCTTTGCTCAAACCAGATGAGCCTGCGCTGAAGCTGGAGACCTCGGGGTCTTGAAGCTGGGTCCTCCGCATCCCAGTCCTATGCTCTATCCGCTGTGCCACCGCCTGGTCAGGCATAACTAGGCATATATCTTCCTGTCCAATGCAATCAGCAGACAACCTGGTTATGAACATGACTATTGCAATTTATTCAAATTATGTCTGAGCGGTGGCAAATATTCTCAGAAACATTTATCTGATGAAGCTGAAAATTTGTCTAAGGTACTTTCATCCTCTTATTCAATTCCATTGTGCAGGGACTCGGCAGCGAGGCTTGGATTTATAGATATCTCAGCCTTCATCCTCTCCTGTCAATGGAGTTCAGGGAACTTTGCCAAAACTCCACTTCCATTGTGACTTGCTTCAATCACAAAAAATCATTAGCTGCTGCTCTTAGAGCACTTACCAGAGAACCATTTGATAAAGACAGCCCTCACTGTGTGGAAGAGCTAATGGGCCTCCAAGGGGACAAGGACAGGGATGGTCCTCTCATTTTGTATACTAAATCACAGGGATATGGTCACCTTGCATCCAATAAATGCTCTTAAAAATGGAAGCTTTGATTTCAAAACTCACTCAGACAGAACTAGACCCAGTAAAGATGGCCACTGCGCGTGGGGCTGACTCTCTCCCTTCACAGCTGTTCCCTATTCACCACTCCTCTGAGCATTTTACCTAGACTGCTGCCCAGGCTGTCAGCCCTTCATGGACGTGATGCCTCAGGCAAGGTGGCTATTGGACCGCTTTCCTCTTTTCCTAGCAGTTTCATATATCAAGTGATTCAAGCATCTTCAAATGAATTGCTGGACAGTTTTCCGAAATAATCACTGCAGGTCAAATTCAGCTCAAATGCTATCCTTTCCAGAGCTCTGAAAAATCCATCTTTGCAGCAAGGCTGGTAAAACATTTAATGAACTTCAATTCAGAAGCGACACATCCTTTTAACTTAAATTTGGCCTAGAAACACACTTGGCCCATTCAAATGCCTAGCAAGCTTTTCAGGTACAGTGGCAAACTCTTTCACTCTAGTAAGATATATTACAGAGAGCCCATTTCCCAAGTTCTTCAAATTTCTAGAAATGGCATAAATAAATATATTAAGGAACATCCTACTTTGATTCAGAATATTTTGAGTCAAGTTGTTTCGAGCGAATTGCTTTTTTTTCTCTACCCAGCTTTGTTGCTGTAGGATGTAGCTTCCTATTTTTTATGTTTCAAAACACATGAATCTAGCATTGAAAATAATTATTATAAAGAGTATAAATTAATTATTAATAAAAGAAGCAAACACATTCAAATATACATGGTAGTGTTTAATCTGAAGGGCTTAATTGAAAGTTCTCTTAGCTTAATAACAGTGACTTATAAGGACATCAACTTCAGGGCAACAGGGACACTATCTACCTTTCTTAACGGGAAGATGAGAAGTAGGGCTCAGTGCTTTAACCAGGTTTTACGTAAATGAAATTGAGTGCAATGTAGAGATGTTACAAAATTCATAAGAATCAAAGAGGAAAATAATTGTAAATCTTATTAGTCTTTTTATTTCTTTTTCAGAATTTGATCATTTATTATGTTCAACTTTGCAATTTTAAAACCTGATTTGGAATAACAACATGATATAATGAGCATTTTCATGTCTTTAAAACATTTTGAATTGTCCAGACACGGTAAGTCAGGGTTTTTTCTATTACAAATAAAACTGTGTTGAACATCCTTACAAATAAACCTACATATACATCTTATGGGCTAAATTCTTAAAAACAATATAAAGATTTTGAAATATACTGAAACATTACCTTCACAAGGTGTTTAACAATATGTACTTCCTCAAATAATGACTATGTTTCTACTGAACCCTCACCAAAGTATTTGCTTTTTAAAATCACTAAACATATGACAAACAAACAACAAAAAAGTAATTTGCATTTCTTTGTGAGGCTAGGTATTTTCATGTGTTTGGTTTATTTGCATTCCTTTTTATGGGAAGAGTATATTCCTCCTCTCCGTTGTCCATTTTCCTTCTGAGGATTAATGTTAGTGTTCCTCTTAGACGTCTATGTGACTTCTTCAAAATACTAATTTTATGCCATATTTGGTGTGCGGCTTACTGATAGTTTATCTGTCTTTTCTTTTTGTTTCTGATTTATGAAATTCAGGTCAGAAAACAACATGTCAATACTATGACCTTACTGTTAATTTTTAATTCAAGATGTCCTTTCAACTGCTGACATAAACATGTAATTTTATTTACTGTTTACCTTAAGACTTTATTTATTAATTATATTAACTTCTGAAACATGAAGAACAACTTCTGTTATAGAAGAGGAAGTAAAAACCCTATTTCTATTTGTTTTATCTGATAGTCAACCAAATCTACCAAATAATCCCTTTTTCAGTTTCCTCCCTTTTGTAAATCTCCCCTTATTCTACATTCAGTTTCACTATAGGATGCCAGGTTCTGTTTCTACTAATCAGTCAGCCATTGAACTATGGCTTTATAGTATATTTTAAGTTGAGCAAGATCACTTTTGCTTGTTTATTTAATGTTCTTTAAATTCCGCTGTCTGGTTATTTTTTGAATCTTTGTATTCCTCTTGAATGTTCATTAGTTTGCTCTATAATTTCAAATTATTTATAGTATAAATGGATTTTTGAAAGGTCTAAAAATACAATGAAGAGTGAGAACATAACAGAAAAACATGAAGCCTCCCTTATACCAAAATTGGCAGTGTTACCACTTTTGAACATGTCTTACATAATCTCTATCAGGGATGACCTAGGTCGTTTTGCTACTATTTTTCCTTGGCCAGTAAACAAAAGAGTGTTAGAGTATGATTATTTTTTTTATAATATTGAAAAAAAAACTTTTTTACTTAGTTTATCATAGGATTGTGATTATTTTTAAAATATCAGAAAACTTAATATTAAATTATGTCTGCTGTAACTAACTGTCTAATCTTTTTTTTTCTTTTTACAAGTGAGAGGAGAGGAGATAGACAGAATCTCACATGCACTCCAACCAGGATCTACCCAGCAACCTCTGTCTGGGGTCATGCTCACAACTGAGCTATTTTTAGCACCTGAGGTAGAGGCTCTACAGAGCCATCTTCAGCACCCAGGGCCAATGCGCTTGAACCAATCAAGCCATGGCTGCAAAAGGGGAAGAAAGAGGTGGGGGGAGGGAAGGAGAGAAGCAGATAGTAGCTTCTTCTGTGTGCCCTGACCAGGAATCAAACTCAGGACACCCACACGCCAGGCCGATCCTCTCCCACTGAGCCAATCAGTCACGGCCAACTGTCTAATATTTTGAGACATGTAAAAAATAAACTTTTTAATGAGCTAGAGTCCCTTGTACTCCTTTACATTGTTGCTCTGAAGACATTATGTTTCATTTCACCGGGAAATAATCCAGTCAGTCAAGTATCATAAAGATATCCTAGTACATGCCAGTCATGAGAAAACACTTTCCCTTGTTGTCTTTATTTCCTAACAATGAAGAATTTCACTTACTCCCAGTACATTACACAGTACAGTGCCATTTAACTCCTAAGTTCATTTCTACATGTATTTATTAAACAGAGTCTTGGTAATAGGAAGTGCTCAATAAACATTTGTCAAATGGGAGAAGAACGACAAATAAAAAACACTACTTAAATAGAGTGCAGTACAAAATAGCACATTATTAATAAGTATGTTGGAAATCTTAGAAGTGGATGATAGAAAGCAGGAACAAATGCAAGGCTTCCATTCACAGCAAAGCCTGGGAGATGAATAGCAGGCACACGTGAGATGTGATTTATTCATACACACAAGTAGCAGATTTATAGGTCGCTATTAAGCAACTTGAGTTCCGACTCAGTCTTAAGGTGCTCTTTTATCATGATTAGCTATGTTGTGACTATGTTAAATTACAGGTTGACTGCAATGAAATATTCAAAAAATATGAAGACAGACAACCATAATTATTATATATATGCATTCTTCCAGCGAAACTATAGATATTCCTGTGTGTGTTTTTAAAGAATTAGACATATACATTGCACAAAAGCTAAATGTTTTTCATCTGGACTTGAGGTCCATTGTCAGAGACTAAACTGTGCACCCCAAATCATGTGAAAGTTCAAGTCCCAACCTCCAATACCTTAGAATGTGACCATATTTAAAGAAAAAGTTTTTATAAAGGTAAAGTTAAAATAAGGTCATTAAGTTAAAAGAGGAAATGGATCACAAGCCAATATGACTGGTATCCCTATAAGAGGAAAAAATCTAGATACAGACATGTCCAGACTGAAGAAAATGAGAATACACAGAGAAAAGTTAGCCATCTATAAGCCCGAGAGCAAGGCCTGGAAGAGTGCCCCTCCTTCACTGCGCTCAGAAGGAAGCAGCCTTCCTAACTCCTTGATCTCAGATTCTAGCCTCTAGAACTGTGAGAAAATATACTGTGGTTGTTTAAACCACCCACTCTGTGGTCTTTTGTGACAAAACACCCTAACAAATTAATATGCCCATGAATTAACAGAGAATACAGTAAGGAAGCACAGTGAGAAATAATAAGAATCATTTTGTTCTTTTCAACATGTCAGTTTTAGCAACAATGAATCTCACCCACTTGCATGTCCTGCTGGGTCTTGGTCTGACCCTTCCTTGAGGTAAAACATCAGAATAGTCACTGCTCTAGGTGAGACTTCTTGTTCATCCTACCATCAACTGATTAGGAATGCAAATGTAATTGGTTCTGTGGCCCACTTCCATATCACAATCCCGTGGGATTAGCAAAGGTAGCTGTAACACGCCTGAGTATCCGCAAGAGTATGAAAGCACTTCATGCTTTGAAAGGGTGGTTCATTCATGCTTTTCGCTTGACCCGCCCAGTCTCTGTGTTTTCCATTCGTGGCTGTGCTGATCTCGTAAATGGAGCAAGAGAAGAGGACTGTGAGCAGGAACCCTTCCCAATCCCTGCATCCCCAACCAAGGTTCACAGAGAACAGAAACACGGTACACATTCTATAAATGGGGTTTACCTGAATAGCACCACCCACATCACATGCGAGCCACCGTGGCAAGAGGGAAAGGCCACACTTATTTATTTAACCTGGCACAGGAGATGTGGTAACTTTCAGAGATCAGCCACTATCACTTGTCAGCTCTTCCAAACCTGTGCCCTGCCTACTGTAGCGACGCTGCCTCCCCAGGGTGAAGCTGGCACTGGAAGCCAGGCAGGTGTCGCTGACATGTTCTAAGATCACAACTACACGATGCATTCCTCTAAGTCTTCTTAATAAAATAACATGGAATAAAGTTTTATAACAGTAATAGAAAGAGAGAAAGAAAAGTCCTAATTTTTCATGCTTCATGATTCAGAATAATTAATTTAATAACTGTGTCATATGAGAAGAGTAAATAAAGAGAAGAGAAGGGGTGTGGATTCATGTGATCATTGAAGCATAAGAAATTGCCAGGAGAAACAAATTACTAGGGTAGTGCTGGAAATAAAAGCTCCCTAGGAAATATTTTTCATATGCTAATTTGATTCTTCTATGAAGCCTTAAAGCTGCAGGGTCTGCAAGTACTCTATTTCTCTCCAATTTTATTTTCTTTTTTTTTAGCAGTTATATAACCTCCTGTTTCTAAAAACCAATTAAATATCTTCCTGATCTCTCCTGGGAATTTTCTCTAAGCAGTTCTCTACGTGGACCATAACAGAACTATGATTTCATTTACAACATCTTACTGGGAAGTATTTTATCATCAGAGGTGTTAAAAATGTATTGAAATTAATAAGCAAAGGAAGAATCCAAATAAGTTGCAGCTTTCTCTGGATACAGCCACAGTCCCAAATCGGGTGACTTGGTACGTGAGACATACTGAGATGCTACATCTTAGAAGAGCAATTTTCTTTTTCCTTTCTAAGCCTGTAGGTTTCTGAGAAGGGCTCGCTTCTAAGTACAAGCATACGTGCCTGACACCCACACCGAAAAGATAGGCTGCTGAACTGAGGCCTCTTACGTTGGTAGCTCTAAAATTGCCCTTTACTTGGTCAGGTAAAGCTCAGTTTTATCTTCCTCAAATCCAAAAGATAACCAGCCTTGTCCCTTCTTATATTATGATTCTTGATTCCATCATTCAAACAGATGGACTGAACCCATCACATTGCATAGTCTTGGAGCTCAACCTCCCCTTCCCCCACCAGGCTTTGGAGGGCCAGTGGCTGCTGTGGCTTACCGACAGTGCTTATGCGACCCGGTCAGGGTTTCAATCACAAAGCACTCGCCATCATTGAGGCAGTAGGCAAGGTCCTTGTCACGGCAGGGTTTGAAGTGCTCGGATCGCTCAGTGGAATATGTCGTTGTATCTGTCAGGGGAAGCACATAGAGACATGCTGTCAGGACTGCATTCTGACTCCGCCAGTTCCTGTCGTTGGCCTGAGTCTGCGTGTTGAGGCCCTTGGCAGTACTAGACAGACAGGATGAACTCTCCACTCAAATGAAAAAATGCATCAGATGTGATCACTTTATAGACAGAATGTTTGTGTCACCCTCAAAATTTTATATATTGAACCCAATCCCCAACGTATTAGGCGGTAAGGGCCTTTGGTGGTGATTAGGTCATGAAAGGAATTAGTACCCTTACAACATAGAGCCCAGAGGTCTGTCTGGCCCACTCTAGTCATGTGAAGTCACAGCCAGAAGACAGCCTTCCACAAACCAGAAAGACCTCACTGGACACTGAATTTGCTGGCACCTTGATCTTAGACTTCCAGTCTCCAGCACTGTGAGAAGCAGTTCTGTAGTTCATTACAAGTAACGCAGTCTACCGTATTGTTATAGCAGTCCTAAGACAACGACTATATTCAATTGCCTTATTTCTCCACTAGCTTTGAACAGTTAGAATCACTCCAGACAAGCCTCATCTGAGGATCCATCAACAGTAAATCTGAATGATCACCCAATCCAACACCTCAAATCTGCTTTCATTAATTTCAGTTTTAACAATTGTGCTTGAGGGATTGAAACAATGTCCCTTTTCATTTTATTGTTGCCAAATGTCATTAAACATCTGATCAATGTCTATTGTAACTGTTTGTGGAAACCAGTGTCAGTTTCTGTGGGGTTTTCTGTTTGTTTATTTTTGTTTTTTAATTACAGCTGTAATTGGCAAATAGCCAAGACAATTATTCCTTCACTTTCTCCTATTATTATGTAATTAAAATGCAAATGTTCCAAATTCTAAAATAGAATCTCTAATGTGAAATTTTTTTCTGGTAATTATTTTAATAGGACCAAATTATTGTCATTTTTAGCATTATCTTAAACATGTATTTTTAAATCATAATTACTTATATTATTTTAAATCAAGCTTTGTCTACATCTACTTCTCAAACACAAACTAACCATAAGTGTGTGCTATTTGCTAGACACAGACTCTATTAGCACATACAGATATTCTAGTTTCAGAGTTTAAGAAATTAAAGTATTGACTCCAATTTCACTGACATTCAAGAAAAAATCTGTTTAAAATGTCAAAGTTGAATAAATGACTGTTCATTTAAACTCTTAATTCCTTTTCACAGATCTATGTTAATACAATAATAATGTTCCTCAAATCTGTACAACAGGCTGTTGTACCCGCTTGCTCACTGGAAGTCACAACGAATGTGCTCCTGATCACCATCCACTGAGGGGACACGGCTCTCCTAATAGAAAATTCACTCATGTCCTTCCAACATTTAATACTTCTTAGTGGGCCCCATTCCCAGAGAATTAACTCAAAATTCCTCAGTAGAGCAAAGAAGCAGAATTTGCCTGTCTGATATCATCTTCTTGCACCCTAAAACACACAACAAAATTTCAAACTATTAATTTATTCCCCCGAATTCCAGGAACTACCTATATCACACTAATCTCTTCTTCCTGGACCATCTGTCTCTTTGGTGGAAGACAAGTGGCTATCCTTCAGAATTTAGAGCAGCTTCCCCTGTGTCCCTGTAGCGCCTTTTATCACTGGCATCCCTGCATTTCACGCTGCAAGTAACCATTTGTTCATATTTACTTTTTTCTTAGCCTGTGTAATCCTTGAGGCCAGACACAGGTTGAGCCTTACTCAGAACTGGTGCTTAGTAAGAACAGTTTCAGTAAATGTGATCACTCTAACATCACTAACAGTTTCAATGCTACCACGAAAGGTAGGATCATTAAAGACATCCCAATCACATGAAAGTGAATACATATCCTACAACACAATGTTAGCTACAATTTCACACTAATGTTATTATTTTAGAATACTCATTTTATCCTTGATGAATATTACAAAAACACATATCGCTGTCAGATTGAGATGGACACTCACACACATACTGCGCACATTCTGTGAGCACTGAAAAATCCACTTCTAATATCTGTTCTTGGTGATACAATAAGAACTTTTTTTTTCCACTTCAAAATACCTGCCCATTAATACTTTGTCACAAAATATAGGCTTTGTAAAATAGGCATATTTTCTGTTTTCAGAGAGCTCTCTACAAGGAAGACTTGTTATTTGAACAGTATGTGATAAATAGTTGCACAGAATCAATCTCTCCTTCTATGGGAAATATTTAAAATTCAAGAACTACAAGCAAAATAATTCAGTATGAAATACCACACAGTTATTGTGTGGTACTGCTACTTTGGCTTCTGAAATATGTTAACTCATGATCACTTAGCTAAGTTTTCCTTTAATTTCTTATTATCAGTTTATTGATATTCACTGATAATTCCTCTAAGAGCATCATTAACATAACCTATAGCATAAAGTGAGATCCTTCTTTTATAATCAGTGGTTTTAACAAGCTACAGGCTCCAAGAGCAATACAATGGCAAAGCAATTATAATCAATTAGTTTCATCTGACAACTACTGTCTCCAGTGATTACCTCCCCAGTCTACCAACTGCTCTCTCTCTCCCTGTCACGTTACCATCTATCACAGGATCAGAGACCTGAGCAAATGCCTCTGCAAACATCCAAGCTGGGGGAGGACAGAGATTGGCAGGCTTAACACGTACTCAGGTTATCAATTACCACTGCTTAGAGAATTTCAAAATTCATTTAAAATGGACCTGCTTATCCTTCACAAAAATGTGACTAAATTAAAATAAAATGATATTATTAGTTTAATAAATTTAAATAAAATAAAAAGTAATGGAATATTTGGACTAATCTTTCTATAGGTAAATAGACTGCAATGATCAATAAGTTTGAAATCTTAGCATTCACCTGAGCATTTCACCATATGGTACCCATATAGCCCCTCATCACCTAAAGTCACAGACATTGGGCAAGTTAAATAAAATCCACTATGAGGTGAAATTTTATACTTGTAAGGAACATGGCAAATATATGGATGCAAAGATAAAGTCACTAGGTGAGATGGAAATGATATCGTGAGAGACACCCTGACCTCTAGCCTTGAAGTTTGAACACATCACACAGCTATAGTCCAGTGAAGGAACCCCACCTGGGCTCGCAGGCGCACCTGAAAGATCCGCACACCAAGTGGACTACAGCGGGGAGGATTGGGAAGCGGAGAAGATAAGACGCATTTGCGGTCAGCTCCAGAGAAAAGCAGGAGTGACTGCTACTCTTTCTGCTGGGAGGAGCAGATAAACTGAGGGACAGATGGGGAGATACTGAACCAACGCAGCAGCAAACAAGAGGTCACAGCCAGAGTCCCCACAGTCTTCTAGCAGCCTAAAATAGGCACAGAAACAGAAAAAAACAAAGTGTGCCCCCCCCCCCCCAGCCTCCCAGATTCTGTCACCGTCCCCTCGCGGTACGAAGTGTGGCAGGGACTTACTGCACAGATAGCTCGCCAGAGCCACTCTCTCCCCAGACACAGAGATGCTGTGTCTGGTTCCCTGGTCTGCTGAGATGCAGAAAGAGCAACCACAGACCTGAGATTGCCATTGCTAAAGCCATAAACCTCACAATAGGCCCTACCCATCATCACAACTGCAGCCCCACCTCTATTATTGCAACATCAAAACCACAGTGGAGGTCACTAGCACTTGTAATAGAGCACAACCCACTGGAAAAAAATAGAAAAACCTCTTTTTGCTTGGGAAATTCTTTTCCTCTAATTTTTTCTTTTTTCTAGTTTTTCTTTGTTGTTGTTCTTTTTTTTGTTTTTGTTCTTTGCTTATTTTGTGGTTTTTCTTTTACTTTTTTTCAGCTTTATATTTTTATTTTTTATTTTTTTTGGCTTGATTTCTTAAAAATACCACCCTCAAATGCCCTCAGAGCAGAAGAATACAAATACCATGGTTACCCAAGAAAGAGATCAAGTTCAGAAAGAAAATGAAGAATCTCCAGAAAGCACTCACAATCACATGGAAACCTTGAAGTTAAATGACAGAATTCAAAACTGAAGTTCTGATAATACTCAATGAGATGCATGAAAACACTAATAGGCAACTTAATGAGCTCAGAAAACAAAACGAGTACCTTACCGAGGAAACTGAAACTTTAAAACGGAGAAGAAAAACTCAATAAAAGAACTGAAAAATGAGCTGGCAAATTTAGCTAAGACAGGCCAGATAGAGGAGAAAATCAGTGTCATCGAAGACAGGCAAACAGAGATGCTATAGAGGGGGGAAGAAAAGAGAAGCTCAATAATTTCTTTTTTAATAGATACAGTCAGAGAGAGGGATAGCTAGAGACAGACAAATGGGAACAGAGAGAGATGAGAAGCATCAGTCATCAATTTTTTGTTGTGACACCTTAGTTGTTCATTGATTGCTTTCCCATATGTGCCTTGACCGTGGACCTTCAGCAGACTGAGTAACCTCTTGCTCAAGCCAGCGACCTTGGGTCCAAGCTGGTGAGCTTTTGCTCAAACCAGATGAGCCTGTGCTCTAGCTGGCGACCTTGGGGTATCAAATCTGGGTCTTTGCATCCCAGTCCAATGCTCTATCCACTGCACCACCACCTGATCAGGCAAGAAGCTCAAGAATTTTAAAAAATGAGAGAACTCTATGAGAGTTTTCTGACTCCATCAAAAAGAGCAACATAAGAATAATGGGTATTTCAGAAGAAGAAGAGGGGAAGAAGGAAATGGAAAACTTATTCAAACAAATAATTGATGAGAACTTCCCAAGCCTATGAAAAGAGTTAGATTTTCAAATTCAAAAAGGAAACAGAATACCTAGTTACCTCAACCCAAACAGGTCATTTCCAAGTGTTAGTCAAATAAGTTTTTAAATATGATATATATGTTTGCTCATTTAGAGTTTGTATTGGGTGTGGGGGACAGGCTGTAAGCAGGCCGGGTGATTATAGCCTAAGGCTTAGTTTTAAGACTAAGCTTTTCCCCACTCCTTTGTCTGATTGCATGATGTGGGGTGGTGCACTCTCATAAGGAATCCCATTATGCCTCAGATAAGTGACTTTGTATCAGAGACTTCCTTGTTTGTATATTGGATTAAAGGTTTTGATTTCTACACTTTAAAATGGGGGCAGACTGGGAGCTTGCTCTCTCTCTATTTTTGAGATTAGCATTAGAGGAGAAAGCAGAGAAAAGAGAGCAGAAAAAGGCCACGTGGAGGCCAGGGGAAACAGCCAAGATGGTGGAGTGCTGAAGAAAAAGCCAGTTTGTGCAGAGTTTGTGCAGAGAGAAGGAGATGGGGAACAGAGGTGAATAAGGCTGGCGAGGTAGAAACCTTTGATTCTAGGAAACTCGGGTAAGTCAGTAGCTTTGGGAGCCCTGAATGGAAAGAGAAGTGTTTTCTCACTGTGTGTATTTCTTGCCGGCCAGGTGCAAGCTAGAATTAAAGGTAATGGCCCACCAGTTTTCGGCTCCATTGTTTCATTACCGTCTGTCCGAATCTAATGCAAACCTGCAAGGGCCAGGTGGCTGTGATGGTGGCCATAGCTACTGGCTTTACACCAAGGCACATTGTAATAAAATGATAAAAAAAATCAATGACAAAGAAAGAATCCTCAAGGCAGCTAGGATAAAGAAGAACATAACATATAAAAGAAGGCCCACCAGATTATTATCAGACTTCTCAGCAAAAAGTCCACAAGCCACAAGAGAGTTGATCCAGATATTCAAAGTACTGAAAGAGAGGAATTACCAGCCAAGAATACTATATCCATCAAAGTTATCCTCCAACCATGAAGGAGAAATAAAACTATTCCAAACATACAGAAGCTGAGGTAATTTGTCACCCAAAAAACCCCACTGAAGGAAATACTCAATGGGGTTATTCTGTCAGATACAAAAAACAAAGCAACACAGAACTACAAGTAAAAGCTCCACAAGGTTATAATATAAAGATAATCTGAGACAACAAAAGCGTAAAGGGGAGAGGATAGTCTTAAGTAGCAAAGGAAGATGGAGTGCAGAAGCACTCATAAGACAAAGGACTCTTGTATAAATGAAAATTTTTCTCTTAATATCCTAATGGCATCCACTCAAACACACACACACACACACACACACACACACACACACACAAATAAAAGATTTAGCTTAGCCTGACTTGTGGTGGCACAGTGGATAAAGCGTTGACCTGGAACACTGAGGTCACCGGTTCAAAACCCTGGGCTTGCCTGGTCAAGGCACATATGGGAGTTGATGCTTTCTGCTCCGCCCCCTTCTCTCTCTCTCTCTCTCTCTCTCTCTCTCTTCTCTAAAATGAATGAATAAATAAAAATAATTTAAAAAAAGATTTAGCTTAAAAAAAGAAGAAATAGAAGAAAGATGCATGGAATATCACCAAACAGAAACAACTCATAGAAACACAAAGGAAAAGAACCAGAGGAGACAGAGCTACCAGAAAACAACACATAAAATGGCTATAGAAAAATGGTGCTGGGAAAATTGAAAAGCCACATAAGAATAAAAGAAACTTGACTACAATTTGTACCTATGTATAAAAATTAGTTGAAAATAGATCAAAGACCTAAATATAAGATATGGAACAATAAATTACATAGAAGAAAACATAGGTACCAAAGTTATGGACCTTGGCTGTAAGAGAACATTTTATGAATTTGACCCCAAGGGCAAGGGAAATAAAGGCAAAAATAAATGAATGGGACTATATCAAACTAAAAAGCATCTGCACAGCAAAAGATACTGGCAACAAAACAAAAATACAACCAACCAAATGGGAGATGATATTTAAAAACAACAGCTCAGATAAGGGGTTGATCTCCAAAATATATAAAGAACTCACAAAGCTCAGCAACAAACAAGGAAACAATCCAATTAAAAAATGGGGAGAGGACTTTTCCCAAGAAGACCTACAAAAGACCAATAGATATATGAAAAGATGTCCACCTTCATTTGCCATTAGAGAAAAAAAAAAAACTATAATGACGTACCAGCTCACACCTGTAAGATTGGCTGTCATCAACAAGATAGGTAATAACAAGTGTTGGAGAGGCTGTGGAGAAAAAGGATCCCTCATCCACTGTTGGTGGGAATGTAAACTGGTACAGCCATTATGGAAGAAAGTATAATGCTTCCTCAAAAAATTAAGAATAGAACTACCATATGACCCAGCAATCCCTCTACTGGGTATCTACCCAAAAAATTCAAAAAGATTGGTATGCAAAGACACATGCACCCCCATGTTCATTGCAGCATTATTCACAGTGACCAAGACATGGAAATAACCAAAGTATTGGATAAAGAAGAAGTAGAGTGTGTATGTGTGTGTGTGTGTGTGTGTGTGTGTGTGTGTATAAAAAAGATGATATATTGCCATTTAAGACAACATGGATGGACCTTGAGAACATTATACTAAGTGAAATAAGTAAATCAGAAAAAGCTAAGAACTGTATGATTTCACTCATAGGTGGGATATAAAACTTAGACTCATGGACATAGATAAAACTGAAGTGATTACCAGGGGGTGGGGAGAAGGAGAGTAAAAAGAGACAAATACATGGTGATGGAAAATGATTGGACTTTGAGTGACAGGCACACAACACAATCAACAGTTCAAATGTTATAGAGATGTTCACCTGAAACCTATGTACTCTTATCTATCAATGTCTCCCCATTAAACTTAATTTCTAAATTAAAAAAAACTAGGCAGTTCAACTAACTCTAAGACCACTTATACACAGTTTTGTAAAATAAAGAAGAATACTATATCTAAGTCACTGTGAGCTTTTCTCTTACAACTAAACATAGCCCAACAAAGAGACAGTAATAATTTTGGAAGACACTCTGCAATATTTGTATGTTTGCTAAGAAATGCATGCATACATATAATTGTTTAATATTTAACATCTAAGATATATTACAACATATAAAATAGAACATAAATAAAAAGTAAGGTAAAATAAAGTATAAGGTGCAATTCTTTTTCTTCTTCCTGGGTCCTCAGGTAACACCGTGTGCTCTAGTACATCCAGCTGTGCATTTTTTTCTGAAAGGGAAACATGGCCCATTTGTGAGAATGTAATAATGGATAAGATCTAACTCCAAACTGTGAGAGCGACAGCCTTCGATAACCTTGGCACGCCTTGCACTCAGATATGGAATGCTCATCTGTGAATTGATCCAACAGTTCTGGAACCTGTTTATTATTTTTAAAGCTATATCACACTGAAGAAAGTCTAATATACTAAGTGTCTATATTATATGGTAATATTTTGTCATGCATTTCAAATTCCTGTCACCTTCTGTTTCTAGTGGTGTAATTTGGTAAAAAAATTTGTTATAGAGCTCTTCTTTGTCTTCAAAAATTATATGGATGAGCATCTAGGTAAGTAATCCAGGAGGGGCCTATTGTCTCTTTCTCAAGGCTCTGCATTACTCCATAATGCTTCATTACCAGAAACACTCTCTCCACCATATCAGCTCCTGAATCTATCGTCTCACTGGACCATGAACTGGGGAGCGAGCAGGTCTTCAACTCTCTGATCCACCATCTCACGGTTGACCTGACACAGAGGTGCGCACAACAGATGCTTAGAGAAGGGTGATCTTTTTAGACACAAGCATTTTCTAAAAGTTCTGTATTGAAAAGTGTGTCTGCCTTTGTTACCATCATAAAGTAAAAACTCGATTAAAAAAATAATAACTGGGAAATAAATACATGTTTTGAAGTGAGGACATGAGATAGCTCCAAAAGCAATTTAGGGCAACAACTCTGCAGGATGGAGGGCAGGAAAAGAGGGAAAATGGCATATACAGGGAATGCTTTTCTAAAAGGGACGGTCTGAAAGATAAGGGCATGTCAATCTTAAAATGAACAAAGACGGTGCTAAGGAAGGTCTTCCAAGCACATACCACAGGGCAAGGTCTCAAGTCAAGAAGTGCTGTTGCTGGTATGAGAAATAGTGTTCATTCACTTGGGACCACAGGGTCTGTGTGATTTCTGACACCACTCACCTGGCACTAGTTATATGTAGAGTTAAGTTTTTTTTCTTTATATAGATATATTTTGTGACAGAGACAGAAAGACGGACAGAGAGAGGACAGATAGAAACAGACAGACAGAAAGGGAGATGAGAAACATCAATTTTCATTGTGGCTCCCTAGTTGTTCATTGATTGCTTCCTCATATGTGCCTTGACGGGGGGCTAAAGCAGTGCGAGCGACCTCTTGCTCAAGCCAGGGACCTTGGGCTCAAACTAGTGACCTTGGGCTTCAAGCCAGCGAGCTTTGGGCTCAAGCCAGTGGCCATGGGGTCGTATCTTTGATCCTACGCTCAAGCCAGGGACCCCGTGCCCAAGCTGGTGAGCCCATGCTCAGGCCGGATGAGCCTGCATTCAAGCTGGTGACTTCGGGGTTTCGAACTTGGGCCGTCTGCATCCCAGTACGATGCTCCATCCACTGTGCCACTTCCTGGTCAGGCTGTTTTCTTATATTTTTATGGGCTTTGGTCTCTACCCCCATGGAGGTCAAGAAGAGTACTTTGCTTTTAAAGTTTGTATATTTTCCACATCATGTAACATACATCATGTGTGATCAGTGCAGTAATTAAACCCATAGTGGGAGGTGGTGGTGCTTAATTCATTAAAGGCAAAATGGGAAGAAAAACATAAGGCCAGAAGACAGAAATCCCTGCAGATTTTGCAATGGCAGTTAATTTATTAATGAATTAAAACAATGACTGGTTTTCCCCCTCAAGTACTGAGCTGAACCTGAATCTCACGTATTGAACATTTCTCTGTTGCCAGCACAATGCTGTACACTACAGGAGCACAGCACTGTGTTGTAGGAACAAGATTGCTAAATGGGCTATTACAGATAATAACTGGAGTAGATAATCAAAGGAAGGGGGAGCTTAATTTACGCTATAGTTATCTCAGAAGGCTCCCTGAAGGGTTGCCATTAGAGCTAGGTATTGAATGAGAATGATTTGACAGGCACAGGGAAAGGAATTCTAGCTATGAAGACGGGAATAACTAAGGAAGGAACTGAAGAGGCAGAGCATAGACCCTACATACCCTCTCCATACTGCTGGCTTGCTAATGTCAGATTCATCAAGCAGTTTTTTCCTTCCCCCATTGAGTTCATGATATGACAAGTCTCCAAGAAAAGCAGAGAATCTGCAATGTAGGCTAAAAGCTTTTAGGACTAGAAAAATACCTTTACAGGCTAGAAGCCACTTAAATGTGGTTGTTGACTGCAGCAGGCGTCAGTGAAAGCAGTGCAAATGAGACCTGCTGCCATGCATTAGAATTCCCCGTTGAAGCTGCCACTTGCCGGCACCCAGGAAGGAGCACTGGCATGAGACTGCGTTATAAAATATTTAATGGTCGAGGAAAACCACAAGAAGAATACAGTGGCATTCGAAAAGAAAACACACTGTTTCTCAGCTGGCAAGAGGCAAAGATAGCTTTCTCCCTGCTGCCAGAGATCAGACAATTGTTCACTTTGCTAGCATGGGAGAAATGGGGAGTGTTGGGCAAGGAATTTAAAAGTTCAATTGAGTCATGGGGCTGCTGTGAGGACTGACAGTTCCTAATGTGTCCCAGAGCTACCAATTCTCGCAGCCAACTTAGAAAGGACTCTTGTTAAATTTGCATGACCTACCTGCCACTTTCCAGCTTGAAATCATGCCTTTAAAAACCTCTGCTCCAGCTTTAATAAATCTTCACAGGACATAGCTTGCTCAGCAGAATTGCATTTACTTAGGAACTGCAACTTGCCCTAATGCTGAATATATTTCCTTGGCCGGCAAGCACACTCACAGATGCCTACATACACTGTGTGTAGCTCCAACAGTGGCAGCAGCACTGTCACTGGGGCACTGGGAGTGGGGGGGGCTCTCTGCCAGGGGTTTCGCAGACACCGTCTCTGCTCCTCACACCACATAGATGGAAATGCTGCCATCTATGTAACTATTTCTAAATCCAATGGATATTTTGGAATGTTCCCTCATCTTGTTCGAACCCTCAGAAGACTCTAACACTCGGCCCCGCCTGCCTTCAGAAGACACCTTTCGTTGGCTCCAACTTCATCACACCGTCTTGATTTTCCCCTGGCTTTTTTGCTTTTTGTCACCTCAGCTTTATCTAATTTATGTGTAAAAACCGGATTACTTAAAGAATGGTCTTCAAATGACTGCTAACCTATACTCAGCACTGAGTATTTCCTTTAGCTATTTTTGGCCTTAAAATAAAACATTTCCTTTAGCTATTTTTGGCCTTAAAATAAAACTGTACACTATTATTTATGCTATTACACATATGTTACACATGGGACATGACGTCTCAGATTTACATCACTGGCTCAAGATCACATGACTCTTAGCTCACAGCTTCTGGCCTCACCACGTGTGGCCTGAGTTGGTGCACTCTACTGCTTTCCAGAGGCCACATTTTTATTTCTATTATATTATCTTTTTTCACTTTTACTTTCTCCCTATCTGAGTGCTACCCCAGGAGTGGCCCTCAGACCAGCAGTGTCAGCATTATCTGAGAGTATATGAATAATCGTAACCCAGGAGCACCATCAGAAATCTTCTGGACCAGAAACAGGAAGAGGAAGGTCAAAACACTCCAGGTCCTTCCCCTCAAAGTTAAATGCTGAGAACTGGATGCATTGGGTAGTTTTGTCTGTTATCATCTACATACCAATACCTCCCACATTTCCACCTCCTGCTGAAAAGTTTCTCCAAACTCCAGTCCACCTACCTCTCCATCCCTCACAGCTACCCTAAAAGGATCTAAAAATTAACTTGGGGAAAACTGAACATACTTCGGGATTCTGTCTCAACTAATGCCACGTCATTGATTCCTTCAGGCATGTCAGAAGCCTGGTAGCCACCTGCAGTCACCAAATATTGGTGATTCCACTTCCTAAATATGTCTTGATTCTATCTCACACTCTCACAGTAATCGGTCAATTTCATCCAGAGCACACGTTAAGGGACAGTGACATATTCTGGGAGGTTGTCTACATTCCCATTCCCATTAGGTCACTCTGCTCTCGGCACCTCCCTTCAGGTTGTACTACCAAGTGAAGTGCTCTTCCCAAGGCCACCTGGCCCATGCAGGCCAAGGCCCTGCTCCCTTCCTTTCCCCTTTGTCTTTCATTCTTAGAAGCAGAGTCTATCTGACAGCCATTCCTAGTTCTGAGTCACTGATGCCATTTAGGCTGGGAAGCCTGGGCTTTGAGTGAATTCATCAAAGTCTAATAAAAATGAGTCTTGCTCTAGGAGAAATTCTCAGATTCTCTACTGGAAACAAAAACCATCATTATTTTGTCTGTCCCATCAACCAACCATAGGCTTCTAAAATATAAAAACATCTTTTTTGTTTGTTTGGTGTGTGTGTGTGTCGGTGTGTGTGGTGTTGCTAGTAGTTATTCATCTGCCCAATAGCTATTCAATAAATATATATTGAATGAGTATCTGCTTTAGACTGAACACTCATATCCTCCTCAAAAAGTCCTATCCAGTCATCCCTCGCCATATCGAGGTTCACTTTTCGTGTTCTCACTGTATCACGGATTTTTAAATTGTATATATCTATTTCTGTATTGCAGATTTTTCGCTATATCGCGGGATTTTTCAGTATATAGGTATTTTTATATATTTATTATTTTAATTATTTTTGCAGTAAAATAAGCAAAAAAAGTGTGGGAAAGGTTAATAAGAGTCTTGGAAGAGTTTATAAAGCCTTAAAATATATATAAATAATAAAATAAATATAAGGTCACTACTTCACAGATTTTCGCCTATCACGGCGGTTCTGGGACCTGGCCTCCGCATAGACGAGGGGCCACTGTATTAAATCATAACATCCAGTGTGGTAGGATTAGGAGGTGAGACCTTTCAGGGGTAATCAGATCATGCGGATGAAGTCTTCATGGAAAAATTAGTGCTGTTATAAAAGAGACCCCTGAGAGCCTCTTCCACGTGAGGACACAGTAGGACGACAGATGTTTGTGAGCCAGGCACCAGGCGCTCACTAGATACCAAATCACTGGAGCTGAGATCTTGGACTTCCAAGCTCCAGAACTATAGAAATTTACTTCCATTGTTGATAAGACACCCAGTCTACAGGATTTTGTTAGAGCAGCCAGCATGGCCTAAGAAAGTATCCTCACACCAGTCCTGAATGATAGACTTTTGCCTATCAGAGATGAGGTTTTTAAAATCCCCATAGACTGACCTGTGGTGGCGCAGTGGATAAGCATCGACCTGGAACGCTGAGGTCACTGGTTCAAAACCCTGGGCTTGCCTGGTCAGGGCTCATATGACAAGCAACTACAAAGCAACTAGGAGTTGATGCTTTCTGCTCCTCTCCCCCTTTCTCTCTCTCTCTCTCCTCTCTCGAAATTTGAGAAATAAAATCTTTAAAGACATTTTTAAAAAATCCGCATGAAGACTCATTCCTTCTAGTAAAACAGCCTTGCTATCAGTGCTTGAATTGTGAGTTGATTATCCCACAGGCTGAGTTAACCCTTTGGAAAGCTTGAGCACATCACAGTGAATGAGTAGCTTCCAAACCAGAGGCAAGAGAACTAGAGGAGGAACTGTCATTGACACACAAGCAGCAATCACTTACTTACTCTGGAGATACTTTGACATTTTTTACAGTTGCAACATGGCCTTATCTCTGGTTCCAAAGCAAGTCACATAGTAGCTTAGTGGGACACTGTATGTGCTCATTTAGGACCATCACAGTCTAGCTGCCAGCCAGACCGTTTCCACCTTTTCAGCCATTCCCTTACATACACACACACAGTCACACATGTATAGGAATTCCAGTGCATTCAGCCCAGGAAAGAACCTGGCTCTGGCCCTGGGTAGGTGACCCGCTGACACCGATCTGCGAAAGGAAGGACAGTGCTGAGGCTGTGTGACTGCGGCCCTGCAAGCTTCTCCAGCACAGAGACCTCAGCGAGCAGACGGCAAGTCTGTCTCTGTCTTCCAAGTCAGCTCCATTCGGGTTGTAATGAGATGCCATGTGACGTCAGATTCATGCAGCCTTCCTACCCTAAGAAGCCGGATGGGACTTGATTTATCCCGCAATCATGTCTTTCATAACAGGATGGCTGTCCAAGATGGGGACAGCGTTTCTTTCTTTGCCACTTATATTTCCCAGATGCACCTTATGTGACACAGAGTGGCTGAATGCCTTTGCACACACAGCAACAGCCTCCCATCTGGTTTTCTTACGCCCTGCTGTCAGTCTTCTGGTCAGTCAACAGGTGACAGCCCACCTGAGCTCTCTTCATTCTGTCCTCATTATCAGCAAATACAGCCTCACTTGTTCAGTAGCTCCCTCACAAACATCCTCACACTGATGCCGGTTATGGGCCAAGCATAGGCTGAGTACGGAGACTCCTCCCCTTCCCCATCACCCCCCTCCCCCACATTTCTGTGCCCCAGGAATGCCAGAGCACAGCAGGCTCCTAGGAGACTTTGTGGCTTCATATATCCTTGACCTAGAACAGACATAGCCAATACGTCTCTGCCTGGAAAAACAATTTTAATTGTTTAAGACCCAATTAAAAGGTGAGCTCCTACTTGTTTCCCCACACCCTTAGATTGGAAGTAGCTGTCGGTATTTGTAACTGCAGTAACACCTCATTCCTGTCTTTGATGCTGTAGTCATCACACTGAATCCAATCAGCTGTTTACAAGTCTGTCCCCCACACTTTCTCAAACTAGGTTGTGAGCTCCTGGGGACCTGGCAAGGGCACCTTGATGTTCCCATAATTTACTTCAGGGTGCAACACATAGTATATGCTTCACATATGCTTTCGGAGTGAATAACTATTATGTTTATCACCGTGATGATTACATTAACACCATAGGAACACACAGCTGCAGCACAATAAGGAAAACATCACTGCAACTCTGTATCAGTAATGCTTCTGGAGATAAATGAAGCCTACGTACACTTATGTGAATGTATTTGAGGCTGACTGCTAGTAATTGACTTCGTTTTTTAGGTTCATTCAAGTGAAAAGTAAATAGTTTAATGTGCTTTTTTATACACATTTATTCATTTATTTGCTCAAGAACTTTCTCCCAGATTCAACTTCCTTGCCTGTCAAGTATGTGCAGACTTGATATTCCCAGTATTTAGTAAGTGGTATAGAAACAACAGGATTGATCAGAATAAACCTGTCCATATTAGAGGGGATCTTGGAGGCCCCTTGGGGGGCAGATGCTAACTCTTTGGTTTCTGGATTATTACTGAGGAAGTTGGGAACCCTGGTGGAGGGCTTCCTGGATGACATGGAGAAATTTCACTGAGGGGGATTTGAACAATGGTGAATTACCAACTAGAATAAGATTGCTGCAACATTTCAACAGTGGGTACAATTAATGAAGCACACTACTACATGCTAGACTTTTCAATGGTTTAAATTTGTCTTTAGTTGCTTTAGTTGCAACCATTCAAGTCAGAAAACCTTAGGATAATAGAGACCTTAGAAGTTAACATCTGAGAATGGTTTTCGAAATAAATCTATTAATCAGATATCATATATCTTCATTTTTCAGAAGAGAAATTGATGCACAGAGGGATCATTCAATATTATTAGAATTTCTCAGTTAATAAATGGAAAGGCAGGAATAAAAACCAGAGAAGCAACACTCCACAATGAACATTCTTCATTCTTGTATACTCGGCAGCTCCACCTGCCTCTCTCTGACAAACTCCATTAGTCATTCTATTATGAGTAAACATAAGAATAATCAGGAAGCAACTGTTTTTCAGTAACTCATTCATCTTCTCATCTATCTATCCAACATCCATTTTTCTGGGCACATCCTAGAACACTGTGTAAGGTAGGTACTGTGAAAAATTAAATGAGTGCAAAAACTAAAATAAATACAGTTCTTCACACTGGGAATTTCTATGACTGTATCTTTCCAATTTCCCTTTCATGCAATTATAGCTTTGAAATAATGTCTAAACATTGACACAATTCTCCATATTTCTTTAATAAAATGAACATCACTCAGTTGATTTATGCTGGACCCTATTGTTCCCCTTAATATCATTAGCTCTTATTTGGATTCTCCATTTTCATGTTCAGAAACCCAAGAACCTCTTTCTCTGTATGGGGCATGTAGGAAGCATCGGCATTGCAGCTACATGGGCCTTGGTTTGAACCCTTGCTAAGGCATATGCTAATGAGATCAAGTGTCATGGTAGAAGTAGAAAAAATGTTCTAGGAGAACTCAAAGAGAAGGCAGCTTTGTCTGCATTTCTGTGTAAGAAGGGCTTGAAAAGAGGTAGAAACTAGAGTTATCTTAATGCTGCCTTTATATAAGAAACATGTTTTACTTCTGATGTATCACTAATTGGGATTCTTTGAGAGACTGAAATTAGCCACCATTCTACTCTCTGTTCTTATGAGTTTGGCTTTTTTAGATATCACATGTAAGTGACATCATACAGTACTGACATAGCATAATGCCGACTTCTACCCCCAGCCACCTCTCCCATACCTTGGTATCTTGTCTATAATTCTGGGTATGAAAAAAAAAAGTCAATCAAGAGAAGTCTCCCAAAGATCCATCAAAGGGACTTTAGGGAGTACTTACTCTGGCTGGTTGCAAACATTATGAAACTTATATTAAAGTAATATATAAGACCAACAGATAGTTGTTCAGGTACAAGGACTATGTCTTCAAGATGTTGTGTATCCACAGCCCCTACTCTAGCTAGAATAGCACAAAACATACAAAGAAGGTAAATAAAGGCTAGCTCAGATGGAAGAGGCACAACTTTCTAGAAAGCATGGCAATGAAGAAGTTCACACAAGGAAGAAAGAAAATGCACACATGCGGCCAAAACATCAGGACCAAGAAGACATAAAGGGACATCAGAAATACAGTGAAAGTCTACAGAGCCTCTGGAAATTTAAGGCACTTGAACTTCAACATGTCCAAGCTTAAAAAAAACACCAAAATACTAAAAGACAAGACAATGAAATAGCTACCTAAAAAAAACTGCAAATCAATAATGCAGTTTTAACCTCTATAATGCTTCATTTGTTCAAAACAGACAATTTCTTCATTCACCAAGTCATTTATCATTTTGACAACCTCCAGGTCTAAGGGATATGCAATTAGGTCATAAAACAATTACATCATTTCCCAAATCTCCTCACATAAAGACCCCTTAACATCATTCTTATTTTTTAATCTTTTTCATTTATTTTAGAGAGAAAGGAAGAAAGAAACATCAATTCTGTCTTTAAAAATTCTGTATTGATTAATTTATTAAAGAGATAGAAAGGCAGAGACAAAAGGTGAGAGAGAGATAGGGAGAGAAACATCAACTTGTTGTTCCACTTACTCATGCATTTGTTGGTTGGTTCTTATATATGCCCTGCCTGCAATGTATAGAGATGACACTCTGACAAGGAAGCTGCCAGGCCAGGGTCATTCATTTCACTTCCTTAAAGAATTTCATTCTCTGTGTCCCGGTTCACCTTCTTAGTAACAGTGTAAGGCTACTAAGAATTCAGCAAGCTCCTGGGGTTAGAAGTACATTTGCTACCCATCTATCCTGCCCAGCTCTTAGCGTAGTGGCCCAGTCACCTGACACTCTCAGAGGCATGTTCTGGGGAGGTAGCACATGTCTCACAATCTCTCATCTGAGTTGCTTACTTTACCCCAGGAACTAGCACAAGTACTCAACAATCTTATAGGAGGCACCATGTGATAAATAAATAAATGATTTTAATTGGCATCATACAGAAAAATTGCAGAAATGCATATCAAGTTGATGTGTAATTAAATGTGTTAACTTGCTTAGTAAAAGGTGAAAAAGGGAAAGAAGTGCTTGGTGTCACTGTGTAAGGCCCATTACCAACCACTGTCTCCTTTCCTCATTTTAGGCGGTCCCAAAGGATTCAGAGAAACTGAAAAAATTGTACCCTGATAGTGGGAAAAAATGGTGCAGCTATTTGTAAAACAGCTTGTTAATTCCTCAACATATTAAACAGTTATCACATAAACCAGCAATTCCACTCCTAGGTATATACCCAAGAGAACTGAGAACAAACGCCTATGCCCAACAAATGTTCACACTTGTACATGAGTGTTCATAAAAGCGTTATTCAAAGCCAAAAAAATAGGAGCATCAAGTGATCACTGTATAAAAATGTGGTATATTTAATTAAATATTTTTCAGGCCCTGGCCAGCTGGCTCAATGGTAGAGTATCAGCCTGGCGTGTGGAAGTCCCGGGTTTGATTCCCGGCCAGGGCACACAGGAGAGGCGCCTATCTGCTTCTCCACCCCTTCCCCTCTCCTTCCTTTCTGTCTCTCTCTTCCCCTCCCACAGCCGAGGCTCCATTGGAGCAAAAGATGGCCTGGGCGCTGAGGATGGCTCTGTGGCCTCTGCCTCAGGCGCTAGAGTGGCTCTGATCGCAACAGAACGATGCCCCGGATGGGCAGAGCATCGCCCCCTGGTGGGCATGCCCGGTGGATCCCGGTCAGGCGCATGTGAGTCTGTCTGACTGCCTCCCCGTTTCCAGCTTCAGAAAAATACAAAAATATATATATATATTTTTTTTCACCAATAAAATAAGGAACTGATACGTGCTACAACAGAATAAACCTTGAAAGTGTTATGTCAAGTGAAAGAAGCTATACATAAGAATACTGTATAATTCCATTTTATATGAAATGTCTAGAATTGGCAAATCTACAGAAACATAACGTAGATCAGTGGTCACCAGAGGGTAGAGTGCATGTAAACTTTCCTGTCTTTCAGCCTTGGTTCTCTACGTACTGTCTTTCATGTTTTTTCAGTTTACTAAAAGGTAAATGGAGACCAAAATGGTTCAATATTTTAGATTTTGCATGAAATTCACAGTAGATTGCATGCTATGACTTTGAAAGAAAAGGTATACACATTTAAACTATTTGAGAAAAAAAAGAAAGAAAACCCATCCTGTCTTCCCCAGTGCTCCTTGTACTATTGACTACTTTTCTCCCAAACCACTGTTTCAGAGCTAACATTGTTTCAAGAAAATTCATCCATTCTCTGTGCCTGTTGGAAAGCAATTAAAGCTGAAATCAAATAGCTATAATCATGTGTTCATTTCTGACCCTTATCTCCCCATTTGCAGAAAGAGCTGCTATGTATTAAAGTGTTTGTAGATCATTCAATTACTTCAGTATTAGAGAAAATGGTGGTTTTTGAAAGTAGTACAGAGACAATTTAGAATTTTTAACTGGAATTCCAATTGAGGTACAGATAAGAGGCTTGCAATTCTCCAAATTTTGCTTCTCTGATGGTGAGAGACCTGAGATGGCCCTCTCTTCGCCCTGGCGAAGCGGTCTCCCCATTCAGCATTGCAAAGTAGAAAAGAACCAGCCTCTTTGACACCTTAAGTTCTGGAAAAGGGAGATGATTTTCTATCCTTCCCACTCCTCTCCTCTTCTAGCAGGATGACTGTTTCTTGTACACACCTATGGACATTCACTTGTATCCACCCTACTTGTGAGCCTTCACTAAAATCAGGTTTGGTTCATATGAAACAGGGGTTAGAAAACTGGTCCAGAGGCCCAATTTAAACTGCAGCTTGTCTTGTAAATAAACTCATACTGGAACACAGCTACGTTCATTTGTTTGTACACTGCCTATGGCTGCTTTTACAATTACTTAAGTGGTAATAATGGAGACCACATGGCTCACAAATGCTAAAATATTTATTCTCTGGCCCTTGACAAGGACAATTAGCCAATGCCTGAAATAAAAGATGGGGGATGGTGGCTTGCTTATAAATTATATATTTGAATTATTTGAAATGTCTGACATTGCCTTGAGTGTTTTGGTGTTACATATCGCAAATAAATATACATACGCAGGAGACATGCAGCCAAACGCTAAACACTGGGTTGTGGAGTAAGACATGCTTAAATTTGATCCCAGTTATGATATTTAACTACAGTATGCTCTTAGATAGGTCACTGAATTTCTTTAACCCTTAGTTCCCTTAGCTATAAAATGGGAATAGATTGTCTAGCTGTGTCAATTAGAATGATTTTGGCTAAGAGTACAAAAATTCAACTCAAAATGGCTTAAATCACAAGGAAAAATAGCATTGTCTCACTTAACAAGAGGTGATTGTTGGGTTGTCTAATTCAGTGGTTTAATGGATCGAACATTAAGGACCCAGGAATTGTTGGGCTCAGGCATCTGAACAGAATGGCTTTCTCTTTAGGTGAGGCTCCCTACTCACAGGTAGCCACCAGGATTTTAGTCCTCACATCTAGACATAGTCTTGCATAGACTTGTATCACATATCTAACCACAGACTGGACTGATTGTTAGAACAAAACTGAAATCCAGTTAGAAGAATAAGCCATAAAGGACGATACATGGGCAGGTTGCCAACAACTAAGTTTTTATGAGGCTTCTATTTACTAAGGCATAAAAAACCCCACAATGTGTGTCTAATTAATGTTGACTCTTGCTCAGAGTTCTGATATCATCATTTTTTGTTGGAGTTGTTGATAGTGTCCTTTTAAAATACATACTTTCATATACAGAAACTTTGAATTAATTTTTATTGAGAGTTTCATGAGAAATTCCTATTATTCCATTAGACAACTGAAACAGTTCCCAGATCTGATAAGACTGGATGTCTATCACTAATCAAACACAGAGCCCTCCGTGCCTTTTTTGCCGTCCACGCTCATATACTGGTGTGATTTATGTCCATCTCATACTAAGTGAGTATCAAACACTTATACATCCCCACGGTCATTTAGTATAATTCACTGTAAACTTAATTAAGGCACATGTGCTGTTTTCTTTACAAAAATCATTCACCAAATACCCATTACTATTAAAAAGAAGCCTCCTTCCTTGACCTCACCTCCCAATTCTTGCTTGGCTCAGGCATCAGCTTCCTGAGCTATTCTTTGAAGCCTGTATTACCTGCCCTGAAGGAGAAAGCACTGCACATTGCCTTGGTTAGAGCCCTGATCGCACTGCACTGTGAGTGCAAGTTTGTGTGTTTCTCTTTCCTTCACCAGACTGTGAACTTGGAAAGGGCAAATCCTGATGAACAGCATGTACTTCTTCTATGTTTTGGGGAAATACTAATGAATGAACATAAATGACCACTGAGAGTGTCTATGTGGGGAAATCATCATCCTGATTTATACTACATGTGGCCACTAAGAGTGTCCTGTGTGCATTCACCAGACTAAAAGGTCTAGCCTTCCTTTCCTGTTTGCTTCTAGAGTTGTCATCAAGGCAGGATGATTGGAGCCACCCAAATATGTATTCTCTTTTCCTCCTTCCTGTCTGAGGCAAGACATTATTCCACAAGGGCAAAGAAGATAGATAAAGACTCCACCTAAAATTAAAGATCAATACAGGAGTAAGTAAGAAGCAGGGAGACCCACCCATAGATATTCTGAGCAGGTATGAGAAGATCCCAGGTACTCAAATTGATAAATTATGAGTTATTTATTTAAAACTACCCCACAGACAAAAAGTCCACCAAACCTCCAAACCCTAGCTCTGGAGTTAGCAGTCAGACACAGTACAAGTGAAAATGCCCTTGGAGAACACTGACTGCAGAGTTTGAAAGGCTCCCACCTACCACACTGAGAAATGTTCTAGGGAAATGCTTCCACATGGCAATCCTCTGCTAATTAAGCTCTGCCTTTGAAACCCCTTCCATTTTCCTGAGCACAACTCAGAGTCCGTTCAATTGTAAACTTTCCCTCCAATTCTTCCCCCTGGCATTAACCTGGGAAGCCTCCCTGCTTCCTCAGTACTAGGCTGCTGCCTTCATCATAACAACCATCGCTCTCTGTCTTGAGTGCCAGCTATTTTTGTGGGTGTTGTCATGTCTGCCCCCCACCACGAAGCTTGTGAGCTCTTTGAGGGTAGGGGCCATGATTCACTCATCTTTTCTCCCACACTGCCACAGACCATCTAACCTAATATAGAAGAAAAGGTAGACATACATCTTCATCAATAAACATGTCTGAGTGTGACCTTCCCATTATACTTTACTGTAAAACCAAAAGCTCCTTTGTAAACCGACTGTCTCGCTTATGCAAGTAGGATTTTGAAAAAAATGAAACATTATGTTAAGGAACATAATTGCTGATCCTTTATGCATAATTGCCTATATCAGGATAAAAATATTCCTTTGTTGTTGTTATTGTTAGGGTAAGAATATTGCCCCAATTAAAATATCTATATTTGCCTACTTGTTTTTGAGGGAGGCACACATATTTTTCTAACTTAAAATGGCCTCAATCAGATTTTAGCAGATTGTTAGATCATAAGAGTTGGTTTCTTTTATATATATATGGCATCCCCAAGCATCCAAGATCAAATTATCACAAATTGATCACATCAGAGGCATCAAAGATAAGAAAAGTAACTGGCTGTCCCTGTGATTCTAATCTCATGCCAGTTTAGAGATAAAGCAAGTTGGAATCTGCCTTTTCTGGCTTATCCAGGAAAAGAAAAATTCCACAAAGCCTGGATGTGATTCAAAATCAAACGTTGGGCTGCCTGATGTGGAAGAACCTCTCCCATCGTGGCACGCATGCAAACATAGGTCGAGCTGGACTCTAATCATGGGTGTTGGGAGAGGTTTTTTCCTTTGGCCACGGGGTTGCACTAGACAGCCACTGAGGTCTCTTGCAGACCTCAGCCTGTTAGAGATCATCCCAGATTTAAGCTGCAAAGAAGAGCTACAGAGCGGCAGAAGAGAAATTGTTGGCTCCCTGGTGCCCTTGTTCCCTGTGGCATTTGATAGGCAGGTGGTAGTGTCACAATGCTATACAAATGCAAGGCGTAGGCTTCCAGGCTCAAACACAGCATGTACCAAACATACTGACACAGTGTCTTAGTCAAAAATTAGAGCTGTGCAAGCTGATTAATTTCTCATCCAACTAAAATTCTATTTCACAGTAAAACAGTTCCCCAGCATGAAAGAATGAGCCCTATGGCTCCAAAGAAAGCAATGATCCCTCGAGTCCTTAAAGCATCCTTATGATTCTTTCTGGGTGGCAGACAGCTTTATCAAAACATTGTTCTGCTAAAGCAAGCTTCAAGCATTCCGACCAGTGCACAGACCATTGCCCTGGAAGCCCATGCCCTTTCTCCCATAGGTTCTCACTGCTGGTAGAGCAGCAGGGAAGTGCGCAGGCCCAGTGCTATCTGTCCCTGTGTCCAGCTCACTCCCTTTTGTACTGCAGCCAGGCAGTACCGCATGGAGACTACTGTCCAAACATTCAGAGGCTCTGATAGCGCTGAACAGCAACATGGCACATCCTATTATATATCCAGGCATGGGAAAGAATTATTTTTAACCACTTACAGCTGCTTTTCTCCAATAAACTTTTAAGGACAAAATAATACATGTAGCTATAAAAAATAAAAAATGGGAAAAATAAACAGGTTCTCAGTGTGGAATGACTGAGTTAAAATATTTTCTTTCTTATGATTCCAACCTTTTAGACACAGGAACGTGAATACAGGTCTTCAGGAGGAGAATCTAAGAAGCACATTCCACAGCTTCCTTGGCCATGGTAACCTCTGCTGCAGGATCCTACTGAAACTCCACTCCACAGTAGCATAGTTTAGGAAATGGTAAGGTAAAATAAAATCCATGGGTCTACAGCATAGGGGAATGTTATTAGTCTGGTCTAGAAAGTATTGTATCAGAGAACCAAAGCCTTTTACACAATTCAGAGGTGGTAAAAATAGCATTCGACCTGGAAATGGTTCCTTTTTTTTTTTGTGAAAAGCTTAGGGAAACCACAAAATCACCTCTGCTTGCACAGTAGTAGGTTAAAAGGAAGAAAGGAAGAAAAAAGGAGGGGGCAAAGTGAAAGGAGACTGAAGCATGAACAAAGAGTGACCAGGCCCAGCGGGCGCTCCTGGACAGAGGCGGCAGCAGCAGAGGGCTTTGCCATGCCTGCACCGGGCAGAGCCATATCCATATCCCTAGGACAGCAGTAAATACACATGGACCCAGCTTTAGAAACAAAAGCATACAGCTGATTAAGATTCGGGTGTCCAAGTCTGCTCATGGCAGATAATGAGATGACTCTGCAGTAAATAGGAAACAATGGAGACCAGCCTGAAGATGCAGGCTGGAGGTCCATGGGCAGAGCCAGGACGTTACATGGAGGCGTGGGCAGCAGAATCATTTACTCAATCGAATCTACTGAAGGGCATCAGCAATGCCATTTTAGTATAAATATGCATTACACTAAAACCCCCATGTACATTATCCTTCAGAGGTTAAACTGGTGTATACTTATGTTGACTGATTAGGAAGCCAGATGGATAAACCACAATTGCAGTCTAGAATCTATTGCCAGGGACAGCACAACAGGTTTAAACACCATTATTCATCAAAAGACTTTAAAATGTTTCTCATTTTTGACCCAGTGATTCTATATAAACTCTTCTTAAAGAATCCTATCCTAAATATGAAAAAAATAAAGTTTTGGCCAAAGATATGTATTACCTTATTATTTATATGAATGGAAGCATTCAAACTACACACATTTCCAATAGTGAAATGGTAAAATAAATTATATTGAAGTCATAGAGTGGGATGTTATGCAGTTATGAAAAGTGATATATATGAAACATTTGTTAACCTGATTATAATGTTTGAGAAATACAAAATAAATGAGTGTATGTTGTAGTCATAACCATGAATAATTAAGTTATATATCACATATGTAACTGAAAATATAGAAAAATAGTAACAATAGTGTAAAAGTTATATAACTAAACATAACTGCACACAAACCTTCTCTTTCCATTTTTTTAAAGAATTTTCAAATTTTCTTTATAGCTACCATTTACTCTTATGTAGTAAAATATAAAATACATTAGTCCAGAAAAGTACTATCTATAAAGAATCATGCAGGTCTGGGCTTTCCTAGTAAGGTGTTGCTCACACAGATGCATATTTAGGGAAAAAATGACAATGTGTGGAAATTATTTTCATAGCTCTTAAGAAATGTCAACAGGAAAGTGGGAGAAAGAGAATGGAAGGACCCTGAGAACTCTATGTCTCAGGCAGACTGCAGAGACTAGTTGGGGTCCAGGACAAAAAGCTTCAGATGGAAGCCACAGCTGTGAAGCCCACGCCACACAGGGCCAGAGCAAGGGGCCCAGATCTTCAGCTTCCTCCAGTGGGCTGCACACAGCAAGGCATCCACGGCCATCCATCTTGGCTTCCAGAAGTCATTTTACTGTAAAACATGTAATGAAAGATTTGAAAAGAGGATCTAAGTGCCATCACCAAGGTGAAAGCACATTAGACATTTGGTTTTAGAACCAGAAATGTCATGCACCTGAGGAATCACTGTTAAGGAATAAGACAGATGATTCTGTGTGGTCAATAAGTTTTGTCTCATTCTTTAGAGTCACTCTTGATAGAATAAAAAATCTAAAAATGGCCTTCCTTTAGCTCTAGAAATATGTATTATAAAGTCTCTATTTTTCTGTTCATGATGCCTTCTCTTTATTTTCAGATTTTATTTTAATTTATTATTTATTTTTTTATGAAATTAGAGGTGACGTTGTTTCGCAAGACCCTACTGGTTTAAGTGCACAATTTAACAAGCCACCACCTACCAACTCTATCCCGTGTCCTCTGTCCATAGCAATGTCTCTTTTTCCCCCATTTTCCCCACTTCTGCCTGCCTCTACCTTTCCCCTAACCCTTTTCCCTTTGGCCATCACCACACTGTTATATACATAATAGTCTTCCAAAAATTAATATTATACCTTACAATGTAATTTAATTCATATTTTTAATCCAAGAAATCACTTAGTTTTATTGTAGGTGACTGATACAAAAGAAAAAATTGCAATAGAAATGTTAATTAATTAAATTCCTTCTCTTACAGAAATTATTCTATTTAAAAAATGAAAAAAGCTTGTTTTTCAGCAGAGTGCAGTGCCTCAGTAAAGTAGCACCCTGACACCAGCCAAGGAGAAAAGCAGCCACTCTAAAAATACTGTGGTAAAAATGGAAAGAGCTGACATTTCCGTTCGTGTTCCTGGGACAGCCATCTTTGGGGCTACATGGTCCTCAGCTGTCCAGTCGCCTTATCCTTACTCTGCTCTACACATACACTACCTGGGACAGGGAGATGGTGTGGAAAATGGCTTGAATTTTCAGTCTGCTTCACTTTCTTTCATTTCCTAACATGGATTGTTACAAAGAAGCACTACAAACAAGTGCCAATAACAGATTCTGTAGAATTCCAAAAATACGCAGTGCTAAAGCAATCTTCAAGGATAAACACATTCAACTTAAAACTCCTGGCTCATCAGCTTCTAGTGTGCTCTCACATAGTCTCCTCCAGCATTGGCACTTGGGTACGTGTCATCTGCTCTTTCATTTACTCAAATTATTTCATTGAGTGATGATGTGCCAGGCATGATGAAAGGTTTACGAGAGGATAATTGATGATTAGACATGGTTCCGACTCTGAAAACCACTCCAAAGCAAGTCACTAGCCTCTAACCCTATATTCATGGTGGGGAGAACAGAAATTGAGCAGCCTCTGTTGAGAGCCCGAAGCTGTGGAGGTCTATAATCCACCTTCCTCTGCATTCATAGATTGAAGAGATGTTGGTTAACTAATCAGTGAGAAAATCCATGGATTCAACTCCTGTCTCTGGAATGCTACCCCAGCTACTGAGGGATGTGACAAAAGGGCACCCACATTCATATTCAAATAGGACCCTCATCTAAATACCAGCGATGACACTGACTCTTCTCCTAGCAAATGTCTTCTTCATGAACTTTCAAGTCAGGGTACTGGTTTCTGTAAAAAAAGGATGTGGGGTCTTTGTTCACAAGAAAGAAACTATTAATTACCAAGATCTATTCCTTACACCATGTTATGGTCTTAAATATGTCTCCCCCAAGATGGTTTACATACCATTACTTTCTATGTGACTATATCTAGAGATAGGGCCTTTAGGGAGATAATTAAGGTTAAATGAGATCATGAGGGTAAGTCCCTATTCCGATAGTACTGGTGTCCTTATAAGAAGAGACTTCAGAAGTGTAAGTGCCCAGATAATGAGCCATGTGAATACATAGGTAACAGATGGCCATCTTCAAGCCAAGGAAAGTCATCTGGAGAAACAATGCTTGCCAACACCTTGATCTTGGACTTCCAGCCTCCAGAAGTGTGAGAAAACAAATTTCTGCTGTGTAAGCCACCTGTCTATCAGTGTTCATTATGGCAGCCGTAGCTGACCAATGTACCACATGATGGTTTGCATGTCTCATATGTTAGAAAACATGGCTAGTAAATATCAGCCATCACATGAACACAAAGAAAGGGGCTCATGGGAGTTGTATCTGATTTGCAGGTATAGCTGAGACACAACTAGTTCGTGATCAAGAAGAGGAAGGTCACTATGTCTTCATGATTTATTCATTTCACTGCTGACTCCAAAGCTTACTCATTCTGTGTTTTATTGTCTGTAAGATCATTACAATAGTTAATGAAGACAATAGACAGGTTCAAGAAGACTATTTTTAATCCCTGCATTTTCCAGACTTAATTAAAAAAAAATTTTCTATTGATTTGGGAGGAGGGAGGAAAGAGAGAGAGAAAAAGCAGCATTAGCTCATTGCTTCAGTTTGTTGTTCCATTTAGTCGTGTACTCATTGACTGCTTCTTCTATGTACACTGACTGGAGTTGATGCTGTGACCTTTGGTGCACCACGTCAACACTTTATCCAGTGAGTCATTTGGCCAGGGCTTAGACTTTTTAAATTTACCCCCTGGTGTCTTCAAATTGAAAGCTCAGGCTCACATACTGCTGAGGCAGCTTTTCCAACAAGCAAATGCAAATAACATGCAGTGTACCTGTAATAAGCCTAAAGCACCCACCTGGCCCGCTTAGCTTCTGTTTCACTATTGATGCTCAGGCTGTGGACTGGTTTTATAGTCCCACATTCTATCAGCACCTGAATATTGCTTCTGGGCTTAGAGATTAAGAGTCCAGGACCGTAAGCATCTGGCACAGAGCTTAACTCTCACTTGTCCCTCATACTATGTGGCCTGTATGCTTTCCCTTAGCCTTGGGTCTTCCTTCCCATGAACTGATCACATAAAACAATATGCCAATGCCTAAAAGACTCCAAGAGTAACATCTTAACTTTAATAACACCACCTTTCCCACAAAAAAGAATGATGTCTGACCATTTGTGACACTAGAAATGAACCCAGAGGATATTTATGTTATGTAAAATGTCAGAGAAAAACAAATACCATATGATCTCACTTATATGTGGAATCTAAAGAACAAAATAAATGGACAAAATTATAACAAATGGATAGACACAGAGCAGAGAGGTGGTTGCCAGATGGGAGGAGGACTGGGAGATAGGTAAAAAAGGCGAAGGGATTAAGAAGTACAAATTAGTGTTTACAAAATAGTCACAAGGATGTAAAGAACAGCTTAGAGAATATAGCCAATAGTATTGTAATCACTATGCATGGTGCCAGGTGGGTACTGAAAATATTGGGGGAACACTTTGTAAAGTATATGATTGTCTAACCACTATGCTGTACACCTGAACTTAATACAAAATAATATTGAATATAAATTGTAATTGAAAAAAATATTGAATAATAATGATACCAGCCTTTCCTAATTTAATTAATACATATCAGGTAATATAAGTTGTCCTTTAGGATTACTTTATTTTCCTTTAAAGAATTCAAATTTTTGTATTACCATTTTTAAAAATGCAATTGACAGCTAAAGAGTTTAAGTCATTTGGCAAAAATATTAAATGTGATAAAAGGCCTGGCCTGTGATGGCACAGTGGATAAAAAGTTGACCTGGGAGTGACGTCACAGAAATGGCAGCGTGAGCAGCACGGCCGACAGATCTCCCCAAAATTTCAACAAATTCATCAACCAGAGACAGAAAAATCTATCCTTCGAGCTTCCGAGAGTTCCACACACTGAAGACGAAGGGGCTGCTTTCACTTGGAACTGAGAGTCGGAAGGGAGCTGAAGGTGCGGAGGAAACTGCAGCATGGACGTTCGTTCAAGCCGAGGAGACAGTGTGCCTTTGGTGAGTCAGCCCACGCGCCGCGAGCAACCGCCCCCGTGCAGGGAGAAACCGCCCGTGCACCCCAGGCATCCCAGCCGCCTGCGAACCGCGGCTGTAGGTGGCCGGGGAAGTCCCAGCAGCAGGCACACCTCCGGCAACCCAGACTCCTGCCGCAGAGAGATCCCCAATCGCCAGCGACCCGCGTGGGGAGTGCCAAAGCGAACTTCCCTACGCCAGAGCTTCTCTGCACGGGTGGGGCACCTCACCCAGCCATTCAAGCTAACAATCAAGCATCAGGGGGAGGGGCACACAGACAGCATGCAGTCCGTCCTGGAGCACATCTGCGGATCCAATCGCTGAAATTAGCTTAACCCACAGTCTGCTCACCTCCCAACCGACCTACACGGCTCCAATTGACAAGATCTTTCTCAGTTCAGCGATCCAAGACAAGAAGCATGATATTCTTTAGTGTCTCTTGCTAAAGGGGTGGGGGCAACTTCTGATTAACAGAACTTTCATACTCAGGGATATATGCTAAAAAGAGGGACTCGGCAGATGTTAAGAACTGTGCTGCAGGCAGAGAATAGGGCATCTTCTTCCCAGCCAAAACAGGTTACAAAGTGCGGAAAGCCTGGGGAGAGTCGTCCCACAGAGTGCCAGGCATGCTGAACAGGCCTAGTGGCTCATAGAAAGTCACCTTGAGAGCAACTGGCTCCCAGCCCCACCTGATTACACTGGTGGCTCTGAGTGACAGAACCTTACCCAGAGCCCAGCGTTGAGTGGGGATAGAGTGGAAATTTGCCAGCTCTTTGAGCCTCTTATTCCCCAGGCAGAGGCAGCGGCAGCCTCATAGCTGGTTCACCAGGCTGCTAAACTAGGAAGGAGAGACTAGGAGAGAGGCTCCGGGAAAACGGACTATCTCATTGTCGGAGCCTGCAAACACTAACAAGCCTTGACTACCAATGACTGAAGCCAAATATATGGCATTGATGTAGAGCAGGGGTCCCCAAACTACGGCCTGTGGGCCACATGCGGCCCCCTGAAGCCATTTATCCGGCCTCCGCCGCACTTGCGGAAGGGGCACCTCTTTCATTGGTGGTCAGTGAGAGGAGCACATTGACCATCTCATTAGCCAAAAGCAGGTCCATAGTTCCCATTGAAATACTGGTCAGTTTGTTGATTTAAATTTACTTGTTCTTTATTTTAAATATTGTATTTGTTCCTGTTGTTTTTTTTTACTTTAAAATAAGATATGTGCAGTATGCATAGGGATTTGTTCATAGTTTTTTTTTTATAGTCTGGCCCTCCAACAGTCTGAGGGACAGTGAACTGGCCCCCTATGTAAAAAGTTTGGGGACCACTGACGTAGAGTCTCATCAACTGCAAATCCCTACCTAAGCATGCCACAGGGGCAGAGCCTAGGGTACAGAGTCACCGACCAGGAAGAGGGAGAGGAAAGAAAAAGGAAGAAATTAGCCTTTCAAAATCAAGAAAAATCCACAGACTTTGTAACTTGTTCTACTATTTTTTTCTTTTGTTTCTTTCATCTTCTTGCCTTTATTAGTATTATTTCTATTTCCTCCACCTTGGTCCTTTTATTCTTTGCCTGCCTTATTCTTTCCTTTTCTTGAACTGCACTACCCATAAGTGTTACATTTTATTCCTTTTCTTCTTCCTTACCCTCCATGAGGGTTACACTCCAAAACCCTTAACTCTCTTTTTGTTTTTTTTTTCTTTTCATTTTTTCTTCCTTTCCTTTTCCCCTTTTTCTTATTTCTCCCTTTCTATTAGTTTCTTCTTTTCTTCTTTTACTTTTCCTCTCACTCAATCCTCAATCAGGAACAAATTATTTAATTTGGGACTCAAGTTTGGTTTTTTTTGTGGCATTTTGGGTGCTTTTTACTTCGCTTTTTAACTTATTAGCATTCCTCCCAACCCAGGATCAACATTATATTTAGTCTTTGCTCCACTTAATACAATAATTTTTTTTCCTTTTTCTTGTTTCCCTCTTATCCCTCCCATTATATCTCTTAGTCGACCATCATTTACAAGCAAATCATTTTGAACTTGACCGAGATTTTTTCCTTTTTTGCATTTTGTGTGTCCCTACTTCCTTTCTTGCCCCTTGAACACTTCCCCTCAACTCAGCCCCTCCCTTACAGGCAGTTTTTGTTCCATTTATTTTTTTTATTTTTTATTTTTTTGCATTTTTCTGAAGCTGGAAACAGGGAGAGACAGTCAGACAGACTCCCACATGCGCCCGACCGGGATCCACCCGGCACGCCCACCAGGGGCGATGCTCTGCCCACCAGGGGGCGATGCTCTGCCCATCCTGGGCGTCGCCATGCTGCGACCAGAGCCACTCTAGCACCTGAGGCAGAGGCCACAGAGCCATCCCCAGCGCCCGGGCCATCTTTGCTCCAATGGAGCCTTGGCTGCAGGAGGGGAAGAGAGAGACAGAGAGGAAAGCGCGGCGGAGGGGTGGAGAAGCAAATGGGCGCTTCTCCTGTGTGCCCTGGCCGGGAATCGAACCCGGGTCCTCCGCACGCTAGGCCGACGCTCTACCGCTGAGCCAACCAGCCAGGGCCTCCATTTAGCAGAATATAATTCATAGGTCATCACGATATTTTCCTAAGGAGGAAGGGAGAGGAGGGGAAGAGAAGAAAGAAAAGGGGGGGGAAATAATAAACTATTTTTGGTTGTTTTGTGGGGTTTTATTTCCAAATAATTTTCCTTTTTTTTACTTTTTTATTTTTTCTTTTTTAAACTTTTTATTCTTTATTAATTCTCATTAATACTATCAACAAAACCACCCTCAGATGCCATTAAAAAAAAGGAAATCGAATATCATGGATACAAAAGGTAGAGAAGTAACACAGATACATGTGAAAAAATCTACGTAGAAAAAATTTAATATATTGGAAACTTTGGAGCTAAATGACAGAGAATTTAAAATAAAAAAACCTAAAAATACTCAGAGATATACAAGAAAACACAGAAAGGCAATTTAGGGAGCTCAGAAAACAACTCAACGAACACAAAGAATATATTACAAAGAAAATTGAAACTATAAAAACAAATCAAACAGAGATGAAAAACTCAATTCATGAGCTGAAAAACGAGGTAACAAGCTTAGCTAATAGAACAGGCCAGATAGAAGGTAGGATTAGTGAAATAGAAGACAAGCAACTTGAGGCACAGCAGAGAGAAGAAGAAAGATACTCAAAAATTAAAAAAAAATGAGAAAGCCCTACAGGAATTGTCTGACCCCATCAAAAAGAATAACATAAGAATAATAGGTATATCAGAGGGAGAAGAGAGAGAAAATGGAATGGAGAATATACTCAAACAAATAATAGATGAGAACTTCCCGAGCCTTTGGAAAGAACTAAAGCCTCAAATTCAAGAAGCAAACAGAACACCAAGCTTTCTTAACCACAAAAAACCTACTGCACATCATAGTGAAGATGGCACAAACCAACGACAAAGAAAAAATTCTCAAGGCAGTCAGGGAAAAGAAGAATACAACAAATAAAGGAAGGCCTATTAGATTATTATCAGATTTCTCAGCAGAAACTCTACAAGCTAGAAGAGAGTAGACCCCAATATTTAAAGCCCTGAAAGAGAGGAACTTTCAGCCAAGAATACTATACCCATCAAAGATATCCTTCAAGTACGGAGAAAAATAAACATTCACAAATACAGAAAAGATGAGGGAATTTATCATCAGAAAGCCTCCACTCCAGGAAATACTAAAGGGGGTTTTCCTACCAGATTCACAGGGCAAAACAAAACCAAACCACAAGTAACAGCTCCACCAAGAACACAATAAAACCAAATTTAAACTGTGACAACAAAAACAAAAGAAAAGGGGGGGGAGAGGACAGAGATTAATAATAGCAAAGGACGATGAAGCACAGAAACACTCATAAGATAGGTACTACAATGAATATGGTAGGTACCCTTTTCATTACTTAATGGTAAGCACCCTTGAAAAAGCCACCACAGAAGCAACTTTAAAAAGGTAGCAACAGAAGAAAGAAATATGGAACACAAATAAAAACAAATGATAGAAAAACAGAAGAGAAAATCAAAGAAGATATAAAACTAACAGAAAGCAATTTATAAAATGGCAATAGGGAACCCACAAGTGTCAATAATTACACTAAATGTAAATGGATTAAACTTACCAATAAAAAGACACAGAGTAACAGAATGGATTTAAAAAGAAAATCCAACTGTATGCTGCCTACAAGAAACACATCTAAGCAACAAGGATAAAAACAAGTTCAAAGTGAAAGGCTGGAAAACAATATTCCAAGCAAATAACATCCAAAAAAAGGCAGGAGTAGCAATACTCATATCTAATAATGCTGACTACGAGACAGAAAAAGTACTCAGAGACAAAAATGGTCATTTCATAATGATTAAGGAGACACTGAATCAAGAAGACATAATAATCCTTAATATTTATGCACCAAACCAAGGAGCACCAAAATATATAAGACAGATACTTATTGAACTAAAAACAAGAACTGACAAAAATACAATCATACTTGGAGACCTCATTACACCATTGACAGCTCTAGATAGGTCATCCAAACAGAGAATCAATAAAGATATATTGGCTTTTTTTTTTTTAATTTATTTATTTTTATTCATTTTAGAGAGGAGAGGGAGAGACAGAGAGGAGAGACAGAGAGAGAGAAGTGGGGGAGGAGCAGGAAGCATCAACTCCCATATGTGCCTTGACCAGGCAAGCCCAGGGTTTCGAACCGGCGACCTCAGCATTTCCAGGTCGACGCTTTATCCACTGCGCCACCACAGGTCAGGCGATATATTGGCATTAAACGAAACATTGGAGCACCTGGATATGATAGACATCTACAGGACACTTCATCCCAAAGCGACAGAGTATAGATTTTTCTCTAGTGTACATGGAACATTTTCAAGAATTGACCATATGTTAGGCCACAAAGATAACATCAGCATATTCACAAAAATTGAAATCATACCAAGCATATTTTCTGATCATAAAGCCTTGAAACTAGAATTCAAGTGCAAAATAGAGGGGGGAAAAAACCACAAAAATGTGGAAACTAAACAACAGACTTCTAAAAAATGAACAGGTCAAAGAAGAAATAATCGCAGAGATCAAAAGATATATACAGACAAATTAAGATGACAATACGACATATCAGAATCTCTGGGATGCAGCCAAAGTAGTGATAAAAGGGAAGTTCATATCACTTCAGGCCTATATGAACAAACAAGAGAGAGCCCAAGTGAACCAATCCCCTTCACGATTGCAACAAAAAAAATAAAATATCTTGGAATAAACATAACAAAGAATGTAAAGGACCTATATAACTAAAACTACAAAGCATTGTTAAGAGAAATCGAAAAAGACACAATGAGATGGAAAAATATTCCTTGTTCTTGGATAGGAAGAATAAATATAATCAAAATGGCCATATTACCCAAAGCAATTTATAAATTTAATGCAATTCCCATCAAAATTCCTATGACATTCTTTAAAGAAATGGAACACCCTGGCCGGTTGGCTCAGTGGTAGAGCGTCAGCCTGGCATGCAGAAGTCCCAGGTTCGATTCTCGGCAATGGCACACAGGAGAAGCACCCATTTGCTTCTCCACCCCTCCCCCTCTCCTTCCTCTCTGTCTCTCTCTTCCCCTCCCGCAGCCAAGGCTCCATTGGAATGGAGATGGCCTGGGCGCTGGGGATGGCTCCTTGGCCTCTGCCCCAGGCACTAGAGTGGCTCTGGTTGCAACAGAGCGACACTCCGGAAGGGCAGAGCATCGCCCCCTGGTGGGCAGAGCGTTGCCCCCTGGTGGGAGTGCCTGGTGGATCCCGGTCAAGCGCATGCAGTAGTCTGTCTGACTGTCTCTCCCCGTTTCCAGCTTCAGAAAAATACAAAAAAAAAAAAAAGAAAAGAAAAAAAAAGAAATGGAAGAAAAAATCATCAGATTTATATGGAACTATAAAAAACCCCGAATAGTCAAAGCAATCCTGAGGAAAAAGAATGAAGCTGGGGCATTACAATACCTGACTTCAAACTATATTATAGGGCCACGACAATCAAAACAGCATGGTATTGGCAGAAAAATAGACACTCAGACCAATGGAACAGAATAGAAAGTCCAGAAATAAAACCACATATATATAGTCAAATAATTTTTGATAAAGGGGCCAACAACACACAATGGAGAAAAGAAAGCCTCTTCAACAAATGGTGCTGGGAAAACTGGAAAGCCACATGCAAAAGAATGAAACTCGACTACAGTTTGTCCCCGTGTACTAAAATTAATTCAAAATGGAACAAGGACCTAAATATAAGACCTGAAACAATAAAGTACATAGAAGAAGACATAGGCACTAAACTCATGGACCTGGGTTTTAAAGAGCATTTTATTAATTTGACACCAAAGGCAAGAGAAGTGAAGGCAAAGATAAATGAATGGGACTACATCAGACTAAAAAGCTTTTGCTCAGGAAAAGAAACTGACAACAAAATAAACAGACAGCCAACTAAATGGGAAATGTTATTTTCAAACAACAACTCAGATAAGGGCCTAATATCCAAAATATCAAAGAACTCATAAAACTCAACAACAAACAAACAAACAATCCAATAAAAAGATGGGAAAAGGACATGAACAGACAATTCTCCCAGGAAGAAATACAAATGGCCAACAGATATATGAAAAGATGCTCATCTTCATTATTTATTAGAGAAACGCAAATCAAAACTACAATGAGATACCACCTCACACCTGTTAGATTAGCTATTATCAACAAGACAGATAATAGCAAATGTTGGAGAGGCTGTGGAGAAAAAGGAACCCTCATTTACTGTTGGTGGGATTGTAAAGTAGTACAATCATTATGGAAGAAAGTATGGTGGTTCCTCAAAAAACTGAAAATAGAACTACCTTATGACCCAGCAATCCCTCTACTGGGTATATACCCCAAAAACTCAGAAACATTGATACATAAAGACACATGCAGCCCCATGTTCATTGCAGCATTGTTCACAGTGGCCAGGACATGGAAACAACCAAAAAGCCCTTCAATAGAAGACTGGATAAAGAAGATGTGGCACATATACACTATGGAATACTACTCAGCCATAAGAAATGATGACATCGGATCATTTACAACAAAATGGTGGGATCTTGATAACATTATATGGAGTGAAATAAGTAAATCAGAAAAAACCAAGAACTACATGATTCCATATATTGGTGGGACATAAAAACGAGACTAAGAGACATGGACTAGAGTGTGGTGGTTACCGGGGTCAGGGGGAGGAAGGGTGAGGGAAGGAGGGTGAGGGAAAGAGGGAGAGGGGAAGAGAGAGGGGGAGGGGCACAAAGAAAACTAGATAGAGGGTGATGGAGGACAATCTGACTCTGGGCAATGGGTATGCAACATACTTGAATGACAAGATAACATGAACATGTTTTCTTTGAATATATGTACCCTGATTTATTGATGTCACCCATTAACATTAATAAAAATTTATTTAAAGAATTAAAAAAAAACCAAAAAACGTTGACCTGGAATGCTGAGGTCGCTGGTTCAAAACCCTGCACTTGTCTAGTCAAGGCACATTTCTGAGTTGATGCTTCCTGCTCCTTCCCCCTTTCTCTCTCTCTCTCTCTCTCTCTCTCTCTCTCTCTCTCCTCTCTAAAAATAAATAAATAAAACAAAGTTTAAAAATAAATAGGTAAATAAATAATTGTGATGAAAGATTTCTGATCTATGCCAAAATATAGTAAAATGAAACAAATTTACCCTTCTGCATAAGATAACTTTTAAAAAGATTAAAATATGTAAACAATGTTGACCAGACTTGAGATATCTAGCAAAGAAGAAAAATGATCCCTAAGAAATAGGAACCAAATAAAAGATGAAAATTATATCTGTGACAATAAATACACTGGATAGAATTGAAGGTTCTATTAGTTAGACAATGCACAAGAAAAGTGCAGAGTGCTAGGGGACAGAGCAGCAGAAACTATCAAAAACAAAAATACTTTTACAAGAAAAAGAAACATGCCTTAGTAAACTGGGACCACTAGGAGCTGCGTATCATGATTACAGCCAACATGGAATTAAGGTAGTTCCCCCCAAAAAGAAAAGGGTTAAAATATTTTTTAGAATAATAGCCAAAATTTATAATTTTGATGAAAGTGATAAAGCCATCAAATCAGAAAGCTCAAGAAATCCCAAACACAAGAAAAAGATGAAGAAAACATTATAATAGCACATTACAATCAGCTTTCAACAACCCAGCAATAAATAGAAAATCTTATAAATGGCCAATAAGGAAAGGTATGTTATATATCAAAGAACAAAGATAAAAATGACAGTAGGATTTGTGTCATGGACATAACAATTACGATACCAGTAGATTAGATCTTTAAGAAACTGATACACCCTGGATGGTTGACTCAATGGTAGAGCATTGGCCTGGCATGTGGAATTCCTGGGTTTGATTCCTGGTCAGGATACACAGGAGAAGTGGCCATCTGCTTTTTTACCCTCCCCCCCTTATCTCTCTCCCTCTTCCCCTTCTGCAGCCATGGTTCAAATGGTTGGAGCAAGTTGGCCCTGGGTGCTGAGGATGGCTCCATGGCCTCTGTCCTGGGTACTAAAGTAGCTTGGTTGCCATGCAACAGAGCAACCCCAGGTGGGCAGAACATCGTCCCATAGGGGGCTTGCCGGGTGGATCCTGGTTGGGGTACATCTAGGAGTTTGTCTCTATCTCCCCTCCTCTCGCTTAATAAAGAAAAAGAAAGAAGGAGAGAAAAAAGAAACTGATAGAGGAAAACAAAGAAAAGACAAACAAATATAGTTAATCTATAATTATTTACCTAGAAAAAATATCTTTTTAAACTAGAGATGGAATAAAAGCCATTTTCAGACAGACATACAGTATCTGCGAAAATTTATCAGCAACAGAGCTGCATCACAACAAATAATAAAAAATGTTCTCAGGCAGGAGGAAAATAATTTATAAATAGGTTAAAAATAACTGGTTAGAGAAAAATAGATCACATAAAATTAACTAGGAGAAAACTGGAGAAGTTATATTAGAGTCAGACAAGTGGATGTATCACAAAAAACCCCCAAAAAACACCCCAAAACAAAACAAAAACTCAAGAGAAAAAGAGGGATGTTATAGAATAGTAAATAGGTAGGTCAACTTGCAAGAATTTATAAATATTATAAATGAGTATGAAAGTAATTAGAGAGCTTCAAAATGTATGAAACAAAAAATAATAGAACTGTAAGGAAAAATAGACAAATTCACAATTGTAATCTGATTTTTCAACTCTTTCCCCTCAATTCAAGAAGACAGCAAATCAGTAAGGATAGAGAAGACTTGAAGAACAGTGTCCATCATCTAAGCAGTTATAGCCAACAACAGCAGATAATTATTTTCTAGTGTGTGTGCGGCATATTTACCAGAATAGGCCACATTCTTGTTCATAAAACAAATCTTAATATAGTTAAAAGGATTTGGCTCATACAATGTATGTTTTCTTACCACAGGGAAGGTAGAAATCAATAACAAAGTGATATATAGAAAATGCTCAAATAATTAGAACCAATGTATACCCCTAAATAACCAATTCAACAAAGAAAAAGATTAGAAAATTAAATTGAACGAAAATAAAAGCAAAGCACATAAAAATTTGTGTGACGTGACTAAGGTAGTACTTTGAAGGACATTTATAGCATTGGAATCCTCTATTTGAAAAGTATGAAGTCCTCATTTCAATAATCTTACTTCTCACACAAGAAACAAGAAAAATCAAATGAAATAAAAAACAAACAAGTAAAAAATAATAATGGTTAAATCAAATATCAATAAAATATGATAGAAAAAGGAAAACCTTCCAAAACTAAAAAAAAACAAAACTTGATTCCTTAAGATCAATAAAATTTACTAATTTATACCAAAGTGATTAGTAAAACAGATAAAAGATACAAATTACTAATAACAGAAATGCTAGAAATGATACCACCACTGATCCTAGAGATATTAGAAGAAAAATAAGAATATATTATGAACAACTTTATGTCAATAAGATAAAATATTCTGATGGAATAAATGAATTCCTTGAAAGACATAAACTATGAAAGCTAATTCAAAATAGATAACTTTAATTATCCTGTCAATAGTTACTTACTGAGTTATGTGTATTAATAATTTGAATTATAGTCAAAACTTGACCACAGAGGTTTTCATCTGAGATGACTTCACTAGGCAATTCTACAATATATTTAAGAAAGAAATAATACTAATTCTACACAAACTCTTCCAAAAAAGTTGAAGAGGGAGAACACATCTTCCCATCTTGTTTTTTGAGGTGAACATTCCCACAATACCAAAACCAAGCAAAGGATAACATGAAAAATACACACCAGTATCCTTTGTAAATATAGCAGCAGTAATTTGGATCTCAATTTTAGCAAATTCAATCCAACAATATGTAAAAAGGACAAAACATCATTAAATGAGGTTTATTCCAGGTGTGGAAGATTAGCTTGGCATTCCAAAATCTATCAACATAAAGTCACCATGTTAACAAATTAAAAAGAAAAACCAGGTGATCATTTCATTTCATGTTTCTTGAGTCATAACTAAGCCCTACCCTGGCTGCCAGTAACGAGGTCCTAGCCTGCACTGTATTTGAGTCCTAATCTGAGATCGTTTAATTTATAAAGAAGGATTAGCACATGAAATACACAGTTTCTATCACTGTGAAATCAAGGGTAGTCACGCCAATTGTGTATACATGTTTAGATGAAAAATGTTAAATAGCAGACATGTGGAACCATAGATCATTAAATATTCAAAGCAACATTATCATAATTTAGAGACTGAGAGTAAAATAAATTATTTTATAACATACAGAAAATATTTTCAATAGTGTTTCTCATTTTATTTTAGTTTTAAAGACATGGCATTTTTCCTTCTCTTTTCTCCCTCCTTCTGTTTCTTTTTATCACTATCATCATAGCATTATCAGAAGTCTATGAATAAAAGTGTTCCAGAGGAGCTGTTTTCTTCTAAGTATGGGAAAAAAAGAACATTTTAAATGACTTCTGACTTCTACAAATCTGTATATAGTACATTTCAAAAATTATCACACCAAACAGCATTAAATATAAATTACTCTGCATAATACGACTGTGACATAAAAGTAGAGAAATATATTAAATATTATACTTCTCTTTTCTCTCCAGATTGCAATTTACCCACACATTTGTCTCCCTTATTGAGTACAGCAACCCATGCTTTCATAAGTAGAACATTCAGATTCTCAGAGATTAATAACATGTCTATATTTTACCTGAATGTCTTAAGTTTGTAAATTCACAAAGAGCCACAAAGAAAATTAATAATGATTCTACAAACCAATAACTATCAGAAGTACCTAACTTGAAACCTCTACAAAGCAAACAAAAATGCCAATGTGAAATCTAATCTGTTTAATAAAATGTAATGAAAACTTTCAGAGAGACAGAACTAACGAAGCAATATAGCTCTATGTATTTCCATCTCCTTGACTTCTTTCCATAAGTGTTTGTTTCATCTCAGGATGTCAGAACTTTATTGAAATTGCAATACCTGGTTACACATTCTTCATCATCCATGGATCCACCACACATCCAGTGCAATACCGCACATATAATGAGAGGGAAAAATATTCTAATATATAGTTATAGTATTTTCTTTTCCACTATGGCAAACTAGAGTAATGCCTGACACATCATGGGCATTGAATAACTACATCATCTCACTTCACAACACAGGTAATTTTCTGCAAACTATTCCAACTTGGATTATGATTATAGAGATTAGATCATAATAATAAGAGTGAATTCAATTTATAACCCATATTCCTAGAAGACTAAAAACTCCCTAGTATGCCAGGAGAATATATATTACTAAAATATTACAAGATGAAGGAATTCTTTATCTTTTTGAAATTTTCTTACCCCTATGGCAACATGTCACTGTCACAGCTGTCACTGGCACTGTCATGCCATTAATCTCTGACTCAGATAGCACTTGTATGCTGCAGGAGCTCTGGCAACAGGAACAAATCTTAGTGACTGCCCCAACAAGGAAACAAATGTCAGTTTTGAGACAAGGAAAGAAGAGGCAGATTAACTAGACGGTAAAAAATGTCTATATCATCAGGAAATAGATATATTCCCATTGCCTTTTAAAAGCTCTGTCTTTTGCTGCAACATGCTATTTTTGTATTTAGTGGTTCACATATGACCCATGCATCCATGCTTTGTTCTTAGCATGACATATATCCCCTAATAACGCATCATCAAAAAGTCAAGAATGAGGCAAGTGGATCATTATCTTCTCAATTCTATAAACTTTGGGGTCACTGGTAGGCAAATAGGATGTTAAGGGCGGTAGAATGAAACATAATTCAAAATGATGATGCTACATTCAAATTCCGGCTTTCCTGTTTCCTGGCTGACAGAGGAGAAGAAAGTTAATTTATTTCCTCAAATATAAAAGAGGGGAAATGATAACCACCTCACAAATGGTTTTAAAGCAAAATGAAGGCAATGCATTTAAGGTGCTAACTGTAGTTCCTATTGAATCGTAAGAACTCGAAGAAGGATGGCTGAGTTGAGGGATGCAGAAACCTTGAGCCTCTCTCTCAGCCGAGGACTTGCTACCATGTGGCTGGCCACTATCCATCCCAATAAGCTATGAAATAATCACAGATGCTTTCTTTAGAGGACTAATGAAATATTTCTGAATATTAGATTTATAGGCAATCTCAATAAATGATCAAATCCAATAGTTTTATTTTAAAGAGAAAAGAAGCAGTGACTTGCTCAAGTTCACTAGCTAAAGATTCAATGAGTCTCGACCCTGGTTGGGATCTCCTCATCTGAAAATTGGCCTCCAATTTTTTCACTGAATTAAAATATCTTCTTTCTTTATTAAGGTATTTTTTCTTTTATTTTTTTTTATTTTTATTTTTAGTGAGAGGAGATGAGGAAAAGAGACAGACTCCCGCATGCACCCTGACCAGGATCTACCTGGCAAACCCACGAGGGGACAATGCTCTGCCCATCTGGGGCCATTGCTCCATTGCTTAGCAATGAAGCCACTTTTTTAGTACCTGAGGCAGAGGCCACGGAGCCATCCTCAGCTCCCAAGGCCAACTCTCTCGAAACAAATCGAGCCATCACTGCAGGAGAAGAAAGAGAGAGAGAGTGAGAGAGAAGGAGAGGGAAAGAGAAGGAGGAAGGGGAGAGGTGGAAAAGCAAATGGTTGCTTCTCTCATGTGCCCTGACCAGGAACTGAACCCGGGACATCCACACACCAGGCTGATGCTCTCCCACTAAGCCAACCTGCCAGGGCTAAATATCTTCTTCTTTCTAGCCTTTCCTTTTTTCTTTCTCTTCTACCCCCTCTTTCTGTCTTCTTTGGTTTCTACTTGACAATGGAAATAACTAACATATTTACTAGGCATCATAAAAGAACTTCTTAGTAGTCTGTAAACAGGCCTGGTAATCAAATGCCAAAATCATCTAATAAGATGCACACATATTGGCAAATCTTTAGGTCTCCATAGTTTACCTTAGTAATATAAAAACACACTACTTGGAAAAAATCATTTCTGATGAACCAGAATTAACTAACTTGTACCCCCTCTGCACTCTGCAAAATCAACACTGTCCATCATGTGACAAATAAAATATTAGAAGACAGCAGCCAGGTGGTTCTAGTGAGCCCTTGATCCATTTACGCATATCTTTACTCTAAAAGACTGAAAATTGAACTGGCACGCATGCCAACACAGAGATGTTCTTTAGCCCAGAGGAGGCCAAAGCAGTCTGTCAGCAGAAGAGTCAGCCCTGCAGCCAAATTCTTTCTGAGGCAGTTCAGACAGACAGTTCCCTAACCGTCTGCCCCAAACAGATTGACAGATCGAGTTCTGAAGTCAGCTCCGAGGACTCCACCAGCACCGCCCACCCTGGGCAGCTTCAAGCTCAGCTGGTCCGAAGCTCTCCAGGCAGGCAGGTTTCTGGGCAAAGTTGCTGTGCCATCGTGCAGGCTGCATGCGAGTGCCGAGTGCGGGGTGATGCTCTGCCAGGCTCCTAGTTGTGCTCCCAGAAATGGTCAAAGCAGGCACCGCGGGGGTTCTGAAACCACTATTAAACAGAGAGACTCTGGTAATCTGGTTACAGCCTCTGAATCAGGCATTCAAAGAACAAGGGAGTATAATTTATAGGAAAAGAACACCAAGTCAGGGACAATAGACTGGAGGAAGGTTTGAAACCCCAGAGTAAATTGCATGCCTCTAGGTGCCAATTTGCCTTGCAGTGAAATTTAGGCTCCCTAAAGTTAAATTATGCATACAACAGCCTCATTATCCACAGTGGCACTTTCATATAAAGATCTGAAGACAAAATGTAAGCTTGCCTCTCGGAGCTTTTAGGAAAAGCAATTGTCTAATCCACATACGGAACAGCTCCACTTCCACCTGCTGCCGCCTGTACAGACAGAGAGATGTGACCGAGGGGACTCCGGCAGCATCCAGCCCCCCAGGCACAGCGCTGCGTGCACTGCTATCTGGGGCCTCTCTTTCAGATGCCGCAATTTCACAGAAACATTTTAAATGCATTATTCCGAAGTCGCAATGTACGCAGCTGGATGGCAGTCAGAAATGTTTCCTATAACAATATTTGGTGATTTTTGTTGTTGTTGTTCTCACACTAATACTTTCTGGTTGTAAACCAAAAAAACATGTTTGGGAAGTCTGTTTTCCCCCCACAAGAAAAAGTATTTATTATTTATAAAGATATTCTTTAACAGTTAACTTTCCCCAGGAGGAGTGATATTGTTGCTATATAAATTTTTCACTCATTCAACAAATATTATTAAGCCACCACTCATCTGAAAGCTGGAGTGGAAAGACAAATCAGATATCGTCCTGCTTTCAGGATGTTTACTTTCTGTTTGTGGAGTAGACAGGCCAATTCTGTTCTAATACAACCAGTCCTTTGTCACAAAGCCAAGCAGAGGCAATAGTGAAACACAAAGTGACAGGACAGATGCCTCCTGAAAGAACAGAGAAGTTGTCAGGAAGACTTTAAAGGCACAGGGCAGCACTTGCAGAGTATAAGGCTGCATGTTGCACAGGCTGGTGTGAGAAGCACCACGCGACAGAACATACACTCTGAGGCCAGCGGATGCAAGGGTCCCAGGCCCTGACACCCTTTACAGCTGTGTCGAGTATAGATTGCATACCAAGGATTACAGGGCATTAAAAGTTCTACAGAGGAATGAACAGTGATCATCTAAAAACCTCTTTCCTTTTCTTTGTTTATGCCATTTACGTACATAAATCACAGCAATTGCAGAAAACGCACTATAAGAACATAAAGCACCTGTAATGCCAAAAACATCACCAGAAGTTCATATAAAATCAAGCATTCTGGAAACGTGTGGTGAGTCTACTCAAGAAAAAAAACCCAAAACACTGGAAGCAGGAGACAAAGAAGAAAACTGCAAATGTAAATGGTAGAAAAGACAAGTGACCATAAAGGCAGAATCAAGTGAGCAAAACAGAGAGCAAGGGGACAGGAGGATCTGATGGGCAGAAAGAAAGGTGACTCAAATGGGCAATTTCCAGCCACTGCATGTCACCAATTCTTGGTGACTCAGAGGTAAGGATATTCATTCATCCAGTAACTCACCAAATATATAATACCAGCTACTGTGCCAGATAGTTTTCTATGTGTTGAGAACAGAACTAACCAGAAAAAGTTCCTTCCGTTCTGGATCTGACTTTTAAGTGAGAAAAATAAAATGTCTGGTTTGGCAAACTGGATTATCATTGTAATCCTGAGAGAGGAAATTCATGTCTATTGTAAGAAAAAGAAGCTCTATTCTGCCTTAGACATATTGAATTTTGAAATCTGTGTCTCCTATAACCCTACTTGAGAGATGACATACCCTGCCTACAGGATATGAAGAGAAGCCATTGCACATTCTCCCTCTTTCCGGAAAGCAAGGACCAGTATTTCAGAAACAAAAGTCTGATTTATAGGAGCTGGTGACGATGGAAGATCACACCCAGCTGATGAGAAGAAAGAGCTCACTAGCAAAACTGTCCCCATGCTACACACATGAACTAGAATCAAGCTGAGAGTGACTTCAGGGTGACAATTACTTCTGCCTGGTGCTGCATAATTTTCCCTGGACAAGGTTCCCTTGCCCACCATGAAAGCAGCCTTCATCGGTAAACGCAGCCCAGCCTTGATTGAGACTATAGGATGCTGAATGACAAACTTCTACTTAAGAAAAATGACACTGCCACTCTGTCCATAGCGAAACAGGGGAACGGGCAGAGGTTTTCAACCATATCCTTTTCAGGAGCAGAAAGTATGGCTGGGCGGTGGGGTTGCACTTGTAATACAGGCCACACCAGGGCCTATATTTGTTCATTTAAAAACAAAAGATGGTGACGGAGAACAATCTCTCTTTGGGTGATGGGTATGCAACAGAGTTGAATGACAAGATAACCTGGATATGTTTTCTTTGGATATATGTACCCTGATATATTGATGTCACCCCATTAAAATAAAAATTTATTTATAAAAAAAAAGAACAATAAAAGAGGTAAAAAAAAAAAAAAAAAAAAAAGATGGGTTTGGAATCCAGGTCAACACATTTCTTAATTCTGATTTTTTTCTTAAAGCACCAAGATTCTCAACAGAACTAGTTTTAAAGTATTAATCAGGAGACAAGGAGAATTATTTATATAATTTTATGACTGTTAATGCATGTCATCATTTCCATCACCAAAGTCCCTACACTGCTTTAGTGATAAACACAGCAAATTATTCTCCATAAACATACGATAGTTATAGAAGTGTCCTGAATATTCTTCTAAGTTCTCAATAATATTTAAATAATTCCTTACCATATTTCTTCAAAGTAAAAATGCAATGTGTTTGGCCCTGGAGTTGGCTCAGTGGTAGAGTGTCAGCTCAGCATGTGGATGTCCTGGGTTCAATTCCCAGTCAGGGCATTCATGAGACGCACTCATCTGCTTCTCCACCCTTCTTCCTCTTGTTTTTTTCTCTCTCTTTTCACCTCCTGCAGCCATGGCTCAATTGGAGTGAGTTGGCCCCAGGGTGCTGAGGATGGCTTTGTGGCCTCCACCTCAGGCACTAAGAAGAGTTTAGTTGCTGAGCAACGAAGCAACACCCCAGATGGGCAATGCATTGCCCCTTAGTGGGCTTACCAGATGGATCCATGTCGGGGCGCATGCAAGAGTCTGTCTCTCTGCCTCCCCTCCTCTCCTTGAATATAAAACAAAAATAAACAAACAAAAAAATGTGTCCTTCTCATTGGGGCTAAGCTGTTTTAACTTGGATGGAGACGGAAGGGAGAGGCATGTAGAAGCAGAAGTCTGATCACGTGTTCTGATAATGGTCCAGATTTTTATATTAATACCATCCCTGCTTTAGGCCAATACAGAATTTCCATTGAAAGACTCTAATTATTCTAGGAACACAATGCTAAAAACCACACATACGATTTCTTTGTCTTCACCACAAAGAGGTGTGATCAAAAGGTAATAATCATTCACATTTGGCACAATCTATTCCTGTAGCCAAAATAATGTCATCATTCAAAGGTGTCACCCTAGGTGGCACTGTCCCTGTGAGCGTAGCTACTGCCTTCCTACTGGCTCTTGTGTCTGATCCATGCAAGAAGATCAAATCCTATCACCTGCAAGGCACAGCCGCACTTTGACGAAATGTAGTTTTGCTCACATCGACTGCCAAACTCATTTTACTTCAGGCCTCGTGGAAAACTCAGATCCTTACTCAGAGATGAGGATTGCCTTTTGTGCAGTAACCAGCATGTGACCAACGGTGCCCCAGAAGGGCTTGAAAAGGAAGTTTCTAAAGTGTTCTGAGCAGTGATAGGTTTGGTGTACTTTTAACAGACCTCACACAACTCTAAGAACAGACTTCACATGGCTTTCACTTTTTTTTGAAGATTTAATTATTTTTATTTAATTTTAATTTTTTATTAATTTTAATGGGATGACATTAATCAATCAGGGTACATAGGTTCAGAGAAAACATCTCCAGGTTATTTTGACATTTCATTATGTTGCATTCCCATCACCCAAAGTCATATAGTCTTCCGTCACCTTCTATCTGGTTTTCTTTGTGCCCCTCTTCTTCTTCCCCCACCCTCTCCCTTCACCTCCCCACCCCTGGTAACCACCACACTCTTGTCCATGTCCCTGAGTCTCATTTTTATGTCCCACCTATGTATGGAATCATGTAGTTCTTAGTTTTTTCTGATTTACTTATTTCACTCAGTATAATGTTATCAAGGTCCATCCATGTTGTTGTAAATGATCCGATGTCATCATTTCTTACGGCTGAGTAGTATTCTATAGTATATATATACCACATCTTCTTTATCCAGTCTTCTATTGAAGGGCTTTTTGGTTGTTTCCATGTCTTGGCCACTGTGAACAATGCTGCAGTGAACATGGGGCTGCATGTGTCTTTATGTACCAGTGTTTTTTACTTTTGGGGGTATATTCCCAGCAGAGAGATTGCTGGGTCATATAGTAGTTCTATTTTGAATTTTCTGAGGAACCACCATACTTTCTTCCATAATGGTTGTTCTACTTTACATTCCCACCAACAGTGGATGAGGGTTCTTTTTTTTCCACAGCCTCTCCAACACCTGTTATTACCTGTCTTGTTGATAATTGCTAATATAACAGGTGTGAGGTATCTCATTGTAGTTTTGATTTGAATTTCTCTAATAACTAATGAATATGAACATCTTTTCATGTATCTGTTGGCCATTTGCATTTCTTCCTGGGAGAAGTGTGTGTTCATGTCCTCTTCCCATTTTTTTTAATTAATTTATTTATTTTTATTCTTCTGAAGCTGGAAACGGGGAGAGACAGCTAGACTCCCGCATGTGCCCGACCAGGATCCACCCGGCACGCCCACCAGGGGCGACGCTCTGCCCACCAGGGGGCGATGCTCTGCCCCTCTGGAGTGTCGCTCCGCCGCGACCAGAGCCACTCTAGTGCCTGGGGCAGAGGCCAAGGAGCCATCCTCAGCGCCCGGGCCATCCTTGCTCCAATGGAGCCTTGGCTGCAGGAGGGGAAGAGAGAGACAGAGAGGAAGGAGGGGGTGGGGGTGGAGAAGCAAAGGGGCGCTTCTCCTATGTGCCCTGGCCGGGAATCGAACCCAGGTCCCCCGCACACCAGGCCGACGCTCTACCGCTTCTTCCCATTTTTTTATTGGATTGTTTGCATGTTTGTTGTTGAGTTTTATGAGTTCTTTGATATTTTGGATATCAGGCCCTTATCTGAGCTGTTCATTGAAAATATCATTTCCCATTTAGTTGGCTGTCTGTTTGTTTTGTTGTCAGTTTCTCTTGCTGTGCAAAGCTTCTTAGTCTGATGTAGTCCCATTCATTTATCTTTGCCTTCACTTCCCTTGCCTTTGGAGTCAAATTCATAAAGTGCTCTTTGTAACCAAGGTCCATGAGTTTAGTACCTATGGTTTCTTCTATGTAGTTTACTGTTTCGGGTCTTATAGTTAGGGGTCTTTGATCCATTTTGAATTAATTTAGTACAAGGGGACTGTAGTCGAGTTTAATTCTTTTGCATGTGGTTTTCCAGTTTTCCCAGCACCATTTGTTGAAGAGGCTTTCTTTTCTCCATTGTGTGTTGTTGGTCCCTTTATCAAAAATTATTTGACCATATATATGTGGTTTTATTTCTGGACTTTCTATTCTGTTCCATTGGTCTGAGTGTCTATTTTTCTGCCAATACCATGCTGTTTTGATTACCGTGGCTCTATAATATAATTTGAAGTTAGGTATTGTAATGCCCCCAGCTTCGTTCTTTTTCCTTAGGATTGCTCTGGCTCTTTGGGGTTTTTTATAGTTCCATATAAACCTAATGATTTTTTGTTCCATTTCTTTAAAAATTGACATTGGGATTTTGATGGGAATTGCATTAAATTTGTACATCACTTTGGGTAATAATAGTCATTTTGACTATATTTATTCTTCCTATCCAAGAACAAGAAATATTTATCCATTTCATTAAATCTTTTTCCATTTCCCTTAACAATGCTTTGTAGTTTTCATTATATAGGTCCTTTACATGCTTTGTTATGTTTATTCCTAGGTTTTTATTTTATTTTTTGTTGCAACCATGAAGGGACTTGTTTTTTTGAGCTCGTTTTCTGATGTTTCATTGTTGGCATATAGGAAAGCAATGGATTTTGTATATTAATTTTGTATCCTGCGACCTTACTCTATTGGTTTATTGTTTCTAGTCATCTTTTTGTAGAGTCTTTGGGGTTTTTCGATGTATAGGATCATATCATCTGCAAAAAGTGAAACCTTTACTTCTTCTTTCCCAATATGAATGCCTTTTATTTCTTTCTCTTGTCTGATTGCTCTGGCTAGAATTTCCAGCACTACGTTGAATAAGAGTGGAGAGAGTGGACAACCTTGTCTTGTTCCTGATTTTAGGGAAAAATTTCTTAGTTTTATGCCATTTAATATGATATTAGCTGATGGTTTATCATAGATGGCCTTTATTATGTTGAGATATTTTTCTTCTATACCCATTTTGTTAAGTGTTTTAAACATAAAATGATGTTGTATTTTATTGAATGCCTTTTCTGCATCTATTGATAAGATCATATGGTTTTTGTTCTTGTTTTGTTGATATGATGTATTACGTTAACCATTTTACGTATGTTGAACCATCCTTGTGATTCTGGGATGAATCCCACTTGATCATGATAAATTATTTTTTTAATGTGTTGTTGTATTCAATTTGCTAGTATTTTGTTTAGTATTTTAGCATATGTATTCATTAGAGATACTGGTGTGTAGTTTTTCTTTTTTTGTGTTGTCCTTGCTAGGTTTTGGCATGAGGGTTATGTTGGCCTCATAAAATGTGTTTGGAAGTATTGCTTCTTCTTCAATTTTTTGGAAGACTTTGAGTAGAATAGGAACCAAGTCTTCTTTGAATGTTTGATAGAATTCACTAGTATAGCCGTCTGGCCCTGAACTTTTTTTGGGGGGGTGTTTTTGATAGTTGTTTCTATTTCCTCCCTGCTTATGGGTCTGTTTAGGCTTTCTGCTTCTTCTTGACTCAGTCTAGGAAGGTTGTATTGTTCTAGGAATTTATCCATTTCTTCTAGATTGTTAAATTTGTTGGCATATAGTTTTTCATAGTATTCTACAATAATTCTTTGTATATCTATGATATCTGTGGTGATGTCTCCTCTTCCATTTTGCATTTTGTTTATATGAGTCCTTTCTCTTTTTTCCTTGGTGAGTCTTGCCAAGGGTTTGCCAATTTTGTTTATCTTTTCAAAGAACCAGCTCCTTGTTTAATAATTTTTTCTGTAGTTTTTCTGTTCTCTATTTTGTTTATTTCTGCTCTGATTTTGATTATTTCCTTTCTTCTGCTGATTTTGGGTTGTCTTTGTTCTTCTTTTTCTAGTTCCTTAAGATGTGAAGTTAAGTGGTTTACTTGGGCTCTCTCTTCTTTGTTCATATAGGCCTATAGTGATATGAACCTCCCTCTTATTACTGCTTTTGCTGCATCCCAGAGATTCTGATATGTTGTCTTATTTTTGTTTGCCTGTATGTATCTTTTGATCTCTGCGCTTATTTCTTCTTTGAACCACTCATTTTTTAAAAGTATGTTGTTTAGTTTCCACATTTTTGTGTGTTTTTTTACCTCTTTTTTGCAGTTTAATTCTAGTTTCAAGGCTTTATAATCAGAAAATATGCTTGGTATAATTTCAATCTTTCTGGATTTCTTGGTGTTATTTTTGTGGCCCAACATATGGTCAATTCTTGAGAATGTTCCATGTACACTAGAGAAAAACGTATACTCTGGCACTTTTGGATAAAATGTCCTGTAGATGTCTATCATATCCAATTGTTCCAGTGTTTCATTCAAGGCCAGTATTTATTGATTTTCTGTTTGGATGAACGATCTAGAGCTGTCAGTGGTGTACTGAGGTCTCCAAGTATGATTGTATTTTTGTCAGTTTTTGTTTTTAGGTCAGTCAGTAGCTGGCTTATATATTTTGGTGCTCCTTGGTTTGGATCATATATATTAAGAAGTGTTATGTCTTTTTGACTCAATGTCCTCTTTATCATTATGAAATGACCGTTTTTGTCTCTGATTACCTTTGCTGCCTTGTAGTCAGCATTGTCAGATATGAGTATTGCTACATCTGCTTTTTTTTTTTTGGATGTTATTTGCTTGGAGTATTCTTTTCTAACCTTTAACTTTGAATTTGTTTTTATCCTTGTAGCTTAGATGTGTTTCTTGTAGGCAGCATACAGTTGGATTTTCTTTTTTAATCCATTCTGCTACTTTGTGTATTTTTATTGGTGAGTTCAATCCATTTAGCTTTAGTGTAACTATTGACATTTGAGGGTGTCCTATTGCTATTCTATATATTGCTTTCTGTTAGTTTTGTATCTTGTTTGGTTCTCCTCTTTTATTTTTCTATCATTTGTTTTTGTTTGGTTGTAATCTATACTTCTTTTTTCTGTTACTTCTTTTATCAAGCCATGTACTTCTATGTTGGTTTTTTCAGGGGTGGTTACCATTAAGTAATGGAAAGCATACATATCATATTCATTGTAGTACATTATTTCATGAGTGCTTCTGCACTCCATCCTCCTTTGCTACTGTTAATCTTTATCCTTTCCTATTTTTTGTTTTTGTTGTCAAAAATTAATCTTGTTTTTATTGCGATCTTGATGGAGCTTTTACTTGTAGTTTTGTTTTGTTTTGTTCTTTGTGTCTGGTCAAAAAACCTCCTTAATATTTCCTGAAGTGGGGGTTTTCTTGTGATAAATTCTCTCATCTTTTCTGTATCTGTGAATATTTTTATTTCTCCTTCATATTTGAAGGATAGCTTTGATGGGTATAGTATTCTTGGCTGGAAGTTCCTCTCTTTCAGATATTTAAATATTGGAGTCCACTCTCTTCTAGCTTGTAGAGTTTCTATTGAGAAATCTGTTGATAATTTAATGGGCCTTCCTTTATATGTTGTATTCTTCTTTTCCCTGGCTGCCTTGAGAATTTTTTCTTTGTCATTGTTTTGTGCCAATTTCATTTTGATTTGCCTTGGAGTAGGTTTGTTAGGGTTAAGATAAGTTGGTGTTCTGTTTGCTTCTTGAATTCGAGGCTTTAGTTCTTTCCACAGGCTTGGGAAGTTCTCGTCTATTATTTGTTTGAATATGTTTTCCATTCCATTTTCTCTCTCTTCTCCTTCTCATATACCCATTATTGTTAGGCTGCTCTTTCTGATGGAGTCAGACAATTCCTGTAGGGCTATAGAATTTTTTTTAAATTTGTGAGTCTCTCTCCTCTTCTCTCTGTAGTACCTCTGTTTGCCTGTCTTCTATGTCACTAAGTCTCTCCTCTATCTGGCCTATTCTATTGCCTAAGCTTATTACCTCGTTTTTCAGTTCATGAATTGAGTTTTTCATCTCTGATTCATTTTCATAGTTTCAGTTTCCTTGGTAAAGTATTCTTTCTGTTCATTGAATTGTTTTTTGAGCTCCCTAAATTGCCTTTTTGTGCTTTCTTGTATATCCCTGAGTATATTTAGGACTTCAATTTTAAATTCTCTGTCATTTAACTCCAAGGTTTCTAAGCTATTGAAAATTTTTTCTATAGATTTTTCCTCATCTATCTGAGCTACATCATTTTCTTTTGTATCCATGATATTTGATTTCTTTTTCTTTAATGTCATTTGAGAGTGGTATTGTTAATAACACTAAGAGTTGATAAAAAAATTTTTTTTTTGAGAAAATGCAGTGAAAAACTGGAAATTCTGTTGTGCTAAGTAGAACAAAAATACGTAGAATGGAGGGCCTGGGTTGTAGGGTAGTGACAAAGAGGCTAAAACTGAGACAAGAACCCACAAAATTCCACAATAAAAACATTTGGTTCAAGAATAAAATAATTGGTTTGTAAATGATGGTTGAATGAGAGAAATAGTGCAAGATAAAAGAAAAACATGAAAAAGGAAAAAATACAGTGAAAAGTAAAAATTCTATTGTATTAAGTGGCACAAAAACTATAGAGTGGAGAACTAGAGTTGGGGGAAATGCTAAAGAGCTTAAAAAGAAAGTAAAAAGAACACAAAATGCCACAAAGTAAAAATTTCAATCCAGAAAAAGAAATAATTTGTTTATGGGTGAGATTCAAATGAGAGAAAAGTGAAAGAGAAAAGAAGAAACAAAAAAAGGGAAAAAAAATATTGAGTAAGTTTTTTTTGGAATGTAACACTCAGAATAAAAATTAAAAAGAATGAAAAATGTAACACCTATGGGTAATAACTTTCAAAATGAAAAGAAAAGAATAAAATGGAAAGAGGATAAAATGATCAAGGTGGAAGTAAAAAAAAAAGCTAAAAAATACAAGAAAAAAAATGGAAAAAGTTATAAAGACTGGATTTTTTCTGGTTTTGAAAAGTTATCTTCTTCTTTTTTTCTTTCTTTTCTCTCTTTTTTGGCCAGTGGCACTGTACCTCAGGTTCTGCTCCTGTGGCATTTTTAGGCAGAGATTTGTTGTTGTGTCACTATGGTGATGACATAAACTAGGCCTCAGTCCCGTTGGTAGGCGGAGCTTGTTAGCATTTGCAAGCTCCGACAATGGGAGAGTCCGTTTTCTCGAAGCCTCTCCCCAAATCTCTCCTTCCTGAACAAGCAGTCTGGGACTCAGCTGTGAAGTTGCCCCAGCCACTGCCTGGAGAACAAGAGGCTCTAAGAGGTGCCAAATCCCCCCTCTATTCCCACTCAATGCAGGGTTCTGGGTAAGGTTTTGCCATGCAGAGCCACCAGAATAATCAGGCAGGGCTGGGAACCAACTGCCTTTCAGGTGTCTTTCTATGAGCCTCTGGCATATCTAGTATGCCTCAGCACTCCACAGGCTGCTCTCCAGAGGCTTGTCTCCAAGCTGCCTGCGCGCCCTTCCCCCACCACTTCCACAGTTCTCTTCCCCAGGAGTGTGCTTTGTTAACCTGTATGGCTGGTGGAGGCGCTGCGCCCACACAGGTCTGGGTGTAGGGAAGCCGGCTTTTGTGCACTTCCTGCACGCTGTTGTCTGGGAAGCTGGGATTATTCAGAAACTCTGGTCACAGCCCATACAGAGGGCCACTACTGACAGTCTCCAACCCAGCCCCTCCATCTGGGAATGTGGGCACCCACGCCCAAAGCACCAGGTGAATTTACTCACACATTGCCCGCGCTTCCTGATTGGGAGACCAGGAGTAAACAAGGCAACTGCTTGCCCACCTCTGCCGGGGTCTGCCGCTGGCGTTAGCTCCGTGTGGGCTGAGCCATGGGCACACTCTCTCCTCAGCTTGAATGTCTCTGCCCTAGCCCAGCTTTTTCTGTGCTCCCAGCCCTCACTGTCTCTCAGTTTTAAGTGAAAGCAGCCCTTGCTCAGGTCAGTGAGGAAAGCAGAATACTCTGTTCTCTGTCTTGTTTCCTTCAGAGTGGGTTATATATTCAGCCACCTTTTTGCCCAATTGGACCTTTGTTTGATGTATGCATATTTTAGATGTTCCTGAGATTGTTTTTCTATCTCTAGTTGTTGAATTTGTTGAAGTTTCAGGAAGAGGTATCGGGAGCACTCCTCATGGCACCATTTCTCTGACATCACTCCACGGCTTTCACTTTTAATGAGCTCTATTATATTAAAATTTCATAGGCTATACATATCATTTTAAATATGACCATCGATGTAATATGAAAATTCTATTATGCTAATAATGAGTGGAGACCCAAAGATCTGGGTGTACTTATTACTTCAATTTATATTAATTACCAAATGTACATATGTATGTTCAGCTAGAGAGTGTCAAATTAGACTTATGGACTTATAGTTGAGGGAACTAAGCCCTAGGAAGTTGAGTGTAACATGTCCAATGACCCAAACTTTGGACAAAACCAAAGAACCTGGAATGGAATTTGGGAGACCTCACATTTCACAAACTGTTTCTTGTTGTTTTTCATCTCTCTTTGATGCACCTTACAGACTTTGGCACTGATATCCCCCATCTAAAACTGAGAGGGGTATATGAGTTGATCTCTGGGGTCCCTCTAATTTAAAAATCTGCTTTCTAGCAATTTTAAAAACTACACAGAACAGAAATAATAAATTAAAAGTTAAGAATGTCATAAGAAGATGAAGATAAATGTAATTATATTTGTGGTAAGGCTCCTGTTTATAAATAAAAATTCCACAAGAGGTAACATTCATTCAGTATTTGATATATGCTAATAACTTTACTAAATAATCCTATTTAATTTTAAAACCCTAAGGAATAGGTTCTATTATTATCCCCTCCTTTACTGATGAATTAAGTGAGATTTACAGAGATTCAATAACTCACTCAAGTTTATATGGCTGGTTAGTAAGCAGCACCAGTTAAATATGGCTCTTTTTTCCTGAGAAGAAAGGTTTTCCACAAGAGTGTGAAAAAATAAATCAATCAAAAAGCTCATGGTCAAGAAGAAATGATTGACTTTTTAGCACTGTCCTATCTTAAATGAACAACAGTTAGCACTGCCCACAAAGCTTTTCTTATTTTCCTCCAGGTCTCAACTGCCAAAGAGAGGATGGAGTGGATGTGTAGTCAATCCTATCAAGGCCTCCCAACTGATGGCTTGAAAGATATACATTCATATCTGTGTCCCAGACACGGACAGAAACTACACACAGGTTCACAGAATCTGGCTTTAATTTTGACCTGGGGACAGTATCCCTTTCCAACCACACTTCCTTCATGGGGCTACTTATGGGGTTTCCCAGTGTCCTGATAATAGCTCCATGGAAAGATAAAAGGTCCTCTCAGAAGATGGAACTGGTTATGCTCACTGCTTCCTGGTGACCAGGGTAAGGTCATTTCAAGAAATGGTATCTGAGACTTACAGTGTTTAGAAAGCACTAACCAGGTCCTGCCTTAATGGACAGGACTGTGTTCACATCTTCAAGGTCACCCAGGATTGACTCAACCACCATACAATGTTGGTTTTCAATGATCAATCCACTTTTATGAACATCAGCATAGCCTTCTGATGGAGCAGAACTTATTATCTTACTATACAAGTCAGAACACCAAAGCTCAGAGAGGAGCTATAATTACCTAAATTCCATGAGCTAGTGCTTTTTGCCCACAATCCCCTTGTTTTATAATCCTTTTTTCTTACTTTGGCCATAATCACTTGGACATACCTGATCCCATATTGCAATACCCCCTAAACGAGTACAAAATCACACTAAAGCTAAGAACACAATGAAATTCTCTCATGTGCAGTGGGGTATGAATACACACACATAAGCACTTGCCTTTTAGGGACTAAACTCTCACTGTGGGCTCTAGGGGCCAGGGTGGCAAAGGTAGGTAAAAGGTTGAAGGGTTACCAGGCAATCTTTGTATCTTCTCTGTTTGCATTTCAGGCCTTCTGCCAACATATATATATATATATATGAGTGTGTGTATATATATATATATGTGTATATATATATATATATATATGTATATATATATAAGTTTTTCTGGGAATAATTCTGGCTGCCTATTAGAAATAGTTTTCTCAAATTATATGCCAAAATTCTAGCTTCCAAATGGACTCAGATTTGCCAATATACATTCAGTAGCATTTTCAGATTAGCCAAAAAACACATATACATAACACTTAGATAACAACAACAGGGTGGCAATAGCCAGAGGGAGAGGGGGTAGGATGAAGCAGGAAAAAGTGAGGGTGGAAAGAGACTTTATTTGGGGTGGAGAATGCACAAAGCAGGGTGTAGATGGTGGTATATTGAGTTTTACACTTGAAACCTGTATGACAGGGGTTGGGAACCTTTTTAGCCAAGAGAGCCATAAATGCCACATATTTTAAAATGTAATTCCGAGAGAGCCATACAACAACCCATGTACGTTATGCATTATCTAATAAAAATTTGAGAGTAATGGCGGGGTAGGAAGCGATACCGATAAATCTCCCCCAAAACTCAACAAGATCTTCAACCGGAAACAGAAAAACCTATCCTTGGAGCCTCCAAATGTTTCGCAATACACCCAAAGGTATGATCAAGCGAAAAATTGGCTAAATATATAACCAAACCCCGAAGGAAATAGGGAGTAAGAAATGCTCCACCTTCTTCACTAACCTAAACAGGGCGGCTTTCACTGGAAACTGAGAATATAGAAACTAAGGCGGGCAAAGGAGGTGAATAGATCCAGGCCGCGGCACAAACGGCCGAACCAGGCTGTGGCACGGTGATCCAAGCCGAGGAAAAACTGTTCCTATGACAACCCGGGCAATACAGCTAACACTCGCGCCAAACCCAGACAAAGAAAGACAAGCAGGGCAGCCATTTTACCCGATCTCCTGGTCGGTGCGTGCAGATAGTGGGTGAGAGATTCCTTCCAAAGCCCCGGGAGGGTGCGCCTGTGTTACCCCACAGAGGGGCAGAGTCAGAGGCCTTTGTGTGGGCCGAAAGCCTCCGGGCTGCCCCAGCGCCCTGGGAGAGCCGCACACGGGGAGGGAGCGAGAACTAATTCCAACGCTGGAACTTTTCCGTACGGGCGGGGGTTTCACTCAGAGGGTGAGGCCGCTGGTCTGATATCCTGGTCTGCGCATGCAGATAGTGAACGAGAGATTCCTCCGAGTGCCTCGGCAGTGCCTGCCTGTATTATCCCACAGATGGGCAGAGTCAGGGGCCTTTGTGTGGGCCAAAAAGCGGAATCTTGGGCCGCCCCAGCGCCCTGAGGGAGCCGCGCACGGGAAGGGAGCGAGAGCTAATTCTAACACTGGAACTTTTCAGTGTGGGCAGGGGTTTTCACTCAGAGGGCGAGACTTCCGGTCTGACATCCTGGTCTGCGCACGCAGATAGTGAGTGAGAGTTTACTCCAAGCGCCCCGGGAGTGGGTGCCTGCCCGTGTTACCGGACAGAATGGCAGAGCGAGAGGTCTTTGAGTGGGCAGAAGCCCCTCCTGATTATGCTAGCAGCTCTGACTGACTGAGCCTTACCCAGAGCCCTGCACTGAGTGGGAATAGAGTGGGGAGTTGCCAGCTCTTTGAGCTTCTTACTATCCAGGCAGAGGCAGAAGCAACCCCATAGCTGGATTATCAGGCTACTAATTGAGGAACGAAAGACTAGGAGAGAGACTCCAGGAACATGGACTCTCTCACTGTCGGAGCCTATAAATGCTAATGAGCCTCGACTGCCAACGAGACTGAAGCACAATACATAACATCGCCATAGAGACTTATCAACTGCAAACCTCTACCTGAGCGTGCCAAAGGGACAGAACCCGGGGTACAGAGTCACAGAACAGGAAGAGGAAGAAAAAAGAAAAAGCAAGAAGATAACCTCTCAAAATGAAGAATAATCCACAGACTTTATAACCTATCCCATTTTATTATATTTGTTCATTTGTTTCTCTTATCTTCATCCTTGACTTTTTTTTTTTCTTTTCCTCCTCCAATTTGGTCGTTTAACTCTCTAACGGTCTTACTCTCTCCTCTCCTTGAACTATACTACCCATAAGTGTTACATCTCCCATTATCTTTTCTTTCCTCTTCCTTTCTCTCTATGAGGGTTGTACTCCAAAACCCTTACCTCTCTCTCTCTCTCCTCTCTTTTCTTTTTTCTTCTTTTAGTGGTTACCTCTTTTTTTCTCTCTATCTCTCTTTCTTTTCTCCCTCTAGTTTCTTCCTTTCTCCTTTACATCTCCTCTCATTCAAACCTCAATAATGAACAAATTATCTTATCTGGGACTCAAACTTATGTTTGTGGCATTTTGGGGGGTTTTTACTTCACCTTTTTAACTCACTAGCAGTGCTCCCATCCCTGGCTCTCCATTTTATCAAGCTCTTGTTCCATTAAATACAATAGAAATTTTTTAATTTGTCCCCCCATTTTCCTGTTTCCCTCTTATTCCTCTCATCATAACTCTTAGTCAACCAACACCTAAACGCAAATCATTTTATTCTTGATCCAAATTTTTTCATTATCTGCTTTTTGTGGGTCCATACCCCCCTTTTATTTTTTATTTATTTTCTTGCCCCTTTATTACCTTTCCCCAATTCAGGCCCTCCATTACAGGCATTGTTTGTTCTATTAAATACAATATAATTCTCAGTTCACCACAAGATTTTCTCAAGAAAGAGGGGAGAGGAGAGGAGAGGAAAAAAGAAGGGGGGGAATAATTTCCTTTTTTAAAAAAAAATTTTGTTTTATTTTATTTTTCTTTATTTCATTATTAATTATAAAAAAACTATTTTTGATTTTTTTTAACTTTTTATTCTTTATTAAATCTCATTAATACTATCAACAAAACCACCCTCAGATGCCATTAAGGAAGAGAAAATCGAATATCATGGATACAAAAGAAAGAGAGGTAAAACAGATAGATGAGGAAAAATCTATGCAGAAAAAATTTAATATATTGGAAACCCTGGAGCTAAATGACAGAGAATTCAAGATAGAAATCCTAAAAATACTCAGATATACAAGAAAACACAGAAAGGCAATTTAGGGAACTCAGAAAACAACTCAATGGACACAAAGAATATATGTCCAAGGAAATTGAAACTATAAAAACAAATCAAACAGAGATGAAAAACTCAATTCACGAGCTGAAAAACGAGGTAACAAGCTCAGCTAATAGAACAGGCCAGATAGAAGAGAGGATTAGTGAAATAGAAGACAAGCAACTTGAGGCACAACAGAGAGAAGAAGAGAGAGACTCAAAAATTTAAAAAAATGAGATAGCCCTACAAGAATTATCTGACTCCATCAGAAAGAATAACATAAGAATAATAGGTATATCAGAGGGAGAAGAGAGAGAAAATGGAATGGAGAACGTACTCAAACAAATAATAGATGAGAACTTCCCAAGCCTGTGGAAAGAACTAAAGCCTAAAATTCATGAAGCAAACAGAACTCCTAGTTTTCTTAACCCCAACAAACCTACTCCAAGGCACATCATAATGAAATTGGCACAAACCAATGGCAAAGAAAAAATTCTCAAGGCAGCCAGGGAAAAGAAGAATACAACATATAAAGGAAGGTCCATTAGATTATCATCAGATTTCTCAGCAGCAACTTTACAAGCTAGAAGAGAGTGGACCCCAATATTTAAAGTCCTGAAAGAGAGGAACTTTCAGCCATGAATACTATACCCATCAAAGCTATCCTTCAAATATGAAGGAGAAATAAAAACATTCACAGATACAGAAAAGATGAGGGAATTTATCATCAGAAAACCCCCAGTCCAGGAATTACTAAAGGGGGTTCTCCAATCAGATATAAAGAACAAGAAAAAAAATAAAGCCACAAGTAAAAGCTCCAAGAAGAACACAATAAAACCAAATCTAAACTGTGAGAAAAACAAAAAGAAAGGGGGGAGAGGATGGAGATTAACAGTAGCAAAGGACGATGGAGTGCAAAAGTACTCACAAAATAGTGCGCTACAATGAACAGGGTAGGAACCCTTTTCATTACTTAAAGGTAACCACCATTGAAAAAACCACCACAGAAGCACATGAGATAAAAAAGATAGCAACAGAGGAAAGATGTATGGAATACAACCAAATAAAAAGATAGAAAAAGGAAAAAGAAGGATCAAACAAGACACAAAACTAACAGAGAGCAATCTATAAAATGGCAATAGGGAACTCACAAGTGTCAATAATTACACTAAATGTAAACGGATTAAACTCACCAATAAAAAGACACAGAGTAGCAGAATGGATTAAAAAAGAAAATCCAACTGTATGCTGCCTACAGGAAACTCATCTAAGTAACAAGGATAAAAACAAATTCAAAGTGAAAGGCTGGAAAACAAGACTCCAAGCAAATAACATCCAAAAATAAGCAGGCGTAGCAATATTCATATCTGATAATGCTGACTACAAGACAACAAAAGTACTCAGAGACAAAAATGGCCATTTCATAATGGCTAAGGGGACACTGAATCAAGAAGACATAACAATTCTTAATATATATGCACCAAATCAAGGAGCACCAAAATATATAAGACAGCTACTTACTGACCTTAAAACAAAAACTGACAAAAATATAATCATACTTGGAGACCTCAATACACCACTGACAGCTCTAGATCGGTCATCCAAACAGAGAATCAACAAAGATATAGTGGCCTTAAACAAAACACTAGAGCACCTGGATATGATAGATATCTACAGGACATTTCATCCCAAAATGACTGAGGATACATTTTTCTCCAGTGTACATGGATCATTCTCAAGAACTGACTATATGTTGGGCCACAAAAACAACATCAGCAAATTCAGAAAAATCGAAGTTGTACCAAGCATATTTTCTGATCATAAAGCCTTGAAACTAGAATTCAACTGCAAAAAGGAGGAAAAAAATCCCACAAAAATGTGGAAACTAAACAACATACTTTTAAAAAATGAATGGGTCAAAGAAGAAATAAGCGCAGAGATCAAAAGATATATACAGACTACTGAAAATGATAATACGGCATATCAGAATCTATGGGATGCAGCAAAAGCAGTGATAAGAGGGAAGTTCATATCACTTCAGGCATATATGAACAAACAAGAGACAGCCCAAGTGAACCACTTAACTTCCCACCTTAAGGAACTAGAAAAAGAAGAACAAAGACAACCCAAAACCAGCCGAAGAAAGGAGATAATAAAAATCAGAGCAGAAATAAATGAATTAGAGAACAGTAAAACTATAGAAAAAATTAATAGAACAAAGAGCTGGTTCTTTGAAAAGATCAACAAAATTGACAATCCCTTGGCAAGACTTACCAAGGAAAAAAGAGAAAGAACTCACATAAACAAAATCCAAAATGAAAGAGGAGAAATCACCACGGACACCGTAGATATACAAAGAATTATTGTAGAATACTATGAAAAACTTTATGCCACTAAATTCAACAACCTAGAAGAAATGGATAAATTCCTAGAACAATACAACCTTCCTAGACTGAGTCAAGAAGAAGCAGAAAGCCTAAACAGACCTATTAGTAGAGAAGAAATAGATAAAAACATTAAAAACCTCCCCAAAAATAAAAGTCCAGGCCCTGACGGCTATACCAGCGAATTTTATCAAACATTCAAAGAAGACTTGGTTCCTATTCTACTCAAAGTCTTTCAAAAACTCGAAGAAGAAGCAATACTTCCAAACACATTTTATGAGGTCAACATAACCCTCATACCAAAACAAGTCAAGGATGGCACAAAAAAAGAAAACTACAGACCAATATCTCTAATGAATACAGATGCTAAAATACTAAACAAAATACTAACAAATCGAATACAACAACATATTAAAAAAAATAATACATCATGATCAAGTGGGATTCATCCCAGAATCTCAAGGATGGTTGAACATATGTAAAACGGTTAACGTAATACACCATATCAACAAAACAAAGAACAAGAACCACATGATCTTATCAATAGATGCAGAAAAGGCTTTCAATAAAATACAACACAATTTTATGTTTAAGACTCTCAACAAAATGGGTATAGAAGGAAAATATCTCAACATGATAAAGGCCATATATGATAAACCATCAGCTAACATCATATTAAATGGCACAAAAGTGAAGGCTTTCTCCCTTAAATCAGGAACAAGACAGGGTTGTCCACTCTCTCCACTCTTATTTAATGTGATACTAGAGGTTCTAGCCAGAGCAATCAGACAAGACAAAGAAATAAAAGGCATCCATATCGGAAAAGAAGAAGTAAAGGTATCACTTTTTGCAGATGATATGATCCTATACATCGAAAACCCCAAAGAATCCACAAAAAGACTACTAGAAACAATAAGCCAATACAGTAAGGTCACAGGATACAAAATTAACATACAGAAGTCAATAGCCTTTCTATATGCCAACAATGAAACAACTGAGAACAAACTCAAAAGAATAATCCCCTTCACAATTGCAGCAAAAAAAATATGAATACTTAGGAATAAACATAACAAAGAATGTAAAGGACATATATAATGAAAACTATAAACCATTGTTAAGAGAAATCAAAAAAGATATAATAAGATGGAAGAATATTCCTTGTTCTTGGTTAGGAAGAATAAATATAATCAAGATGGTTATATTACCCAAAGCAATATACAAATTTAATGCAATTCCCATCAAAATTCCAATGACATTTTTTAAAGAAATAGAGCAAAAAATCATCAGATTTATATGGAACTATAAAAAACCCCGAATAGCCAAAGCAATCCTAAAGAAAAAGAATGAAGCTGGGGGCATTACAATACCTGACTTCAAACTCTATTATAGGGCCACGACAATCAAAACAGCATGGTATTGGCAGAAAAGTAGACACTCAGACCAATGGAACAGAATACAAAGTCCAGAAATAAAACCACATATATATAGTCAAATAATTTTTGATAAAGGGGCCAAGAACACACAATGGAGTAAAGAAAGCCTCTTCAATAAATGGTGCTGGGAAAACTGGAAAGCCACATGCAAAAGAATGAAACTCTACTACAGTTTGTCACCCTGTACTAAAATTAACTCAAAATGGATCAAAGATCTGAACATAAGACCTGAAACAATAAAGTGCATAGAAGAAGACATAGGTACTAAACTCATGGACCTGGGTTTTAAAGAGGATTTTATGAGTTTGACTCCAATGGCAAGAGAAGTGAAGGCAAAAATTAACGAATGGGACTACATCAGACTAAGAAGTTTTTGCTCAGCAAGAGAAACTGATAACAAAATAAACAGAAAGCCAACTAAATGGGAAATGATTTTTTCAAACAACAGCTCAGATAAGGGCCTAATATCCAAAATATACAAAGAACTCATAAAACTCAACAACAAACAAACAAACAATTCCATAAAAAAATGGGAAGAGGACATGAACAGACACTTCTCCCAGGAGGAAGTACAAATGGCCAACAGATATATGAAATGATGCTCATCTTCTTTAGTTATTAGAGAAATGCAAATCAAAACTGCAATGAGATACCACCTCACACCTGTTAAGACTAGCTATTATTAACAAGATAGGTAATAGCAAATGTTGGAGAGGCTGTGGCGAAAAAGGAACCCTCATCTACTGTTGGTGGGAATGTAAAGTAGTACAACCATTTTGGAAGAAAGTATGGTGGTTCCTCAAAAATCTGAAAATAGAACTACCTTATGACCCAGCAATCCCTCTACTGGGTATATACCCCAAAAACTCAGAAACATTGATACGTAAAGACACATGCCACTCCATGTTCATTACAGCATTGTTCACAGTGGCTAGGACATGGAAACAACCAAAAGGACCGTCAGTGGATGACTGGATAAAGAAGATGTGGCACATATACACTATGGAATACTACTCAGCCATAAGAAATGATGACATCGGATCATTTACAGCAAAATGGTGGGATCTTGATAACATTATACGAAGTGAAATAAGTAAATCAGAAAAAAACAGGAACTGCATTATTCCATACGTAGGTGGGACTTAAAAGTGAAACTAAGAGACATTGATAAGAGTGTGGTGGTTACGGGGGGAGGGGGGAAAAGGAGAGGGAAAGGGGGAGGGGGAGGGGCACAAAGAAAACTAGATAGAAGATGACAGAGGACAATCTGACTTTGGGTGATGGGTATGCAACATAACTGAAAGACAAGATAACCTGGACTTGTTGATCTTTGAATATATGTATCCTGATTTATTGATGTTGCCCCATTAAAAAAATAAAATTATAAAAAAAAAAAATTTGGTGTTTTCCTGGAGAACAGCTGTGATTGGCCCCAGCCACCCGCAACTATGAACATGAGCAGTAGGAAATGAATGGATTATAATACATGAGAATGTTTTATATTTTTAACATTATTTTTTTTATTAAAGATTTGTCTGCGAGCCAGGTGCAGCCATCAAAAGAGCCACATCTGGCTCACGAGCCATAGGTTCCTGACCCCTGCTGTATGGTTTGGTGAACTATGTCATCCCCATAAAGTAAAAAAAATTTTTTTAAAAAGGTTATATAAATCAAGCCTTCCTGGTCTAATTCTTCTTTTACTGATTATTTACTGTGCAAGAGGCCTTGTGTTACCTATCAGTGACATAGACTAAAACAAAAAATAAAATTTCCTTGCTTGTGAATACTCGGTGGAAAGGGAAAACCTATTGGAAGAAAACCAATGCTTGTACCTGGCTTATGTTCTAGGTGCTTTATACATATGACATCACTGAACCCTCATACACTTCTGTCATGCTTGCTTTACTGTCCTGATTTTGCAGAGAAGCTCATTAATTTGCTCCAAGTAACACAGCCAGAATGTCCTATAATCCTAATGGAGTGGGTGGGATAGAACCTACAGGATTGAGTTCTGACTAACGAGAGGATTTTGATCACAGAGAACAGACCCCGGGTCTACCGTGTACTACTTCAATGGTTATAGACAAGACATTGCCTCTCTTTCTTTGTCTATAAAAGGAAGAGCAGTTGGAAACCTCCTCAGTTCGGTGTGAGCATTAAATGAGATCATTCAGAGAGCGCACTCTACACCAGGCATGAGCAAAGTGCTTTGCAAATCCCTCGAAATCATCGAGCAGTACTAGCACCCTTGCTTTTCTGCCTTACTGATTGTTCCTGGCATCTGAATGTCCAGTATGCATTTTGTTTCATCTGTAATGAAAACATCAAGATATCTGGTTTTCAGTTCTGCCAGTGCTTCCTATATTGACTATAAAAATATCTGTTTCACAAGCTATCTACTTGGTCTGTCTCCACTCCTGGACAGGCGGGGAGGAGAACAAGTTAAGAAGTCATCACATTATACTATTCAAGGCAGTGAGAGGATATTGCTGTGCTTTAATTTATACAAGGAAAATTATTGAAGGTAAAACTATGGGTATCTGCTGGACCTAAAATGAAAAAACTGCTCAAACAATGAGGGTCCACTTTCAATATATTTCATGAGTAATGCTAAATGATCTCATTGCCTAGAAGGTACCCCACTGCTTCCTACCTGCCCGTTCAGACAGTAATATCTGATCAGTGGTCCAGGAGGAGCTGGAAAGCAATCTCAATCTCCCATAGTCCATCTGTAGAGGAACAGCACTGTAGTACCCCCATATTTTGTTGCTTTAAACAGCTACCTTCTAGTGCTGATGCTTGTCTGAAATTTGACATTTTCTAAATGAACCCCTTCTACCTAGAAAAGGGGATTTGGAGGCCAAGGGGTTAGAAAATGAGAGAAATTGAGATAGAGAGAGAGATAAATAGAATATTTTTATTGTTGGTCAAAGAATGAACAACAAACAGTCTCCATTTGTATCTCTTCTCCCTGGATACACTTCTCAGATCACTTTGCAAGTAGAAATATGACTGAAAGAAATCGCTGGCATATTCCACACAGCTCCTCTTATGGACCTTTCAAATACAATAGCATAAAGTGGTTGATGTCTATATTTTGGGAAATACGATATTATTCTTTTGTGCTTGGTTGTCCTAATGTTAATCATTTTCTTTCTATTTTATTTGACTGAAAGTTGAAATCTCCAGACTACTTTGATAGTTGTATAAAAATAGTTTTATGTTGTAGAGAATTCATCTATCCCCATAGCACAATAGCATACTAACATTTAAGGGGTAATCATTATTTGCAGGATAATAGACATAAACTTAGAAATGAACAGCATTCAATCCAAGTCTGCCTGAGAGAAAAATCCAGAATTCTCCTCTTTGACTCACTCAGGAAACTCAGCAGAAGTAACATCACCTCTTTGGTGCCTACCCTAACCTCCTGCTCACAAAATAGAGAGTACAAGAATGAAGGAGATGAATGGCGATACAGCAATGCCACGCTTATAATACCAAAGGTCACTCTTATATGAAAAGATTACTCTGACACCAATGAGAAGGATAGATTGCAATGAGAGACTGGAAGCTTCCAATGAAACCAGTTAATGGGCAATGGCATTTGTCCAGGAGATATAATGAAGAATTGAAACAAAATGTATAGCAAGAAGAGGAGAGAGTGTGACTGCAGAAATAATTTAGAGATAGAATGGTCACATATTGGTTAAGAGGACTGAGGGAGAAGAAGTATTATAATAATAACAATAATAACAAGAACAGTAATAAACCAAGATACATCAAAGAAAGGGCAGAAGTGAGAGAAACACTTTTGGCTGCAATGTGCTGAGTTTGTGCAGGCTTAGGACACCATCCATATCACCTGTTCAACCTTCCATACATATTTTGATTCTTGCCTCCCTGATGCTCTTATTCAAAAGTTACACATTCCTGCTCCTAATAAGTGTTTCTTGTTTATTTCTTTGATTTGGTGAATTGTTGATACTCCCTTTCCCTGAACTACCTTGGCCCACGACTTGGAATATTGATGGTTTCCCTCAGTCAGACTGTTGCCTATTTTCCTTCCCTCTAGCAGGATAGCTTGCATGTAGAACCTGGAATTCTCCCAGATGCTCTGAGTTGGACCCTACAGGGTATCAGAAACAGCCAATCAGAGGATGGCTTCTTTAACGACTTGTAACATTTCTTTTTTAATATAAAACAACTTGGGAAATAAAGCACTATCATGTTCAATGAAGAAACTTGAAATAAAGCAAGTGACAACGTGGGAGGAGGGTTTTGTTTTTTTTAAAGTTTCACCTCTAGCAGTTTACAAATATAAAGAGGTGTGGTAAAACTCTGTACCAACTTAAAAACCTGCTCATAAGCAGGGGAAGGATGGGAGATGGTGGTTTCAGTGCATCTGGGCTCTCCTGCACTCCCAGGAAGCACACAGACAACACAAAAAGGAAAGGTGCTAGGAAGCTTTGGACATTGTTCAGAGTTCTGAAGTCCAGAGACAGCCTAGGAGTTTCTCTACTGTGAGTCTGATGCAGTCTTGGAAATGAATGCAGGAGAGTTTCAGGGAGGAAAATAGTGTATACAGCCTTGATGTGCAGAAAACTGGATTCCATAGGACGGGGCATGATTTGTCTACCTCTGAACAGCAGAGGGAGAAATAAACCCAAGGATGGAACTTATTGAAGAGAAGGATTTCCCCTGGCTTTTCTAGAAGAGAAATGATATCATGCTTTTCCTACAACACTGGAGCGTGGTGGCGAGAGACCACAGCACTTTCTATGGTCTTATCCTGATATTGAGATAAACCTGTGTCCCAGGTGGCAAACAAAGGAAAATCTCACCACATGTAAGAGTTCCTACAGCCAGAGAGAATAAACAAAAGTTTAACCAGGAAAGATCCTAATAAACTAAATTTTCAGTGGGCTACAGATATACATGCACTAAAAATGAAGAAAGAGAAATTTGGGTATGAATAGCTGAATATGTCAGATTTTTTTCCTCTCATTCTTCTTGTAATCATAAAAAAAAGGCTAACAAAATATTTTACACAGAAACTCCATTTTCAGGGATATTAATTGACAGTTAGAATGTGGATATTCAAAATCACACGTAAGTGTTTGCATAAATAGCTGAAATCAAGTGGAAGTGATAGTAGTAGAAGAGAAGATGTGTAAGTCATATCGAGAGAGTCCAGTGGCAGAAAAATCTCTAAGAGCCACCAAAAATATACATCTTGCAGGTGGCAGACTCTCCTGAAGTTTAAAAACTGAACTTCTGTTCAGAATAAGAGAGATAAACTTCAGGAAGTGTCCCTTTTAAAGCAAGCTGAGTTCAAAATACTATAAAAAAATAAAAAATAGCAATAAAGTGTACTCACCACTCTCAAGAGAAAACTATTGTAACAAAACAGAGGAAAATATGCTCAAATATTTAGCCAAAAATTAAAAATGAGGTAATGAAATAATCACACCTATAAAGAAGAAAACCACAAAGCATAAAGGGAAAAAAAATGTGAAACAGATAGTGTAATCATAGCAAAGAGGAAATGAAAAAAGTATAAGCTGGCAAAAGATTATACACACATTTATGACAAAAATAATAATAAAATTGGGGGAGAATATGAGATCATAAATGGTAGTAAAATTTTAAAAAGTCATTATAGGTAGAAATTAAAAAATGAAATAAAAGGAAACAGTAAAGAAAAAAAAATCCTAAGATGATTTAGAGAAAAAATGAGAAATGTAGAATATCAACCAAGGTGATTCAATTTAGATAATTCAAGTCCCTAAGGAAGAAAGCTTAAACAGTGAGACAAAACAAATCATATAGACATTATTTTAAATATGTTAAATATTACATGTATTTTTTACTAAAAAAGATGAAAAATAAAACTCAAAATTGAAAAGAATTATAAATATAAATCAAAGAAATTGGATTAATATACTCAACACTGAAATATTTAATAAAAGTACTGTTATTTTTAAATAACTTGATAATTTTGGCAATAAGGCATAAAATTATCAAGTATTTTTTGCCTTATTGCCAAAATTATCTTTTCCTTAATTTTTTTTTTTGTGTGTGTGTGTGACAGAGACAGAGAGAAGGACAGATAGGGACAGACAAGAGGAAAAGGGATGAGAAGCATCAATTCTTCATTGAAGCTCCTTAGTTAATCATTGATTTCTTTCTCATATGCACCTTGACTGGAGGGTTTCAGCAGAGTGAGTAACCCCTTTCTCAAGCCAATAACCTTGGGCTTCAAGTCAGTGACCTTTGGGCTCAAGCCAGAAACCATGGGGTCATGTCTATGATCCCACACTCAAGTCAGTGAACCTGTGCTCAAGCTGGTGAGCCTACACTCAAGCCAGATGAGCCCACGCTCAAGCCAACAATCTCAGGGTTTTGAACCTGGGTGCTCTGCATCCCAGTCTGATGCTCTAGCCACTGTGCCACCGTCTGGTCAGGCTTTTTCTTAATTTTCAAAAGAAAAATATCTGACTAGTCTTAGTTTACTCCATATAATCCAACAATCTAGAACAGTGGTCCCCAACGTTTTTGGGCCACGGACCGGTTTAATGTCAGAAAATATTTTCACAGACCGACCTTTAGGGTGGGACAGATAAATGTATCACGTGACCAAGACAAGCATCAAGAGTGAGTCTAAGATGGATATAACAAAGGGAATCTGGTGATTTACATTGTTCAGACTTAAATATAAATAAAACATAAATAATGTAAGTTATTTATTCCTTCTTTGTGGACTGGTACCAAATGGCCCATGTACCAGTACCGGTCTGTGGCCCAGGGGTTGGGGACCACTGCATGATACCCCAGGAAAAAGGTATGAGCTAGATGATTTCATCTCTCTCAATCATAAAAGCACACATGAAAGAATAAAGTTAATATTGTACCCTTTAATAATAAAGGACCTTAATTCATGTCTTTTTTTTTTTTTTTTGTATTTTTCTGAAGCTGGAAACGGGGAGAGACAGTCAGACAGACTCCCGCATACGCCCGACCGGGATCCACCCGGCATGCCCACCAGGGGCAACACTCTAACCACCAGGGGGCGATGCTCTGCCCCTCCGGGGTGTCGCTCTGCCGCGACCAGAGCCACTCTAGTGCCTGGGGCAGAGGCCAAGGAGCCATCCCCAGCGCCCGGGCCATCTTTGCTCCAATGGAGCCTTGGCTGCGGGAGGGGAAGAGAGAGACAGAGAGGAAGGAGGGGGGGTGGAGAAGCAAATGGGTGCTTCTCCTATGTGCCCTGGCCGGGATCGAACCCGGATCCCCTGCACGCCAGGCCGACGCTCTACCGCTGAGCCAACCGGCCAGGGCCTTAATTCATGTCTTATAGATAATGACAAAGTAAGCAAAAATAATTAAAAATATAAAAAATTATCAATAACATAATTAGTAAGATAAATCTTATTGGTGTGTGTAAATTATGTGCACATGTGTATGTTTGTATGTATAATACGATTATCATATAATACAGTACAGATCATATGTGCCCATTTGACAGTCACAAAAATTGATATATAATAGCACATGAAACATCAATAATTGCACAGTGTATTCTCTAATTAAAATATATAATAAATAAGAAACTAATGACTAAGTGAGAAAATAAAGAACTCTCCCAACTAGGATTAAAAAAGAAAATGAATTCCTATGTCTCAAAAAAAATTACAAATTTTAATCACAAATTTCTTAAAAGAATGATGCTAAAAATAAGAACTATCACACAGTTAAAGATGAGTGCCATGAATAATAGTCTAAGAAAATATAACTTACCAAAACTATTAAAACCAGTTTCAAAATTTAAATGAACAAAAGTCATGAAATTGTCAAATACAACCTCCATGCAAATCAAAAAAGCAACAAGCTCAGCTGATTTTGTGGGAGATTTTTCTAAGACTTTTGAAGCAAATAGTCATAAATATTACTTAAACTATGTTACAATATAAAAGGAAAAAATATTTTAAATTAATTTTAAAGAGGAGAATATAATAGTCATCACCTCATCAAGAAAGCTCAAGAACTAAAACTACACCTCAATATTTCTTAATAAAAAGAGTACTTGTGAAGGCCCACATAAAATATCTGCAAATTTAATACAGTAGCATGTTATAAGATATAGATCATAATCAAGTGATGTAAATACCAGGAATGCAAGAATGGTTCAATATCAAACAGTAATAAGTCCAAAGAGGAAAATTAAGTAATCATTCAATAAATGTGTATAAGTGTATTGGACATAATTCAACAAATAGTTATTTACTTAAAAACTAAAAATGTTGGATATTAACTGAATTTATTGTCATAATCATTTTGCAATATACACACACATATAAAGTTATGTTTACACCTTAAATGAATACAATGTTATAGGTCAATTATATCTCAAACTGGAAAAATAGATGGATACCAGCTTTTCCTACAGAAATATATTTATTTTGGCCTAGAATGGTGCATGCTTAATGTGGAACATTATAGGCATTTCCACTAAAATGAGAATAAGGAAATGATGTCCCCTATCATCAGTATTCCTTAAAATAATATTTTAATCAATCAGAAATCAATCAATGAGTCAATCATTCAGTCACTTGGAAAAAAGAAATTGAATGTATTAAATTGATGAAGAGGAGAAAAACTATCAATATTTACAGAACTTAGAACTATATATGTAGAAATTTGAGAATCATGTGAAAAATTACTATGCAAGTTTAATATCCTAGAATTAGTAGCTTGCATATAGGAAAATAAGATCTACTATAAGATATGTTAGTAGAATATCTCATTTATAATCTGAACAAAAAGATAAATATCTTAAAACAAATATAAACATATAAAAACAGTATAGAAAAAATGAAAAATGCTATGAATTGGAAACCAAAAAGGTATTTTTATTTTTATTTTCATGACAGAAACAGAGGATGAAATAGAGAGAGGGACACACAAACAGGAAGGGAGAGAGATGAGAAGCATCAATTCTTCCTTGCGGCACCTTAGTTGTTCACTGACTGCTTTCTCATATGTGCCTTGACTGGGGGGGGGGGGGGCTACAGCAGAACAAGTGACCCCTTGCTCAAGCCAGGAACCTTGGGCTTCAAGTCAGCAACCTTTGGGCTCAAGCCAGCAACCATGGGGTCATGTCTATGATCCCACACTCAAGCCAGCAACCCCACGCTCAAGCAGGATGAATCCACGCTCAAGCTGGCGACCTTAGGGTTTCAAACCTGGGCCCTCTGTGTCCCAGTCTGATGCTCTATCCACTGTGCCACCACCTGGTCAGGCCAAAGATGTCCTGAACAAATGAAAAGTCACATGTCTTGAATAGAAAACCTCACCATAATTTATACAGGTATTGATCGACTTACAACCTATGCAACTTTTGACCATTCGACTTTACAACCACAATCGCTAGCCAGGATTGCTCCACGTCAGGCAGTGCAAGCATTGCCCAGCTAGGCATAAGACAGTGCTGGTCAGCTTCCAGCAGCACTACCATCTCCGTGTGCACCATTTCAACTGTTATTCCAGACTCGGTAGTGAACACAATACAATACAGCTGAGGTGTTTAGATTTGTATACTTGAAACCTATATAATTTTATTAATCAATGTCACTCCAATAAATTTAATAAAAAAGAAAAATAATAAAAGAAAGAAAAAGAAAAACACAAATGGTAAACCACAAAAACAATTTTTATGTATAAGTTATTACAAAACAACCTTATCTTTCCAATATGTAAAGTTCTCCTAGACAATAAGACAAGGTCAATGATCAGAGAGAAAACTTTGGCCTAAGAAACAAATAAATAATTATGTAACAAGAATTGTGAGTGACTCAGACATATGAAAAGAGCTCTGTAACATTCAAAATAATAATAAAAAATACATTTAAACTGCACAGCAATACAATTTTTCACCTATGAGGTTGATCAGAAAAAAATTCTCAAATTCCAAATTTTAACAATGTAATCTATTGATGGAGCTATAGGAAGGCAGGTATTTCAGTGCATTTCTGGTAGAAATATTTTGATTCGTAGAGACCCTTGGAATAGTATTTTGCACTACCCCAAAATAGACACATACTTTGGTACCATAATCCTACTTCTGGAACTGTAGACATGCTTGACTACAGGAGAAAGAGCAATGATAACTTATTGCTGTGTTACTTGTAGAAGGAAAATTTTAAATAACCAAAATTTTAATAAAGGAGGAACTGCAGGGACATTTATATCCATCTGGTATTGAGGTGTGTTAAAGTGCTTTCTAGTTTTGCAATTACGAAAAGGGATGGAAACATGGAACAGACTGACAGGTGTCAGAGGGGAGAAAGGAAGAAGGGGAGGAGGGAAGGAGGGGAAGAGGGGAGGAGGGAATGAGGACTAGATGAAAGAAAGTGAGGGGATTAGCCAAAACACATATGTGCATAACACACAGACACAGAAAACAGTGTGGCAATAGCCAGAGAGATAGGAGGTTGGGGGCTAGGTGGAGGTGGGCAAAGGGGGTGGGAAGTGGGGACAGAGAGAGTGTAGCTAGGGGCAGAGGGCACACGATGTGGTGGGCACATAGTAATTTATCAGTTGAACACTTGAAATATGTATGGTTTTGAGAGCTAATGTCATCTTAAGAAATTCAGTTAATAGAAAAAAAATTATGTCATCTGGTCCATCTGATGACAACATTCAAGGTATGATATGAGCCTCCAAGTAAGCTATATAATCAGGTCCTCAAATGAACTGAGAAGAGAGTGCAGTGGTAGGTTATATGTCCTTCCATGTAGGTGAGAGTGTGTATGTGGAAAATTAGTCCCAGGTTACCTTTCCCAAATGGGAGAGAGAACAGAACTGCATTGAACATGTCTTGGTGGAGAATGGTAGAAAGATGTGTTTGATTATTAATGCTAGAAAGCAAAATAAAATGTGAAGACTTCAATTTTTTTAACTCAGACAAAGATAAAGTTGTGGTTGAACCTTAAGTCCACATGTTACATTGAACAGTTAATGAATAATCTTAAAAAAATGAAAGACTGTTGACACAGGGGCTTTGAGAATACATTGCATTAAGCAAGCCATTACACCTTGTTACTGAGATAATGATAAAAGGTTCAGACTTTTTATAAGTCAGATATCTTAAGGACATTGTCAATGTGCATTAGGCACTTTGGGACAAAGGTCCTTTCTTGTCAGATTTAAACTTATTTGAAATCTTGTCATCATGAAATTGAGTCCTGGCTGTTTATTTGCAAGAAGCTCTCCTGGGATATCCTGACTTAACCAAAATGATTTATTGTTAAACAACACCTCAGTTAAGACACTAATGTTATTTTAACTAGTTTGTGGAGTAAAACCATATTGCTCTTTTTATGTTTGTATTAGGAAATTGCACATTATCAATCTTTAACCTACTAACAATGACCTCACCAATCTTATAGATAACCCAAAAGGTATATTAGTATAGAAAATATATACATAGTATAAGAACCAATTCAGTAGAATTTTCTGCAGTAATGGAAAGATTCTCTAAATATGCACTATCCTATATGGTAGCCACTAGCCACATACAATTCCTTTTTTTTTTTTTTTAAGTGAGAGGAGGATAGATAGTGAGACAGACTCCTGTATGCACCCTGACCAGGATCCACTGACAAGCCCTGCTGGGGATGATGCTCAAATTAACTCAGCTATCCTCAGGGCCTGAGGCCAACACTTGGAAAAATGAAGCTATCCTCAGTGCCCAGGGCAAAATGCTCAAACCAACTGAGCCACTGGCTACTAGAGAGGAAGAGGGAGAGAAGGGAGGGGGGGCAGGAGACAGAAGCAGATGGACACTTCTCTTGTGTGCTCTGACCAGGAATCAACCCTGGGACATTCATACACTGGGCCAATGTTCTATTCACTGAACCAACTGGCCAGGGCCCACATATGATTCTTGCAAATATTTTTTCTTCCTTCTATAAGTGATGCTAGTAAAACAAATGTATATTACATTAAAATTGTCATTTTAGTACTTTAGTACTTTAGTGTGACGACTTTTTCTTCTGTGTAAGCAGAGGTGGATTTAACAGCGGGCACACGCCCTGGGCCCGGACTTCTAAAGGGCTCTGCAAAACCCCAACTTTACACCTTTGTCTTTCTTTCTTTTTTTTTCTTTTTCTCTGTATTTTTCTGAAGTGGGAAGCAGGGAGGCAGATAGACTCCCACTTGCGCCGACCAGGATCCACTTGGCAAGCCCACCAGGGGCAATGCTCTGCCTATCTGGGGCACTGCTCTGTTGCAACCTGAGCTGTTGTAGCGCCTGAGGTGGAGGCCATGAAGCTATCCTCTGCACCGGGCCAACTTTGCTCCAATGGAGCCTTAGCTGTGGGAGGGGAAGAGAGAGATAGAGAGGAAGGAGAGGGGGAGGGGTGGAGAAGCAGATGGGCGCTTCTCCTGTGTGCCCTGGCCTGGAATTGAAGCCGGAACTTCCACACGCTGGGAAATGCCTACCGCTGACCAAAATGGCCAGGGCCTAAACACTTTTTTCTAATGATACCAACTTTGGTTTCATATGTGCAATTTTAACATTATTAGTTTATAATATTTTTTATTTAACTAAAAATATGATTAACATGTATTTTTATTTTCCCTGTCTCTTTTTTTTAAGGGGCCCAATATTTTCTTCTGTGTCTGGGGCCTCAACCAACCTTAATCCACCTCTCTGTGCATAAGGTAACCTTTAATGAAATTATAAAACAGAACTCCCAAACAATCCAGTGTGAAAAGAAAGAAAATAATAACATAGCCAAATTAAAAAAATAATAATAACAAAACTGAAAAGGACAAATAAAAGAATCAAAAAATATAAAGTAAAATAAATAATAAACATAAATATGGAAAGAATATTATTATACATATTGTCATCCTTACTGTGAGTCAATTTTCACATTAAATGATAGTATATTCTATGGGATTATACAAGAGATCAAAGCCATACACTGTTTAAACTCCACATCCTCCCCCTTCAAAAAAACAGCCTTAAAGCAAAGTGATCATCCATAGCTGCAAATAAAAGCAGGGTGGACAACAAGGGAGTAGGCCAAAGCAAAACAAAAATGTATAATAATAGCAAAATTGGTGATACTAATGTCAGACAAAATGAGATTTAAGCTTAAAAATACCAATTAGGATAAATAATACATTATTAGGGAAAAAGGTGAACATTTATCAAAATAACAATAATTATAATTATAAATAGAAACTAAATATAAAATTTAAAACTAAAAACACAAGGGGAACGCCCTGGCTGGTGGCACAATGGATGGGGTGTCAGGCTGGCACAGGAAGTCTCAGGTTTGATACCAGGCCGGGCACATAGGAGAGGCAATCCATGAGTGCACAGCTACATGGAACAACTAAGTGGTACAGAGAGTTGATGCTTCTCTCTCTGTGTCCCTTCCCCTCTCTAAGAAAATAAAATGGAAGAAGTCTATGATAAAATATGTACTTATGGTGGGACATTTTAATTTGCATCTTTCAAAATGGGTTAGATTTAAAAAACAGATTTTACTTAGTGTGTATATGAATTGAATACAATCAGCAATTTGATTTTAAAACGCTAGAATGTAAGTTGGCAAGAGCAGCGCTCTGTTTCGTTTCTTGCTACCTCTCTCAAGCATGCGAATAAAGCCTGGTACAGGGCGCTCAATAACTATCTCAGTAGAGAACCGTATTTCCTTCCAATAGGAAAAGATACATATTTATATTTTAAAATATCAAAAATCTCAAATTAAAAATTACAAATGCACTAATGTATAATTTTTGGAGCATACTGGAAATTACAGTGCCAGAGATAGACTGGTAGAGGGTCATGTATAAAACTTGTTCTGTGACTTTTTAGAATTGCCAGTTTGTGCTCTAGCTGGATAGCTCAGTTGGTTAGAACATCGTTCCAAAGCACAGAGATTGCCGGCCCGATCCCCGGTCAGGGCACATACATGATGTTACTGTCTCTCTCTCTCTCTCTACCCCCCCTTCCTCTCTCTGGCTAAAATCAATAAGTAAATTTTTAAAAGTAAAATAAAATCCAGGCACTTTATTTAAATTATCCAATTAAATCATAACTTCAGAGGAAGCTATTCTCATCTACATTAAAAAAAGCTCGCTTGCCATTTGAACCCTTATTTTCCACAGGTGTTAGAAATCATTGTTAAAAGCCAAAACAAATACACGGTGAGCAAAAGTAGGTTTACAGTTGTGAGTATGTGAAACACAAAGTTCATTCTTATCTTATTAACTTGTGAATTGTGGTAGTATTTTCCCATACAAACAATGTAAATCTACTTTTGCCCACTCCTGTGTATGTGGATCACATGTAATATTCAAATTAATTGCTGCAACATGTATTCTATGCATATTTTATTTCCTTTTTTTTTAAATAATAGAAAAACGATCTTCAAAAGACGTTTTCGTAAGTCAGCGTGTGTCTGCCTCCTTTGCAGAGGCCTGACGTGAAGCCCAAGCATCTCCTATGTATCATCTGGGGGAGCAAGAGAAGCCAGATGGGAACTGTTTTTTTCTTTGTGATTCTCTGTGGACAGAAACCACCTGTGCTGTCTGCCATCCCTCATACTGCGGGTTACCCTGGCATTGGTGGCAAGCAGGACAACACAGTGGTGTCATGACAGATAGTGTGTCACTGCCCCCAAAGCTGTCTTGTCCTTCTTTTCCCATTGAAGCAAATTCACAATTTTTTTATCAATTATTTTCTGACAAAAAATTAAATAAGGGATGAACATTTTTATCAAGAATATGAGAAAAAATACTGAGTTTTTCTGTGTTCAGTTGATGACAAAATATAGGAACCGTCTTAATAATTCATACAGTAAATGTTTAAATTTCTGAAAATACAGGATGTTTTTAAACATGCGAAAGTAAAATAAAATGGTATGAAAAAGACTATATATTAATATATAGCAATATATTATTACTTAACTTCAACAGTGCTGTTAATTCAGCTGTCCTTTTACACCAACGTCACATATTTTTATTTTTTCATTTGTTTTGCTGTGGTCTGTTGAGGCCAATCCATGACAGTGTGCCATTTCACCCATAGATACTCATTAGACGTCTCACAGCCAGGCTGGTTCATTAACACACAATCTAAATGATAACTTCTAACGCATATTAGTCACCAAACTAGTAATGTGCTTACACTTCTTTATTTTTATATAACTACAACTAAATGTCTAACCTGGTTTGTAAGTTATAGTTTAGACCAAGCCAGTAATTAAAATAGTATGTTCAGGTAGCATAGGTTTGCTCTTCGGTAAAACGTCCCCTTCTGCTTTTGTAGCTACACCTAAAAAGGCATCCAGCTACACCTTCAAGACTTGGTAGTTCCTGAATCTCTGTGTGATTGAGGGTTTTCTTGGATCCGTGTCACTCCTTAGAGACCCTCTGGTTGGAGTTTCAGAGACCTTTGGTCCGGTATGGGGGTCAGGATGCTGTTTCTGCCAAGGGGCAGACAGCGGATAGCTGAGCTCCTGCAGGTCGTATGGTATCTGTCATAACTACTCAAAAGTGATGTTGTAACGTCCAAGCAGCCACAGATAGTATATAAAATAATGAGCATGACTTCAGTACAATGAAACATTATTTACAAAAAAAAAAAAAAAAGGTGGAGGGCCAGATTTCGAGCCCTGATTACTTGGCCATGTTAAATGATACTGGCTTCCTTGCTCTAGCCTGTGGATGGCATCTCACGGACAGCAGGTACAACATAGTCTGCGGACCAGGTTATCTATGTCATTCTCTGGCTCTCTGTTTATCATCTGTGTGATGCTTAGAAAGTTACTTAATTTTCTGTATTCAATTTCTTCATCTCTAAACAGGAGACTATATAAGTAATTACCTTATAGGGTATAAATGAGGATTAAGTTACTAAATACATGTAAACAGCTTAGACCAGCACTGCAGAAATACGTGTAGCAGCTATTACTTCAGTTCTTATGATCTTGGGGAATGTCAGCTCTCTGGTCCTCACTGACTCAGTCTCCAGTTAAATCTTGATCGCAGAGTTCTGAGTTTTTGCCAGATCTTTAGAAAACTGGCCCATTGGTTTAAACCCAAGCTCCAAGAATGATTTGCTACTCTGAAGCCACATGGCATGGCCCTGGACCTAAACTCATCTTGAGGCTCAGCAACCAAAAGAAACCTCACTCTGCCTGATCACTCTGACCCACCAGGGTGGCCTGGAAGTATAGTGCCCAAGTTAGCGTGGGAAGCCTGCTATGCAATTTCCTTGGGAAGCCTACGTCGGCCTTTTCTTATGGAGGTGAGAAGACAGGATCCACACTTCTGTCTCCTTTCTCTCTCTTTGGGTCTCCTCCTCACAGCATCCTAAAACTACAGTAAATATACACATTATTTCTGCCACGCAATACTCTTAGAATGAGTCTTGCTACCATAGATAGACAGGACATTCTGTCTCCACCATAAAATTACTCTGTAGTTTTGGTATGCTGAGAAAGAGAGAGAGAGAGAGAAAGGCATTTCAGCAGTGGAATTGAAAGGGCACTGCTCATAGATCCTGGCTGGCAAGGTTTATTATTCTTTTGCATAATCTAACAATGAATGTCAAAATCTACATAAAAAACTTGATACTTGCTCCTTCTATTTCTTCTTAATGGAACTTAACCTCATTCTAAACCCTCTGAGTAGTACAAATGTTCATATACATCCTCGTGCCTCCTGACCGTCCAGAGTACAATCATACATGTGTAAGGCAACATTAAAAAAAGGCAACTGTATGTTCATCTTGTTTCCATAAATTGATTATCAAACAAACATGATTTTAGGTTAATAAAAGTGTAACTGGAACTAATTTCATTTAAAAAACAAAAAAAAAAACAAAACTCACTCCCGGGAGTCAGTAAGCACTACTCAAAGGGTTAAACAAAGGTGAAAATTTAAGAAAAAATTTAGCAAAATTTTAAATATTATACATGTTACATATAAAAATGAACTCTTATTCAATGGATTTAAAAACCATATATCAATGGGATTATCATCCACTGGGCTTTAAATAATAAGCATCAGACCACTAACACATTACTTTCAGATAGTTAAGAAATAGATCTGGAGAGTAGATTCCAGATGATTCCATAGTTAAAAATAATATTGGTATGTACAGCTGTCCCTAGAACAACACAAGCTGAATTGTGATGTTCCACTTTCATGTAATTTTTTTAAAATGAACATACAGTCAGCCCTTCCAAAAAGTATTTTTTTATCCATGTTTTGGAATCCACAGATGCAGAGGGTCAGCAATATGCGTTGTTCTACACAATTTTATATAAGAGACTTGAGCAACTGCAGAATTTTGTATGCACAGGGGTCTTAGAACCAAGGGAAGATTGTAGTTACGTTTTTGAGGAGTCAAACGTTATACATTTATTTTCGATGGCACGGGGAGTTGGCACTCCTAACCTCTTAGTTGTTCGACGGTTAACGATATTTTGGCTCAAAACTAACCAAACTATGATCTGCTTGAAAAAAAATAATACATATAATAAATAAACACAATATAACAGACGTTTAATATATATAATAATTTAGAAAACAGTACATGTATGTTATAATAAATAAGACATTTATGTAACCTAACACAATACATATGTGTATTATATACACATGCATATATTACAGAGTTTTCACATGCATTAGGTCACTAATAAATCAGTAAACTGAAAGGCCAGAAATGCTTAGGGACTTTCTTATGGATGACTTCAGTGAGAATAAGGGAAGCTGCTTTGCATTTCCTTCTCTACTAGGCAGAGAGACTTGTCAAAGCCTCCGATTGTGTTAAAAATGTTATCCTCATCTCCACAGATTGATATTCATATTATCAGCAATACTGAGCATTCTTCTGCCTGATGCTGATCATCAACTTCAGCTTCTGCTCTTCAAGTCTTGTTGAATTTATTCTAATAATAGCTCACATCAACTGCTTTCTATCACTGCCGTTGCCCTAGATATGAACTTGCTGCAGAGACCACAGCAGTTGCCCCAATCTGGTCCATCTGTCCCCTCTGAGAAAGGCCTCTAATCCATTCTCTATGCAGCAGGCAGAATGGTCTCTTCCTATATAACACCAATCACATCCCCTCACCCACTCTCATCCTACTTAACTCAGGTGGCTTCTCATTGTTTGTAAGGGTGAGCTCTAAAACGCACTACAAAAACTAGTTGGCACCACATATGTCCACCAATGCCTGTGCAGCCAGCCTCCCTCTTCCTCTCCCAACTCCAGCCAGAATGACTTTCCCTCTCCCTCCTAAACACAAGACTTACTCAAAAACTATTTCCTCCACTTGAAATGCTCTTCCTCTCACCTTTCAACAAGTTACCATCCATACTCATCCATTCAGACAGCAGGTCAATGATTATTTCTTCGGAAAGCCTGGACTCACCTGCACCATTAGGTAAAAGCCATCACTGTTATGTGTTCATTGCACCAGGATCATTTTTCTTCATAGTACTTACTATGGTGATCATTTTACATTTATCTATCTAATTACTTGAGGTGATTATTGAACCTCCCTAAAGGCATGTGTATTTTTTCCTGATTTTGTGAGTTCCCAAAGTTTAGCACCCCACTTGCCACCCAAGATCTTCAGTAAATACTTGTTGAATTAAAGAATAAATATGTAAGGAATAATAAATACCAAGTATTCTACCAACTGGTAGAGGATGCTGAGAAAATACAGATAACAGAAATATGAAACAGACTTTTGTAAATTCAAGTCAGAGGTTAAAATAGTGCATGAAACTCTCTAGAATAAAGCACTGTGTATGATGATAATTGGGGAGTGCTGAAAGGTTGCAGACGGAGGAAGGGTTTTCTTTGTTTCTCCTGTAAGGTATTTCTGGAGTGTCCATCTGAGGATCTAGGTGGGAGATACCTATGGCCCAGCCCCCAAGATACGAAGGACAGCATAACAGTAAGAATCCCTACAGTTTTGTTAATGAAATTGGCGTATGATTTTTCTCTACTTTACCTAGGACCTCAGAGGCTCTCATCTATTTAAAAGTGTACCCTTGATAACAAAAAACAGATTTCATGTAAGTCACACCATTAGATTTTCATACTAAGCTTACTGTTCATTCCAATAAATTACTCCTGCCACTCTTTATTATTATTTATTCATTTTAGAAAAGGGGGAGACAGAAAGAGAGAGAGAGAGAGAGAGAGAGAGAGAGAGAGAGAGAGGAGGGGGAAGGAGCAGGAAGTATCAATTCCTACATGTGTCTTGACCAGGCAAGCCCCAGATTTCGAACCGGCGACCTCAGCGTTCCAGGCTGATGCTGTCTCCACTGTGCCACCGCAGGCCAGGCCACCTGCCACTCTTGAATGAAACTTCCAGCTGGCAACCAACCAGTTCACTACTGCAAAGTCATTGACTTCTGTTCTCTCTTTTCTTTAGTATCATTTTTATTTTTATTTTTTTATTTAAAAATTTATTTTTCAATAACAGTTTAAATTTAGTATTATTTTGTATTAGTTTCAAGTGTACCAAATAATGGTTAGACAATCATACACGTTCTTTTCCATAAAGTCCTATCTATGTTTTAAATGAAACTAGCCATATTTATTGTTATTTTTAGAGTTCAACTCTGACAGTCAACACTGATTAGTTCAGTAAGTTTGGGAAGGATTAGTCATGTTCTTAGTGAAACAAAACAGACCAAGGTCTTGTATATTTGAAAAGAACAATATTTAACATTAGTCATAACAGCCTGACTGTAGCAACACTTTTTTGACATTAGTCAGCGAATAGCATGGGGATCTTGTTTAAATTTTATCATCTAAATTTCACTTTGTGATTTCTGGAATTTATATCTTTATCTTTCATTGTTTATTAAAAATCAAAACTCATGGCTATAAAATTACCATTCTCAGAAAATATTTTTTTAAAAAGTCAGAAGGGGACAAAGAGAACCACAATCACTATTGATTGTTCTGTACCTGCTATTCTCAAATACTTACATTCCTCAAGTACATGAAACATCAGATATTATTCATGACCAATTCAGATACTTTTGGAATGTAAAATAAAGGAATATAGGTAAACAGGAAAAACCAGAAGAACACAATTAAATGTGTAAGCTACAGTTTGAAGTCAAATCATGTGGTAAAGCTGGAACCTGGGACAGAGTAGGCATAGTGATGCATATTGTAAATTTTCAGCACTTTTTTCTGCCATCTTGAAACCTGTGGAGGCCTGCTTAGAACAGGACTTCTATAACAACAAATATGTATGGAAGGCTACGGTCCAAGACTACTTTTGCTGGCTATAAGCAGGGTCTCTAAAACACACAGTTCTTCTTAAGATTGAAGGTGTTTATGCTCAAGATAAATCTGAATTCTATCTGGGCAAGAGATGCTCTTATGTGTGCAAGGCAAGAAATGACACAGTGACTCCTAGTGGCAAACTGAACAGAACTGGAGTCTGCAGGGAAAGGTAATCCAGTGTTCATACAGTGGCATGGCTCGTGCCACGTTCCGAAGGCACCCTCCTGCTAAGGCCATTGAACACAGAGTCCGTGTAATACTGTGTCTCTCAAGGATTTAAGCTTATAGAAAAGTAAATAAATAAAAGTGGATTTATTCTTATGATTTTTACAGTTTTCATAAATGATAAGCCCAAGAGATTACTTCCTAAAGAATGACTAAAGAAGTCTCATAGCACAGTATAGATGTAGCATCCGCATGCATGTGTAATACCCAAATCTACAAATATAAATGTATGCCACAAATACAGAAATATTTTTGCTAAGTTTATTATTTATAAAATATACCTTTAAAAAACATAAAATAATTCCTAGTCACTCTAGAAATGGCCCTAGAAATGACAAGCATAATATTTCCCATTTATCAAAAAAATGCTTTATCCATCTTGTATCAATCCAAGCTTCATTTTATTTATACTAAAAAATAATTTGGCTATCTTGAGGAGGGAATTAAATATGAACTGAGTGTAGTGGGGGTGCAAAATAATTAAAGAATGCACCAAATCCTAGCCAAACCCAAAGCTCTGCTTTGAAAGAACAGATGCATCCCTATGTTCACTGCAGTGTTATTTGTAAGAGTTAAGATATAGAAGCAGCCCAAGTGTCTATCAGCAGATGAGTAAAGAAAAAAGCTGTGGCACATTTTCACAATGGAATATTATTTGGCCATAAAAAAGGAAGGGAAATTTACCCTTTGTAACAGCATGGATGGACCGGGAGAGTATTATGCTAGTGATATAAGCCAGACAGAGAAAGACAAGTACCACATGATCTCACTTACATGTGAAATCTAATGAACAAAATAAACTGACAAACTAGAAAGAGAGGCATCGATACGTGAAACAGACTGCGAGCTGTCAGAGAGGAGGGGCATTGGGGAGCTGGATGAACAGAGGAGAGGGGTTAGCAAACACACACGCACAATGTGGTGCTAGTCAGAGGGAAAGGAGGAGGATGTAGGTGGAGGTGGGCAGAGGGCACACCATGCAGTGTGCAGGTGATGTTTTATTGAGTTATACACTTGAAACCTATATGGTTTTGCAAACCAATGACACCCCAATGCATTTAAAAAAAAAAGAAATAGTCCAAGAATTATTCCAATTAGAGGAGATTGAGACTAAAATCAGAAGACATGTCTGCAGTCTTGCTGGCATTTCTCTTTTTGGCTAAATCTACTGGGCTTCAGGGGCTGCATGGGGGTTGGATAATTCTCATCACTGGTGAGAAGTGAAGCAGAACATGTGCTGGGAGAATGTCAGAGTCCAAACCCAGGGTAGAAAGTGCGGACTAGCCCATAGTTACAAGGCTAAGAGAAAGAAAGTCAAAAGAGAAAGCATAAAAGCCAATTTCACCAAACTCTGCTTCATGAAGGTAAGTTTTTAGGAAACCCAGAGAAATTTCAGAAGGAGAGGAGGTGTCTCTAACTTGTCATGTGCCTCCAGGAGAAGCTCATGTAATTATGGCATCTAAAGAGGATAAAGCTGTCCTGGCCAGCTGGCTCAGTGGTAGAGAGTCTGCTCAGCGTGTAGAAGTCCTTGGTACAATTCCTGGTCAGGGGACACAGGAAAAGTGCCCATCTGCTTTCCACGCCTCCACCTCCCGATTCTCTCTCTCTCTCTCTCTCTTTTCTCCTCTCCTCCCCTCTTATAGCCATGGTTCAATTAGAGTGAGTTAACCCTAGGCATTGAGGATGGCTCCATGGTCTCCACCCCAGGTGCTGAAAAATGGCTCTGGCTGCAACGGAGCAAGGACCCCAGATAAGCAGAGGATCACCCCCTAGTGGGCTTGACAGGTGGATCCTGTCTACCACAGGAGTCTGTCTCTGCCTCCCCTCCTCTCACTAAATTTTAAAAAATAATAAAGATAAGAGACTGAAGCAAAAATGCATTAAAATTTATTTATTTTTATTCCAACAGAAATTTAAGAGAATTTCTAAAGACTCATAAGCTTCAACAGATATACAAATTAAAGGTAGACCTGAAAAAGCATACTGTATTGACCTACACATTGCTAGAGCATGGCCCGAATAGAGAGTGGGGCAAAGGTGGGGTTACAGTGTGAGTATGCAAACACAGATTTTATTCTTGTATCAGTTTATTAATGACTGTATTAATTTAAAAACAACTGTAAACCTACTTTTGTCGACCTCAGTATGGCTCTAACATTCAAAGAGAAGGAAAAAAACCTAATCACAGAATCCACAGAACCCATATAAATATATAATGCCTCAAAAAAATCAACAGTTCTCATTTCTTGTAAGATCATAAAAGCATAATTTACCATTGCAATGTAATAGAAAAACTGAACCTAAAAAGGGGAGCTGTTGAAGTTTTATATAAGTTAAACAGCAAAAATAATAATTAGGCAAAGTAATCATAGCATGGTGGCTTCCATGTGACTGTATTAGTCATTTATCAGAGCAGTTAAATCATGCTACATCCAAATACTACTCTCTTATAAAGGCTCAGCGCCAATTTGAGGAGAAAATCATACAAGTAATAAAAATACAGTAATAGGGAGGAGATGAAGAATGTTAAAATTCAGGAATTTAGGACCCTTCTGAAGTCCAGGGGAAACTCTAAGGCTTTTAAACTTGAAAGGGTGCAGCTGTCCTGGTAGCAGAAGTGAGGAAAGGTGAGTTTTCAGCCAAGGAGGTTAAAATCACATTGGCAACAAGCAAATTCCTTTTGAGTGATTATTTATTCAACGGATGTCAAACACTTATTTGAAAATATCAAAATACAGTCAAAATTAGAATGGCATAAATAGAACCTTCAAAGAAAATAGGACCAAAGGGAATTGGGTGATGCTTGTTGTTCTAGCAATGCTTGGAGGCAAACAAGGTTGCAGTGATATTGAAGCCATTATTTTATTTGGAATTACTAAATGAACCTTCCATTTTGCAAATATACACACACATACATATATAGTTACAAGGGCCACTACTTTCAGAACTCTGGATAAAAATATTATATCAAGGCAAAAATGATTTTCATCTGGTGTTTTCACATATACAGAAAAAATACAAAGACATACAAGAATATATATATGTATGTATATATATATATCATATGAAATTTCATGACTAAAAATTAAAAATCTAGAGGAAACAAACATTGTCATATGTAACAAACTTCCATGATCACAGCCTATGTAATTGCAGTTCTAGTAAATAAAACTTTTATCTCGACTCACCAAAGCAAATTTAAAGGCAAGGGAGAGAGTCATGTTATTATGCATAAGAATAACACTGAATCTAATCTGCTACTATTTTTTTTTTCAATAACTCTTTCATAGACATTTGGGTCTTTTGTTCTTGTTGGTGTAATGATTATTCCACCTGTGGTGCAATCATCATTTCCTTTTCCTAGACATAACAAGACAACTTGTTAGCCAATGCCCTTGTCTGATGCAGCAGAAAGGAAGAAACTTCTCTTGGGGAGAGGAGGAAGGAGGGATGGGGAAGTCTGCAACTCATGTTGTCCCTCACTTCATCTGCCCAACTCTGTTTGTCTCCAGTACCAATGCCAATGGAGTGAATGGTGGCAGCTGAAAGTGAAATAGCCAAAGGCCAGGTTGATAAACTGAGTTGGAGAAAGAGCCACTGCACCACCCTTCCGGCACCTCAGACCACAGAGAAGCTGAGTAGAACATGGATCAGCGTGAAATCAGGAGGGTCCACTGCTCCTAGAACCATCCTCCAGGCCACAGGTAGCAGCCTTTTTCCTAAAGAAACATGCATATAAACAACAGCCAGGGCAGGGGAGGTGCCCTGGTCCAGCAGTCAGCACAGTGACTGCTGTGCTAATGTGACCAAGCTGGACTTAACAGTTTGACGAAGTCTGGCACATAAGAAAGTGACGGCTTCTTCAAGACTTGGCTCACAACTGTGTTCCCAACACTGTGCGTGGGGAGAAAAGCCAGCCTACTTAGCAAGTGGTCCATCGGGGGAATGGGAAACATCTGCACAAGGAAAGGTCTGAGTATGGATGCAAACTAGAGCATGAGTGCCACCGTCCCTGAGACAGCCACAGGCCATTGAATCAGGAACTCCAGAGGGCAAAGAATTTCTTGTCCAGTCTGACCTGAACTACTTGGAACAGTGCCTGGCATGTGATAGGTAGGCATTCAACTGGTAATTGTGTAAGCACTAGGGGGGCTCCACCACCAGAACCACCATGAAATGCTAAACACAGCTAACCATTGGTGACTGCTGCCTGTTTCAGGACTGTGGGGAAAGAGCTGTTTCCCAGCTACAAGCACTTGGCATGATTAGTCTGTGAGCACATGGCAGAAAACCACGTGTGTGTGTCTACGAAAAGCTTTGGGTGCTTTCCCTCAGGGGCGATTCTCCCAGATCACATTCCCGCCACTGCCAGGGGCAGTTCCCTCAGCCGCCACCTGAGGGCCGGTGTTTCTGATCCCTTGCCCTCCACTCCGATAAGCAGGTCTTCCTTTGCTGATTCACTTGCCCATCTCTGCGAGCCTCCAGTAAATGAGTATGGCCCGACGCTTCCTGTCTCTGCAGTTCCTCCACCGTCTGCCTGAATCCAGTGTGAACCTGCCGGGCCTTGGCCACCAGCATTACAAGGACTTTCCTTTGAAACCACCATAAACTTGTTCCTCAGAATAAGTTCCTTTGCCAAATCATTTGCCACCAAAATTTATGAGTTATTTGCACAAATTCTTAGACCCTTAATCCTCCTACCGCACCACCCACATTAGAAATATTAAGGCTATGAAGCCAAAACCCCTGAGCACATTGGTGGGCTTAGCTCTCTGTGTAGAGAATAAATACAATACAGACACCCTCTACCCTGCACAGCCATTCTATTTTTAAAACTAGGAGTGTCTATCTCTAAGGAATCTGTACTTGATATCTAACCCATTTTCAAAGAGCTCAGGGATCAGTCCAACATTCTAACATGGGCAGTACAGCCCTGAAATGCCAGTGGCCGAGGCCAGGAAGGTCCACAGTGGATTCAGGCAGACAGTAGAGAAACTGCGGAGCTGGAAAGCATAGGGCCATTCCCATATAATAGTCTCGCAAGGGCAGACGAGCACACAGGCAGGGGAAACGTCATAGTGGCAGGCAGGCAATCCATAATCCGCCATCTGTAATCTGCCCTGAGTGCAAGCACCCATAACCTTATGTAGACTATCCACATGTGGTGCTGCCACGTGCCCACGCACTAATCAAGCAAACTGCTTGCATTGGGTAAACCAGTGAGCAAGCCTAACACACCTGTTTTCCCCACAGGCCCCTTCCATGTAAGTACACCTAGGAATTTGGAGGCATAAAGAAGTCCTATCCTGCAGGTGGGGCAGCTGTTATCTGTGGCTGGGCAGCTACATGAAAAGAAGGGAAAGGATCTAGCAGGAAGTCACCGGAGAAGCCAGGAACATACTGACTACTGTGAGCAGAAAGCAGAGTGGTGAGAAGAGAACAGCGTATTAGCTATAGCTGTTGACATTTCCCTCTTCCTTCTGGCCACCAGCCTCAGTGTGTGTCCAGGGCCAAGCACTGCACTTCTCTATGGAACAAAATTATTCATAAGATTTTTGCTCTGGCCTCCTAATAACAGTATCTATCACTTTCATCTTGGGATAACGCTGCCTAATGGATTAGAAAGTCCATCAATTTATGAATTAAGACACTATATCTTGGGGAATTGGATGCAAGAATATAAAATAAATAAAATGAAGACATCTTCAAATGTCTCTTGGGAATATAAGAGGCACTTCCTTATCATGAGTTTGGTTCATGGAAGTACAGTCTTTAGAAACCATACCACGTAAAGAAGCAGAACTTATCCAGGAATGGAAGTCCTGAATTCATTAGTTCCTCCTTGTCTGTTAAAGTCAGACGGGCCACGTGTCTTGTAACAACGTGGTAATTCAAGTTTCCACCCCCAGACTCAGGTGCTGTCTTACTAGCTTTGTGACTATAAGCTGCCCTCTTTCTCCAAAGGCAGCAGCCGTTGACTGGATGTAAGATCAGAACATTTCCAAAGCCACGTCTGTTTCTGGCTGAGGGGAAACATTTGCCATTCAAGCCTACTGGAAGGAACGAATTCTGAATCCTTTTCAGAACAAAGGGATGGTAGCAACCAACCAAGCAAAAGTTAGAGACAGAGTTTAGCTACAATCTCTTTCTGAGGGAATCTTCAGCTAGAGGTAAAATATTAATTTGAAACCAAACAGGTTTTAATGTGTTGTCCTATTCACTTACAGGAACTGATAAAAAATAATGTATACATTACAGAACAAGGGAACAATAAATTCCTAGAAATTGAACAGAGAGACGACCTGGTAGCAGAGTAAGGCTCACAGGAAACACAGAACATGTGCCTTTTGAAGAAATTAGTGCATCCTAAGATAGAGTGGCAGAAGAATATTTTTAAAATGTATTTATTGATTTTAGAGAGAGGGGATGGGAGAGAGAAGAAACATCAATATGCCCTGACAAGGAATCGAACTCACCACCTTTGCATATCAGGACAATGGTACAAACAACTGAGCTATCTGGCCAGGGCAGAAGAATATTTTTTAAAAGAAATAAAAAGAAAAGAAAGAGAAAGAAAAGGAAGAGAGAAAAAAAAGAATTCTGCCCACTCATGAACCCCAAACTTTCAACGCCATGTGTTTTAGGAGTATTGAAATCAAACTGGTACATAGAAAACAGAAGGGAAAAACTACAGAAAAAAAACACATAGAAATAAATAAAAAATCAGAGAAAGTTATTCAAGAAATTATAGAGGAAAGAGAAATATTTATCTGTAGAAAAGCTGACCTTTTCAAAGAAACAGATTAAATGGAAAATACGTTTATCTGAATGCCTGGTCTGATCAACAACATTGTTTGTTTATCAAGTGCCCACTCCAAAGGACCAACAGGCCAGTCTAATCACGGGGATGGCATCAGTATCTTTCCTGCTCACTCTTCGGCCTGTGTGAAACAAGCATCCTCACAACTTCCTTTATAAAAACATAACCTGCTATGAATTTCAGTCTTTGACAGCCCATGTTTTTGGTTGATTAAACCAAGTTGTTTATAGTATCCGCGGTATGAATTCGACTCAGGAACAATTAAATTATGCATCCCTGGTGCAGGGGGCTAGCTGGCGTGGGCATCTAAGCATTCATCACTTGCCATGAACCTTTTCATTATCATCTCTGCAGCTCCTTGATATGCAGATTTTGGCTCCTGTTCTGAAGTAGCATCATTTGTCATTATCATCAGGTAGCATACAGGGAATGCCAGTTAATTCAAGGGTTTGAAGGTGCATTTTGTGTGGGAACAATTCATAATGGAAGTCCATGTAGGAATGGCAGTTGTTTTCTCACCCCCCCCAGTCCTTCTCCCTCTCTTTCTATTTCACATCTCTTATTTTACTCCTAAGCGCACTGTGAGCAAACTATAACCCACTGAAAGGCCAAGACATACCCCCAGTTCCATTTATGCACTTATTATGCACTTATGCAGAACCCTTTCCTAAGCAACACTATAAAACTTGGCATACCTAGGTTGCCAAAAATTCAAAGGTAAAGCAACAGTAGTCTCAAGCCCAAAGGTTCTTACCACTTTGCAAGTGAGCCTGGGAGATTTGCAGAGCTGACATCCTGTGATGAGCACCAGGACCTGGAGGTACAAGTGGAGACTCCTATGACCCAGTCTGAGGCTGGGTGTCATGGCACTGTCCTTATCTGGGATAACAGGAACACCATACTGCTTGGCATGAGAAATTCAGAGCATCAATATATTTAGCATAAAATAATAGATAGTACTGCCTCTTAACTACTGAGAACCTGCTGTTTTGTGTGAGTTTCCCTAGGCTTTCTTACAATGTCGCAGACCACGGAAACTGAGCTAGAAATTTCTTTCTCCCACATCTTTGTTCCTAACTATTTATAGTTTGAACTATTTTTGGTAAAAATGATTCAAGGTTGCCTATGGTAACTTAAATCATTGAGCTATAAAGCTATTTTCTAATGAAAGCTTGACTTTATGTACTGTCAGAAAGTATTACATGTTAATATGGTTATTAATTTTCTCAAAAAAATAATGTATTATAGACTGAGTTCAGGCTGCTCAATTCTATCTGTGCAAAGAAATGTGAGAATTTATGGATGCCCTTCTGATAGTATTATAGAACAAACAAATCCATCAGAGGCCAACACTGGAAATCAACTCCTGAAGTGGTTCAGTCCATTCCAGAACCGGTGCACCAAGAGCTCACCTCTATCCTTGAATTCTACTTTCTCCATTTCTCTTTCCTTAGAAGTAGTTCCAGAAGCTTAGTGTGGAGCCTTTCACTGCACTGAGCCTGAGAGGCCAGAGGACTCCTGGTAATGGATAAGCTATATGCCACGAGCTGTACTGGGGAGGCTTGGTTCTCACAGAGCACCGTACACCTGTGAGCATTTGGAAAACCAAGAGACTGCGAGTGTGACGGAGTAAGACTAACAGCTCAAAGTAACTCAGCGAATGAATCTGAGGTCTGGAGCCTCAGCCTAAAGATGAAGGCTTCTCCGCTGCACAGATTTCACACCTGGGGGAAGCAGCAAAGTCACTGGAGAAATAGGTTGCAAACTCACACACCTGGGTTCTACCCTTGGAATCAGGGAGTTTGGAAAACCATCCCAGGGGCCTGGGCACAGATGGTCTCAAGAACCACCATGTCCTGCTTGGTTCCCTTGTTCCTAATGGCAGGGGCAAATGCCATGGTATTAACTGATTTAATCTCATAACAACCTTATGAAGCACACGCTTGTGGTTTCTCCATTTTATAAATGAGGAAACTGAGGCTAGCATCATTAAACAACTTGCAGGCAGTTGCACGGGATTCAAATTCAGACAGGTTAGCTCGGAGCTGTCCTTCTGACCTCTGTATGACCTGTCTATTTAGTTTTGCTATCCCAAACCCTAATGTAAGACCCTATTGGGTCTATGCCAGTGACAAGGAAATGTCCTTCCAAATCCACAACTTTCTCTGGCTTCCAATCACTTACACTTCACAGGTGAATGGGTGGCTTACAGGCCAGCTACATGCTCCACTTTTTTTTTTTTCCATTTTTCTGAAGCTGGAAACAGGGAGAGACAGTCAGACAGACTCCCGCATGCGCCTGACCGGGATCCACCCAGCACGCCCACCATGGGGCGACGCTCTGCCCACCAGGGGGCGATACTCTGCCCACCCTGGGCGTCGCCATGTTGCGACCAGAGCCACTCTAGCGCCTGAGGCAGAGGCCACAGAGCCATCCTCAGCGCCCGGGCCATCTTTGCTCCAATGGAGCCTTGGCTGCGGGAGGGGAAGAGAGAGACAGAGAGGAAAGCGCGGCGGAGGGGTGGAGAAGCAAATGGGCGCTTCTCCTGTGTGCCCTGGTCGGGAATCGAACCCAGGTCCTCCGAACGCTAGGCTGATGCTCTACCGCTGAGGCGCCCATGCTCCACTTTTTAAAAAACAAATTAGTTGTAAACCTACAAAATTAAAATTTTCTTACAACAATGTAGTTATCTGCCTGATAAGTATCCACTTCTAGGGAAAACTGTCTATAGCAGCACAGGTCGGTTTCATTAGACAACATACCCATTCTTCAGCTCAGCACACACCTCACAGCTCCACCTTCGTCCCTATGTCTCCACTTGTTCAATGTTGCAGTTTGAGTCTGTAAGGCCCCTAGCTGCGGCCACCATCACAGCTGCCTGACCCTTGCAGGTTAATATTAGATTCCCACAGACGGTAATGAAACAAGGTAGCCAAGAACTAGTGGGCCATTACCTTTAATCCTAGCTTGCACTGGGTGGGCAAGTAAAAACACACACTAGGCTCCAAAACCCACTCATTCAGTGCTCTCAAAGCTACTGACTTATCCGAGTTTCCTAGAATCAAAGGTTTCTAGCTCACTAGCCTTATTCACCTCTGTTCCCCATCTCCCTCTCTCTGCACAAACTGGCTTCTCCTTCAGCACTCTACCATCTTGGCTGCTTCTCCTGGCCTCCTCCACATGGCCTTTCTCTGCTCTCCTACAGGTTGACCAGCACTGCAAAAGTAGGTGGCTTTTATAAAAAGGTTCGCCATCATGATCCTAGAACGTAATCACTCTTCTCTCCTCTAATGCTAATCTCAGTAACTGAGAGAGAGCAAGCTCCCGGTCTGCCCCATTTTACAGTGTAGAAATCAAAACCTTTAATCCAATATACATACAAGGAAGTCTCTGATACAAAGTCACTTAGGGTGGGAAAGGCTTAGTCTTAACACTAAGCCTTTGGGTATAACAACCCTGCCTGCTTACAGCCTGTCCTCCACACCCAATGCAGACTATAAGCGAGCTAACGTATATATCATATTTACAAACTTATTTGACCAACATTCCACCCCTTTTGCTGGCTTCACAATCTAAAGCACAGGTATACCTGCTCAAGGAAATTAGGCACATTACACAAATTACAACTACATGACAAATCATACAATTTCAACAATTACAAAGATACACTTCACCTGTCTCTGAGCACTTTGCCAAAAAAGCAAAATGTCCTCAGACTTCTTTCTAGCCATGGGAAAAGCTTCCCGGGGCAGGGGATGTCCTCCAGCTAAGCCACTCCCCACCCCCATCAGGGTATTTCACATTGTCCAAAATCAGTAAGTTCATCTAACAAAGGAGACTGTGCCCACTCCAGTCGTGGTCCAGGAATCAGTCCATGCACATGGGGCCTCAGCCACCCCCTTCATCTTTGCCATCTTGGCAGGTCTTACACTGACCCAAATAGGAACATGTGACAATGGCAGTCAGCATTTCCGTCTCTGCTCTGGAGAGCATGTCCAGCCCTAGGTCCCAAAATCGCAGACCTACCAGGGGCATAGTAGATACTCCTTGCTACTGGGCTTTCACTTTCTGGAGACTGCGAATCACAACTCCAGCCCGATTCTCCCCATCCTCCAATGAGGAACTGAAAACACCAGCTCCTGCTGACGGGCTTGAGCCCCTGGCCTCCTGCTGCTGCTGGCTCTCCACAACGTCCAGGGCAATCTGCAACTCATGAACCTGTGATTAAGAATCTCGTGAACCAGGTCGGTCTCCTTCTCCGGTGCTTGCTCCAGCTTCAGGGCCAGCATCTCTTTCTCCCATGTTTGCTCCAGCTGCTTCCACTGCTCAGTTTGCAGGTCTCGGGCAGCCTCTTCCATAGAGCTCTCAGTTTCCTCACACATGACTGTAAAAGTCAGCCAGCCTATGGTCCCAAAAAGGATAGCCATGGGGAACCATAACAGCAGCCAGTCCTCTAACAGCAGCCAGTCCTCTACCTCACCACTCAAAGGTGGTGGTGGCTTCATACTGATCTTTATCGAATCCTGCCACTGACTAACCAAATGTAAAGCCAGTAGCCGCGGCCACCATCACAGCCACTGGGCCGTGCAGGTTCACATTGGATTCGGACAGACAGTAATGAAACAATGGAGCCAGGAACTGATGGGCCATTACCTTTAATCCTAGCTTGCACCTGGCAGGCAAGTAAAAACACACAGTAGGCTACAAAATGCACTCATTCAGTGCTCACAAAGCTACTGACTTATCCGAGTTTCCTAGAATCAAAGGTTTCTAGCTCACTAGACTTACTCACCTCTGTTCCCCATCTCCTTCTCTCTGCACAAACTCTGCACAAACTGGCTTCTCCTTCAGCACTCTGCCATCTTGGCTGCTTCTTCTCTCCTCCACGTGGCCTTTCTCTGCTCTCCTACAGCATGGACTTCTCCTAGAACCATGATGGCGAACCTTTTTATACAAACTGCCCACTTTTGCAGTGCTGGTCAACCTGGTCCCAGCCTCCCACTACCAGGCATTCCAGCTTTCACGGTGGGTCAATTGAGGTGCCATTTGGTTGCTCTGCTAGACCCACCATGAAAGCTGGAATGCCCACTAGTGGGTGGGAGGGACCAGGTTGACCAGCACTGCAAAAGTAGGTGGCTTTTATAAAAAGGTTTGCCATCATGATCCTAGAATGTAATCACTCTTCTCTCCTCTAATGCTAATCTCAGGAACTGAGAGAGAGCAAGCTCCTGGTCTGCCCCATTTTATAGTGTAGAAATCAAAACCTTTAATCCAATATACAAACAAGGAAGTCTCTGATACAAAGTCACTTAGGGTGGGAAAGGCTTAGTCTTAAAACTAAGCCTTAGGCTATAACAACCCTGCCTGCTTACAGCCTGTCCCCCACACACAGTGCAGACTATAGGTGAGCAAACCTATATATCATCTTTACAAACTTATTTGACCAACAGAGTCCCAGAGCCCCACAAGCACAGGATTGGAATATAGTACCGGAGATACAGGAGAAAAGATACCAGGTTCTTACCAAAAGGCTTCATTTACAATAAGGGACTAAGCTAACCAGCTCATCTGAGCTCTGGAACAACCATTTCCACTGTCAAACCTACCTCTAAAATTTCCAGTAAATAATATGAAAATAAATTGATAGCTAATACAAAGAAAAAAGAATCCAAGTGACCTGTGCCCATGAGAGGAAAGGGCCGGGTATACTCTTCCTTCTTGCCTCCTGTGATTCTCACATCTGGTCACATCAGGGAGAGTACCTCCTGCCTCCCTCCCCATATTCTCTAGCAGAAGACAGAGTTTAGAGTCACTTTCAGGAGTCAGTTCCAGGACCCACTCAAATGCCCACTTTTCTTCCTGCAAACTAAACTGCATGTCCAGTGCAGTAGTGATAACAAGTGCCTCTGTAGTCGGCTCACCCCCACCCCCACCCCCACATCTCTCTCCACCCTCCGCAACTACTGCAGCTCAATTTAGTACCAGGATTCTTCTGTTGCTTCTGCCTGGCTAATACATTCTGCCTGGAGCCCCAGGCCTTTTCTGAATACTTTCTTAATCAGCATGGGGAGTTCTGTTATCCCAGTAAGTTCCTATAAATGTCCTTCCTGGGGCTAAAGCCTGTGTGACTTCCTCCTCACCACTCAGCAATTATAGTGTCTCCATCTGGATCTGCGACTGACTTTCTTATGGCCACATCCATCCCAGATGGCGAAGAGCTCAGAAACATACACCATGGCAATGCAAGTGGTTTGTAAAAAGGCGAGCCTGTGACCCTTTCTTCAGTGAAAATGTTGAAAGAAGTTCTATATGGAAAATAAAAGTAAAGTGGGAATGAGAAAGGGTCCTCCCCTGGTCCTAGGTCAGTTCCCCAGAGGTATCTGTTTCATGCACTAAGGTTCTGAAGGCCAGTAAGCTGTAGCATTTGTGCACAGTGCCTGACAGCACTCTTAATGGGGCCAACTCATGCAAACATGTGGCTTCTCCTTCCCCAGTCCAGAACTTGGTAAGAACAACAGGACATCACTTCAAGTCTTCCAGTTCATAAAAAACACAATTTGACTCATAATTCTTTTCATATTTGCTACCTCAGAAAATCTCATGTAAGAGCCACCTAACACACAAGAGAAAACTGAATTTTAAAAAAATCTATTTAATCAGGCTACAATTGTGAGATAAAAACACTAGTTATTTTCAATGTTTCTAGTCCTGGGTCCCCAGGTTGCCCCCAGTAAGAAGATGTCAGCATGCTCTGGGTGGCCAAAGGCACAGGATGGATTGTCATTGGAGGGTTGTGAAAGCTACAACTTCCTTTCATTTAATGGCCCATGCCTCATGCAAAGGAACAATCAGAGAGAAACGATTGCCTACTGGGAAGCTCATTGGGAGCAGGGGATATGCAGAATGAGTGAGTATAGAATCTACTTCATTCCTGCTTGTCCAAAGGTAAATGAAAGACTTTGCCAAAAGGAGATTTTGCAGAGTTTCCTAAGTGGAACCTCCCGAAGTCCTACAATGCTGGTAGAACCCCAAGGGCTGTGGTTAGGTAACAATAAAACTTTCAGGGTGGCATTTTTGGTCATCTTCCAAAGCATTTCTTCAGAAGCTTGCATGAACCAGAAGTAGAAGGTCACCTTCTAATTTTTGACAGAGAATGTTGATGGGTGCAATGAGGACATATTTGGGATAAAGTCCTCTGGGAGTGAGTTTCCTAGGACTAGACTGCAATACCTTGTCAAAGGCACCCAGAGAAAAAACTGTCCCTTGACATTCGAAGCCAAAGGGAACCCAACTGTTGAAACGATTTGTATTTCTTGCCTCACTTAATATCATGCTATACAGTTTAGTGTTGATAGACATAGCATCGCCTTCATTAATATGTAGAAAATAAAGATCCATTCTTAACTTTCCCTTCTGAATGCACAGGGGGAAGGGAAGTGCTCCCGTGATACCTCTCTGCCTGTCCTCCCCTCCCTGCACTTAGCTGTAATTTGGTACTTACTCAGCTGGTAATCAGCATCACCCTAAGCCCCCACTCACAGCTCCTGAGGTGGGCCTGGAGACTTCTCCTTTCAAGTTAAGTTATTTCAATCCCATAGATCTCTCATTTACATTAAGAAGTAGATTCAATAGCAAAGTATTTGTTCACTATATTTTAAGAACTCTTCCAGGGAAAGGCCACTACTTTTTGCAGTAAGATGAGGATAGAAGTGATTTTACTGTCTCTCAGGATAACTAATTTCGATTGATTTAGTTAAGCTATGAAACATGTTGCCAAGGTTAATTATAATTCATCATTCACACCACCACATGGCTTTCACTGATGGAGGCAGCCCTGTGTATTTGTTTGAGGTATGCAAACAACATTGCGACAGATCAGTTTTAATAATCTTTTACTCCATGTTCATTGTCAGGAAAATGTGATTTAAGAAAATCACTTACCCATCCCCAAATGTATTTAATGCAAAACAAGTTTGCTTTTTTATTCTTTATAGAGAAAATCAACACAGCCAACAGAAATCAGTTAACAAGTATAAAAGGTTTTTAGTCAGTTTAATATCCATGAAGGGGTTATTGATGTGTGAAGCCAAAACATTATTCAGATAAATTCCTTTTTGTCTATGTGGATTTTGGAAAAAGAATCCGATGGGTTTCTTTATGGTTTCTTTCTTAGGCTACTTGAAAAAAAAGGATTGTAAACAAGTCAAAAGTAGTTTCAGATGATCTTTTATTTCAGCAGGTGCCAATACTGGTGAAAAACTTGGAAACTGGGACCAAAACAAGAGTTGCCTTCCAAGGCCAGGGGCTGTGTCCCTCAGTGCTATGGAGTCAATGACCAGCACGCTTACCGCTGCCTAGAAGCATTACTTGCTGATGAAACCTCCAGAAAAAAATTCATTCATTCATCCATTCATTCACTCATTCATTCATTCGAGTCATTCATTGTAAAATGACTATTTATGAGAACTTCTCTGTTGGGCATAGAGCTAGGTTGAAATTAGCAATAAACTAACCAGGTATGCCTTCTATCTTGTCTAGGGGTTAAGCAACACATCCTGGTGGAAGTACATTTAGGTGCTTAACTAAAGGTAATTCATAACTGGTTGTGTAACAGATAAGAGCTCCAAGCAGAGATAATTAGGGCTTCTTACATATTTTTAGCTATAAGATACTTTCAGCCAAATTGTCAGGGCCATATGTAGAATAAAGAACAATGAATACAGTAAGAGACATAGGGATCAGCCAGAAGAAGAAGTATCAAACCAAGAACTAAACACCTTTCCCTTTCAGTCATTTAAGAATCTGTTTCTTATTCATGCAGGTCCAGCATTGATTTTACATCCATGTGTTAACCAAACCAGCACAAAATTGCTCACTTGCTCTGCTTATAACAATTCTACTTTCATGGCCTCTGTGAGAGAAAGCTTTCTGACATTAGTGATACAAAGAGTCCTGCTAGAGGGCATTTTGAATAAAAGAGAGGGAACAGGAAGGAAAGAGTAGAAGATTCTTCAAGTCTAGTCCTCAGATAACACTGAGACCCCACGATAACCTTTCTCTAAAGTCATAACATGCCATGTAGCACCACCCATTACAAGCAAAATGAATCTCAGCAAGAAGTCTAGCTCTGCAAGAACATCATCAGTGTATCTGCACTTTCTCCCAGCCTCAGGTTGCCAACTTCCGTGATGCCATGCAGTCAGCAGAAAGAACAAGAATGAGGCCATCATTTCAAAATATGAACAATTCTAGGTCCATCCCCAAAACCATCAAAAATTTCTGTCCTGTTCATCAGGACACTTACATGAGGCACTCTAATTTCAAAACCTTCCTTCTTGTCTCCAAAGTCATGTGTGAAGTTTACTGAATATCTAAAGTAATAAAGGAGGAAATCACACTTCATGATTTCATGTCTATCATCTCATTGGCTCCTCCAAAGCTCTCCAATGGCTGAGAAGAGTAGACCAATCCACTTCTCCCACTGCTTCCCTTAAAAAGACATATGGAATTACAGTGGAGAAAATATTCTTCTAGTTACTCACAGAAATACTGAGAGCTTCCTGACAGGTCACTGCAACATTAATGCCATAATATAACCATACCAGCGAGGAGCAAGAGGATGCCATGTGTCCTCCACGAGGGATTTGAGACCTAGATTTACGATGACAGGAAAGGAATATGGCACGAGAAGAGCCAGAGAAGGAAGGGTACTCTGGTGACTCTAAGTTCTTCAATTTTACCAGATTCCCTAGTGAGAAGAAAGTGATTATTATGTAACCTCAAGTAGAGATTATTCATGATCATTTGCAACTATAAATATATACAGTATGTATATACATTTTTACATATATATACACATGCACATATCTATATATATACATATATGTATATATATATAGACACACAAACATATATATGTATATAAAATGCTTCAATTCTCTAAGTAAACTAAGCATAAATCAAACCACAATACAGGTGTTTTCTTTGTTTGTTTGTTTGCTTGTTTTTATCATTCTTTCAGTTAAAAGCTCTATAATAGAATTGAATTATGTGAACTGAGTGGCCTTAACCTACACTTGCAATCATGCCAGGGCACTGTTTTCATGAGAAACATAAACAGGAATCTTTTCTAAGCTAATGATTCTCTATTTAAAAGCCCAGAGTTTTCTCACTTATTTTATAATTCAAAAAAGCATTTATGCACTTACAGGCATTTCTAGGTTAAAGGTTTTCAAAAGACATGAAAATAACACACATTCTTCTAATAAAAATATCTGTTAATGTACAATTTGAATGGAGAAGCTGAGCATGCAAGAAATAGAAAACAAGTATCTATTATAAAGCACCTGAAATTTAAATTAACTGAACTGTATGGTGACATCACATTCACTAATGAAAGAGAAAAATTTTTATTAAGAATGAAATATCTTGGCCTGACCTGTAATGGCACAGGGATAAAGCATCAACCTGGAATGCTGGTCACCGGTTCAAAACCCTGGGCTTGCCTGGTCAAGGCACATATGGGAGTTGATGCTTCCTGTTCCTCTACCCCTTCTCTCTCTCTCTCTCCCCATCCCATCACACACAAAAAAAAAGAAAGAAAGAAAGAATGAAATACCTTATATATTTTTAAGCATATGACATGTCTGCCCCGGCTGGTCAGCTCAGTTGATTAGAGTGTGGTTCTGAAGCACAGAGGCTGTCAGTTCGATACCCAGTCAGGGCACACACAGGAACAGATCTATGTCCCCACCCCTTCCTCTCTCACTAAAATCAATAAATAAAAATTAAAATAAATAAATAAAAGCATATGCTTTTATCCTTCAAAAAATTTTAAGTTTAGCCTAATGTTAAGACAGGAAATGCACTATTTTCTTTAACTGCCATGTTTTAAGGGTTTGAAAATAATACTCTGGCCTTGGCTGGTGGCACAGTGGAAAGAGTGGCACCCTGGAGTGTCGAGGTTGCCAGTTTTATTTCAAGGAAGAGATTTATAAAAATATTAGCCAAGTATATAATATAATCAGTGGAAATACAAAAATTCATTTCCCTTCAGTATTTAGTATTTTTCATACATAAAATTCTAGTTGAAGATAAGAAATAATTTTAGAATCAGTTTATTCAAATCTTACTGGCAGGAATTTCATTTAAATTAAATGCAAAATACACTGATGCTTTGGGGGGAAAAAAAGTGGCCATTCTTGGACAGGCTTGTGTAGTGTATTTCCTATCTACATCACTACCTTGAGTTAAAAGATTTATATGTGAGTTGGAGCCAGATAGATGTCTATGCCCATTATGGTCAAATAATATATCACTCTGATATGTATTTTGGTAAATGAATTCTGGATGCATAAAATGAACTTATTGTTGCCATTAAATAAGTAGGACATCATCTTAGTTAACACTGGGTTTTATGCACAGTACTGTATAAATATCCGGTTCCTGGGGAATTATTTTATCCCTTTCTTTTACTTACCTTTACAAAACATTTGCACATTAAAGCCTTGATGAGATCGCATACAAGGTGATCACTTCTTCCAGGGCATACATGATTCATGGCATCACTGGAAGGATGAGTTTTGGATGTAGTTCCTTACTTCAAAGTGAAAGCACAATCATGTCTAGCACATTTATATTCTATCCCCTAAAGCCACTTTTTCTTCATATATACTGAACATAATATAATTACACCTTCAGATTTTCTAACCAGGGCCTTCATAGTGGAAAAACATGAAGTGGTTGGTAAACAAATATACTTACAAGAGCTAGCATTTCTATTTAAAAATAATTCCCTGCCCAGCTTAGCTCCCACACTCGGGAGACCCTGACCGTACCATTTCTCTCTGCTGAAAGTCACACCAACCCAGATGAGCATCTTCCACTGGCCTTTTCTGCCTTAAGGAAAACCAGACTCTATTTGTGTGTGTGTGTGTGTGTGTGTGTGTGTGTGTGTGTGTGTGTGTGTGTGTGTGAAAGACAGAGACAGAGACAGAGAGAAAGGGACAGACAGGGAGAGACAGAGAGGAGGGAGAGAGATTGGAAGCATCAAGTCTTCATTGCAGCACCGTAGTTATTGATTGCTTTCTCATATGAGCCTTGACTGTGGAGCTCCAGCAGAGCGAGTAACCCCTTGCTCAAGCCAGCGACCTTTGGGCTCAAGCCAGTGAACCTGTGCTCAAGCTGGTGAGCCCGCGCTCAAGCCGGCAAACTTGGGGTTTCAAACCTGGGTCCTCCGCATCCCAGTCCAATGCTCTATCCACTGCACCACCACCTGGTCAGGCTAGACTCTTATTACAAAACAGAGTCCAGTCTTTTAGGGCCTGTCAGTGCCTTACCATTCCAGAAAAATTCGCATTTCAATATACTACAAATAAAATAAAGGTCATAGAGACATTATCCGAGCAGTTGCATTCTCAGGTAAACTTTTGAAAAATTTCCTAACTCTATGCACATATCAATTCAGGGAAAATTTCAGTAAGAAAGAAACCAATGACTTCTAACAGAAGATGGTAGTTTGAGCACACATATAACCTACACTGAGTAAATTTGATAAATTAAGGATTAGATATACATATACACTTTTTAAACCATAAAAAGAAACTTTAACAATTATTATCTCGGGAGTGTTGTATTCAGAATTGTAGTAGGACATCAAAACTTTCATTTAATTTTTTTAATTATTTAAGTTTTCAATGTACTAGTGAACTATGTTTCTGTTTAAGTGAAATTGATTTTTCAATAAAACAATTCAATGTATATTTGCTTTCAAAGAGTAATAGGTAAACTAAAACCATTTGATCTACCCAGCCTCCTATAGTCTGGCAGGTGGTATTTCAGATATTTCTTGAATTAGACAACTGAAAATGTTCACACACATTGAGATGAAATATTAGTTAGATAAAGTGGAGGTTTTCTATCTGAGTCAGTTAAAAGCTTTAAGAGAGAATAAAACACCAATCTTCCAGAAATACCCTGACAATCTGGATGGAGCCAGAGAAACGACAGTATTCCATGGAGGGAACTACACTGGAGTGCAAGAAAGCGAGACCGCAGTTCAGACACAGGCCAAGAGGCAGCACGAAACATGTGGTCTGGAGTCTGGTCAGCTTCCCTTTCCGAAGAGCTCTCATCATTTCTAACTGGGTGTTATGAGCAAGAGGTTTCCTCTTCTGTTCCTCTTCTGTCTTATCTGATCAAATGAATAATGAGTGAAAATTGCAATACAGGGTTGATGGGAAGATCAAATAAGCCATCAAATGTTTACAATTATGGCTTACAAACACAATAAAATAAACACACCTAAATGGTGTGAAATGTTAGCTTTCAACAGTGTTACTAATTACTAGGTTAGACTTGGTTTAAGTTCTTTGAGAGTGCCAAGGGCTTTATACTAGAAAACTTCTTCATAAAGTGTTTCTAAAGAAATGGTATAATTGAATATTTCTTAATTTTTAATTAGTCTCTTTCTGTAACCTATACTCTCATGGTACTCATATTCTTGTCCTTAGTAAAAAAAAAAAAATCAAACACAAATATATAATCATCATTTTTGTTCCTTACGTACTTGAAGCTAAAGTTTTAAGAAGAAAGATAACAATAAAAACTAACAATAATTCTAAATCTGATGGCTACTTCTTCCCTTAAAGGATGAATTCAGACTTGAAAAATGGTTGCAGATTTTTTTAGCAGCCAGCTTCAAACATTTGGTAAAACAAGATTTTATAGTCTTAGAAAGAGATTTTTCTAGAAACTTTTCCATGTTGTTTAATTTTTGAACACAAAAATTGTAGACAACTTGCTAGTGTTCTCCTTTTATCATTAGTGAAGCTTATTTTATTATATATTCATTGACAATGTCAAAAATTACATATTTTTAATTTTAAAATAATCATGACACTTCTGATTAAATTGTTTCTCCTTTTCAATCTTCTCTGAAATCATTACCATTATAGGGTGTGAAAAGCCACACAATCACAAAGGGATATTTTGGTTTTCAAGGAAATTGCAATTACTTTACAGCTTTATTCTTCTGAATAAACCTTAGATTTAAATTATTTTGACACCAGTCATATGTATTTAAGGGTAAATGATACTGGTAGAAAATGAAAAACGAATGTTTCAGGGTCTGGCTGGCTCATTTTTATCACCAAGACGTTTCGGATGATGGAATGAGAGGGAAATCACTACTGTTCTTTCAAAGGAAAAGACAACTTGTGGCATTTCTTTCTCTACCTAAACTCTGTATAAACTGAGTATCTTTTACTTTTGGATTAACACTTATTTAAATGATTCTCTTAATCACTATTATTTTTTCAAACTTTACCCAGTTAATACATATGAAAAATAGTATTTGGTCAAATAAACTATATATTATGAACATATTAAAATGTTTGAAATAGATTTTATATATGCTGTAGAAATTACAAAGCTCATTAAAATATTGTTTGATACACTTTCTTCAAATGAATGCAATTTTAAAGGGCCCATTAAACCTCTGTGGCATATAATTAATAAAATTGAGTCACATTCCTTTTAAAATTAAAAAATACATTTTCAAAACTTGAGGAACATAAAAACAATTTATCTCTTAAAAGTAAAAAAAAAATTAAATAGAGCTTTGTGAAGGAAAGCCAAAGGTGTGAATAAAACATTCTTGTAATTTTATGGCATCGCCAAATCGACACTAAAATCTACTCTATCCAAGAATTTCTCTCTAGCTAGGGCAGGGGTCTCAAACTCAACTCAGCATGTGGGCCGCAGAGCAAGATCACAGCCCTTTGGTGGGCTGCACTAGGTCTACAAAAGGCAACTGTTACGCAACACTTTTCTCACTGCAGTTGAAAACAAAAAAAAAAAAATCAGTACAACAAGCACAATCGTACAAGCAGTTTACTCAGTGTCACAAAACGACCAGAAACTGTAGTTCGCATCACAACTGCTGTTAACTAAGCTAATATCTAGCTAGGATGCTAGAGAAATGAAAAATACAAGTAGGCCTCTAGGCTTACTTAATTTTATCCAAAATATTTTGAACTTCGTGGATTAGTCTGCGGGCCGTACAAAATTGTTTCGGCGGGCCGCGCGTGCAAGTTTGAGACCCCTGAGCTAGGGGAATTGTTCTAGACTCTGAACAAAGCAGTAAAACAGAGAGCAGTAAATGTGTGTAATGTGTATAGATAGAGATCGAAAGGTCATCAAAAAGGAGTAACAATTTAGAACAATGTAGAGTAATAATATATAATTGCAGAAAAATGCATAGATACAATGTGAGAAAGGATGGAACACTGCTTAAGAGTTAGAACTCCCTATTTGAAATAAAAGGGAATTAGAGGGTCTTTGAGAGAAATTAAAAAGGCAGTGCAGACAATTATACCATTCTCCTGAGCATGCCAATGACTCATAACCATGAAATGGCCAACAGTTTTAAGGTCATAGCAGACCTTCTAATGGAAAACAAACAGTAACCCAAACACAGCAGAGGCGATTTACCAAAAACGCTATGTAAATTTCTTCAGATATTCACAAAAGACAGACATAGAAAGAGGGCACAGTGTAGCGTGGAGGGAGAGAGAGCAAGAATGTAGCAGATGAAGGCCACACTGGAAATGACTGGCAACATTAGAAGCCAACTCAAAGGGTTTTGAATCCAGAACCAAAAAAGTAGAAGGTAAATTCTGTGTTTTATGTTTAAAGCAACAAAAAAGCATCTGAATCTAGAAAACAGATATATCACAAGTGATTATTCACTTTGTCAACATATTTTAAACTGCCAAATTCATTCTATGCTTAGATCTACAAGCATTCAATGTTCACATGGAACCATAAAATAAAATCTATTTCTTACTACCATGTTTATAACACAACATTGGCTTCCCACGGCATCAAATAAATTCCAAATTCTGTACCCAGCCCTGCAGCGCCCTCCATGACACCCCTGCCAGCCTCAGCATATCTATTTCTAACTCTTTTCCAAGCACTCGACCCCTTCGCCAGGCCCTTCTTTCTGTCCTCACCCGAGTCAAATCACTGCTCTTCTGTCTGCTTATGAACCCGTATTTGTGTGTGACTCATTCTTTTTTTTTTTTTTTCTTTTTTGTTATTGATTTTAATTTATTGTGTTTACATAGATTCTAGAATTGCCCCAAATGCATCCCCCTTCCCTGTATCCCCCTCAACATCTTCCTTGCCCCCCTCCCCATTTCGCCCTCCCCCCTTCCCTTCAGGTTTATTCCATCCTATCATCCCCTTTCCCTCTGTCCTCTTTTCCTTTGGTTTTTATCACCATTCAAGTATCACTTCCAATGTGGCCATAGGTTGGCCCATAACTCAAAACTGGTCACTTGCAACTCACCCCGATCACCTCCACTGTATCCACCTTATTTTCTTCTTAGAAAATAGCAGCATCTAAAATTTTTTGTTGATTGCTCACCTGCTCATGTGTTGATCGTCTAACTTCAATCTCCAGAAGGTAATTTGCACAAGAATGTTGGTTTCCCTTTTGTACACTATATTGTAGCTCTAGGATCTAGAACAGACCTTGGCCCCAGGAAACACCCAAATATTCACTGAATAAATCAATGCCTGCATTTCTGAAAGACACGTATTTCAAAGCATTTAATGACATTTCCAGGAAAGGAAATAAAATAATCTCAAATGCCTTAAGTATAAACTGTGTTAATCGAAGAGAATAAATGTCTTGAGAAAGGTACAAGGTTCTAAATAGCCTCCACAGGACTCCTCTTTAAATGAGACGCAGTCAATATAACCGAGCACCACGCCTCTGTCTTCACAGTGTCGGTGCTTGCTAGGTGGTGGGGAACAACAGTAAATCAGCGGCAGTATTTAGAGGACTCCGATCAATTAGAGCTAATTAGCTAGTAGTCATGGTGTTATGTAACATTTAGCTAAGAGGTCATTTTATCATCTTATATGCTTGGAAGTAACATAGATTCTACAGTTGCCCCAAATGCATCCCCCTCCCCCATATTCCCCTCAACGTCTCCCTTACCCCCTCCCCATTGCGCCCTCCCCCCTTCCCTTCAGGTTTATCCCATCCTATCATCCCCCTTCCCTCTGTCCTCTTTTCCTCTGGTTTTTATCACCATTCAAGTATTAGTTGAGGTAAGGAATAAGACAAGAGGGAGTTTAAACAGCTTTAAAAGGATTTCTCCAATGCTTTTCTATACAATATTCATAAGAAAAGCCACCAAATATTGAGCCAAATACGTACTACACAAAGTCTTCTTTATACACGCTTTTCTTTAATGTCTACAAGAGAAGTAGTATTGTGAGCCCTGTTTTGGTTTGTTTGTTTATTTGTTTGTTTTAAATGAAGCTGAAGCTCAAGAAAGTAATTAGCTATCCAAATCACACAGCCAATAGGTGGTCAGCCTGGAGCTTAAGCAACACTTACCTGCCTTGCACATATTAAACCCTGTTTTCCCTGTTAATGGTCTTCTATGGAAAGATCCCTTCAGGAACCCTGTGTGTTTCTCGGTCAGGTCAGAGAATCCCCCCCTTGTACTTTCCTCTGGCCCCTTGTGCCTCACAATCCAAGAGCACACCCACAGCATGTAACCATCAGTGCAAACAAGCATGTTTCCCTGGATTCAGACACTGCTTTCTCAGGCCAACGCAGAGAAGACTGATCTTCACTCCTGTTCTGGTAGTCTGCCTCGCAATGCCGTTCTCTTAGGGAAGCTATGGCTTTCATTGGGAATGAAGACAGGCAAATCAGCTATCCTAGTCAGAATAAAACTAAAGCTGACAATTCAAGGTATTACTATTTATTTTTTAATTTGGCAAAATGTACTAAATCTCTCAATTGTGAAATGTGCCACATGGCTAGGAGGGTGAGACAGGATGTAGATGCTTCTGAGCGCTGACCTTGGGCCATAGTGGAAATGGCTCAGAATCACATCATCTCTGTCTGAACCCAGGCACAGCCTGGCCTCAGAATCCTGGGACTCCCTGGGAAGCCACCATCAATCACCAGCATTGTCCTGAAAAATGAACCCAATTTGCTCAATGTTTGGATGGCGAAATAAGTTAACTGATTTTTGAAAAATGAATTGGGTTTGGCTTTGTAGTAATGAGGAAAAGGATATTATCAAAACAAATGAATCTCCTAGAACAGAGGTAGTCAACCTGTCCCTACCGACCACTAGTGGGCATTCCAGCTTTCATGGTGGGCGGTAGCAGAGCAACCAAAGTATAAATAAAAAGACAGATATAACTATAGTAAGTTGTTTTATAAAGATTTATTCTGCCAAACAGCGAAAATCCAACATAAAGTACTTGGTAAGTAATTATTATTATATGTTTTAACTTGCTATAACTCTGCTTTATAAATTTTATAAAGTAAAGTTACTTCCCTACTTTATAAATCACCATTACTGTGGAACTGGTGGGCGGTTAGAAAATTTTACTACTAACAGATACAAAAGTGGGCAGTAGGTATAAAAAGGTTGTCTACCCCTGGTCTAGAAGAAAGCAGAGATTCAGAAAAGTAAAGCATGCTTTTAGAAAATACTGACTTTGTATCATAACCGCTGCGTGCAGAATCGTGAGTGGAAAAGAGGGACACTCCAGGTGCTAACTGCCCCATTGATGTACATATTGTTAGATTCGGGGAGGTGTGCCGTGGCTGCCAGAGTGTAACTATTGAAGGAGCAGGAACAGGGAGGTGCCGATAGGGGCCCTGTGAGGCTGAGAACTAAGGAGATCAGCACAAAGGAAGACAAATATCCTGCATTCTACTGGTCAGAAACCCTTATCAGAAGTTTATGTTTGAAATTCACCACTAAGCTAAACCCTGCCCTGTTGCTATGCTGCCTGCGACCTCCCTAGCGAATAGCTAACTGCCACATCTGCTTCTGTGTAATGCTTGCTCACTTAGGATATATAAGGACCTAGTTGTAAGCGCTAGGCATGACTCTCATTTGCAGCTCCTTGTGAGTATGGTGTCTCCGGACATCTTGGGAGTTCACCCCTGTGCAGGTTAAACTTGGCCAATAAAGTATGATCTAAGCTCCTGAAAGTCTCCGACGTTTGTTCTTGTACCCGGTGGATGCAACGTATATAATGGTGGTTTTAAAGGAATTAAGATAGACCTGCCACCAGGATACAGCTTAGGGAGGCAGAGACGGAGAAGTAGAGCCAGTCCCTGTCAGGTAAGCAGTAATGACTAGAATTGGGAGGAATGACAATGTAATTATGCACTTGATCCCAGTCATGGCAACGATGAAAAGAGAGTGGGTGTGCCCCAAAGCCCAGACCCTGTAGGACATGTGATGGAGTCAGTCAGAGAGAGGGAGGCAAAGGAAAGAAGAGTAAAACTTATGCAATTATTGCTAAGTTTTAGAGTCTGTCCTAAACTGGTGTGGGTATTCCATTTGTACTAACAAAACTTAGTGTTCAGAAAATTTCTATGGGGTAATACTTTACTTATTCCACTTTACAGACTAGGAATCTGAATCATTGCAACATCAGGTAAATCCTCCAGGATTTGTGCATTAAGGATATGATTAAGTGAGTATTTTAGTCTAACTCAGTCTGGCTACAGACTCAGGCACTACCAGTTCCTTGGGCCAGCATCACCTGGGACCTTATTAGAAATGCCAGTTTTCAGTTCCCACATACACCTGCTACATCAGAAACTCCAAGAGTGGGGCCCAGGTAATGCGTGCTTTCACACAACTGGCTTGGCTCTCACTGAAGTCTAAGAAACTCTGAATTAAACCACATATATATGCTTTTCTTCTTTTCTTTTCCTCTTTTCCTCCCAGACTTATTGAGCTATAACTGACAAACAGCATTGTATACACTTAAGATGTACAACATGTTCATGTGATACAATTATAAATTACCAAATGGTTACCACCATGGACCACTGTATGCATGGAACTGCTGATTTAATCTGAGATATAATGCCTGGATGGCAAAGAGGCTTAAAATGGAGTTGAAGGCAGAAACTATTTTGAGGAGACATAACAAGCTTGCCACCCTCCCTGTGCCATGAAGGAAGATCAGGGAGCAATGAGTTTGAAAGGCCAGGCCTTGAGAGAGCATTTGGCTAGATGTAGAGTTATCTTTATAGCTGTGTATTTTTATAGCTCTATGTCCACACAGTGCGTTCACTGAACTCTTAGAAGTGAACGACTTCTCCAAAAGCCTTTCCAGAAAAGGCCAAGGATAGAACATTGCTTTCACTTGTGGGAATAAAAGAAAGAACAGCCGGAACCGGAAAGGTGATGCCGTTAGGAAGGATCGGCTATATCACGTCAGCTTAGACCCTGCGAACCCTCCAATGATCACCTGCTGGCTAATGGGAAACTGAAAAATTAAGGGAGAACAGAATTTCTAGAAATAGGTGATAAAACAGTGACTAGCCAAAGTAAAACTAAGAAAGGAGCAATGGCAAGAGCAAGATATTCTGTAGCTAGAAGCCTCAAGATTCTTGAAGCCTCAGTTTCCTCATCTGCAAAATAAGAATGATAATAGTAAAATAAAGTATCTCCTAAGCGTTATGACAGAGATTAAGTGAGGGCTTATCCCAGGAGGGGAATAGGTTTAATTTCATTTCCACTTTTCATTTTCCATTCCATGAGCTCAGGAAGAAAAAGTAAGTAGTGGGAAGAATGTCTTCAAAATTGGTTTCGTGTATAAGAGCCATTAACAAACAAACACATAGAACTAATATTCGTGTCACTGTTTTGTCTATCATAATATACCTTTGCTTCAAATACTGTATTTTGTAAGTAGAACACCTGTTACACTTTTCTCTAAGCATACAACCAATATGCTATTCAATTTTTAAAAGGATTCGTAAGGGACAGGTGTCCCTTCGGTTAGTGTTATTTCACATGTAGGAAGATCTGCTGCCCACTGTGACAGCAGCAAGAGAATTCACCTTCTGTCCAGAGAATACAGATCATCCTACACACCACTCACTGTGCAGAGCTGGGGCCTTAGGCTCCATTCGCATACAAAGTTAATGACGTCATCCAGCACAGAGCTAATTCGATTAAACTGACAAGTCAGTGGTAAAGATGGGAATGCTGGGAAAATTAGGGTTTATTTCTGAATTGAAAAGCATCAATAATAGTCATCCCATCTGTGGGTTTTCTCAGCTATGAAGAATGTGTTTGCAGAGGCTAGAAACAGCAGCCAGAGCAGAAGCAGCAGCGAGAACGCTGCCACACATGCGGTTGTCCTTGCAGAGCCAAGGCCGCATAGGCTCTGCTCCAGACAGCTCCCGGCTCTCCGTAAACTTCCTCTGCTGCTGTCCTACGCCTGCATGGGGTCTCGCCAAGTCACAAACTTTTTAAGTTTTATTTTTAAAAATATTTTTATTATATTCATTGCGGTTACATTGGTAAATAAAATTATATAGGTTCCAAGTGTACAATTTTATAATTCTTCATCTGTATATTGTATTGTTTGTTCACCTCTCAAAGTCTAGTCTCCTTCCGTCACCATTTATCCCCCTTTTACATTCTCCTACCTCCCCTTCCCCCCTTTCCCTCTGGTAAGCATCACACTGCTCTGTGTTTATAAAGTTCTTTGTTTTGGGGGTTTTTTTTTGTTGTTTTTGGGGTTTTTTTTTGCTTAATCCATTTACCTATTTGACCCAACCCCCAACACTGCCCCTGCCCCTGTCAGCTGTCAGTCTGCTCTCTCTGTATCTATGAGACTGTTTCTATTTTGTTTGTTTTGTTCATTGGATTCCACATGAGTGAAATCACATGGTATTTGTCTTTGACTGGCTTCACTTAACATAGTACCCTCTAAGTCTGTGATGGCAAACCTTTTTCTAAAAACCGCGCACTTTTGCAGTGCTGGTCAACCTGGTCCCTCCTGCCCACTAGTGGGTATTCCAGCTTTCATGGTGGGCCAATCGTGGCACCCTTTGGTTGCTCCGTTGTCTCCCACCATGGAAGCTGGAACGCCCACTAGTGGGCAGGAGGGACCAGGTTGACCAGCACTGCAAAAGTGCGTGGTTTTTAGAAAAAGGTTTGCCATCATGGCGCTGGGTCCATCTGTGCTATTGCAAAAGTAAGATATTTTTTACAGTTGAGTAGTATTCAAAATTGTGTAAATGTACAGTGGCTTTTTTATCCACTCACCTACTACTGATGGGCACTGGGCTGCTTCCAGGTCTTGGCTGTTGTTAATAGCATTGCAATGAACATAGGGGCACATACGTTCTCACAAATCAGTGTGTGGGATTTCTTTAGATATATTTTCAGCAGTGGACTCACTGGGTCATAAGGAAGTTCCATATTTTATTTTCTGATGTAACTCCATACACCACTCTCCACAGTGACTGCCCCAGTCTGCATTCCCACCAGCAGTGCACATGGTCTCCCTTTCCTTCACACCTTCACCAACACTTGTTACTTGTTGATTTATTGATTGATGAGCGCCATTCCGACAGGTGTGAGGTGACATCTCATTGTAGTTTTAATTTGCATTTATTAAATGATTAATGATATTGAGCATCTTTTCATAAGACTATTGGTCATTTGTATGTCTTTTTTGAAGAAATGTCTATTCAGATCCCTTGCCCATTTTTAAAATGGATTGTTTGGGGGTTTTTTGGTGTTGAGTTTTATAAGTTCTTTATAAATTTTGAATATTAATTTCTTATCAGATGTATCGATGGCAAATATGTTTTCCCCTTCAGTGGGCTTTTCATTTTGTTGATGATTTACTTTGCTGTGAAAAATCATTTTAGTTTGATGTGGTCACATTGGATTATTTTTCTCTTTGGCCAACAACATATATCAGAAAAAAAATACTGCTATGTAAATGTCCAACATTTTACTGCTTATGTTTTCTTACAGGATTTTTATGGTTTTGATTCTTACATTTAAGTCTGTAATCCAGTTGAGTTTATTCTTGTGTATGGTGTAAGAAGGTGATCTAGTTTCTTTTTTTGTTTGTTTTTTTGCACGTATCTGTCCAGTTTTCACAACACCACTTATTGAATAGACTATCTTTACTCCATTCTATGTCTTTATTTCCTTTGTCAAATATTAATTAAACATAAAGGTGTGGGTTTATTTCTGGGCTTCCTATTCTGTTCCATTGATCTGTTTGTCTGTTTTTTGCCAGCACCATGCTGCTTTGATTACTATGGCCTTGAAATATAGTTTGCTATCAGTAGGCTGATATCTCCAATATTGTTCTTCTTTCTCAAGGTTGATGAGGCTATTTTGAAGTTCCATATAAATTTTATGAGTATTTGTTCTTGTTTTGTGAAATATGCCTTTGGTATCTTGATAAAAATTGCATTTATTCTATGGATTGTTTTGTGCAAGGAAAGGACATAGTTGCATGTCTGTGTGTGTGCTGTGTGCACGTGAGCAAATGTGTGTCTGTGTTTGATGGTCTGTCTGCAGAAATTCTATGTCACTGGGGAAAAAAAATAAAACAGAATTCTAGAAAGGAGTTAACTGTCAGAGGCCTGCAGCAGCAGCCAACTTCTTTGTTCAGCCAAAGAGTGGGCAGAGCAGAGTCCAAGAATGTAGCTCTTAACCAACATTATTACATAAAAGCTATTTGGGAAACTTTTGAAAATAAGCGATGTCAAGGCCTCACAGATCCTGGTTTGATTGTTCTGGGGTTAAATCTGGGTATTTGCTTCTAATGTTTCAGTTGATTCTACTCTGATTCAGCTCCGAGAACCATTCTCCTAGACTCCAGAACAGAAGTGTCACGAATAGTAAGTTGCTAAGCTAAGACCAAGATCCAGGGCTAAGGAGACCGTGCGGTTCCAGCCCTGTAACTGCTACCCATTGCTAGTGTATCTGCTGTACAGCTGCTGGGAAACCAGGCTCCCACCTTCACTGTGCGTTCTCCTCTCACCCTTTGTGGGGCTCTGCATCAACTGAGCTTAGCTTGTGTGCTCACAGCCTGCAGAGCCAAAGAGTTGGTGTTACTAGGTTCCTGGCAGAACTCCCTCTCCTGCTTGCATCACTTAGCTGGGCCCTCTACCCTGCCAGAGTTGGAAAAAATTGTACTGAATCCTCAATTATCTGAAGTGATCCTGTTAGCAATGAGTGATCAGTACATACCACATAAATATTATAAAAGAAGGGACCTCCACTGATAGGAGAGAAATAGCTCTCAGCTCGTTAGGGTCTCATTCCTGACCCTGACCTTTATTTGGTCTGGCCCTCCAGTCTTCAACACTGCTCAGATGAGTCAAAGTAGGTCAAATGGGGGTCAAATACAGGCCCACTGAAGAACTCCGAATGCTCTAAGCCCCATAGAAGTCAATGAGCGCCATTTGTCCATCTTTTTCTGTTAATACAAAAGTTCCAACCTCACCCTCCAACAATCACTGCCTCACCTTAAACAGATGACTAAGAGATCATTACCCTAATAGGGTTACAATTACAACATGTCACACCCCGCCCATCTTTGGGTCACCACAGTTAAGAGACCAACAGACCCAACCCCATTAGACCCTCTGTTTTCTTTATTCCTGGCAGGGAGCCCAAGTGTCGTAGGTCAACTGTATTCATCAAGACTAACATACATACACTGGTCTGAGGTCTCCTAATAAGACTCAAACTCTTGTATCTTCTAGATTCCCCAAACCCTCTGGCTCTGGGAATATGCCCTCTCATTCCTAAAAAAGAATATCAACTAAGCCCTGGGAACTTTTCTCCGAAGCCCTATCAAAGGATGTTTTGTTTTTGTTTTTTTATCCCCTGGTCCTCTTATACGTTGTGTACCACTCAGCATGGAGTTCAGAGAGGGATACTTCACACTCCTTTTTGCCACTTCTAGAGTACCTTTCTTGCCCTGACCGATAGCTCTGTTAGGTAGAGCATCGTCCCAAAGTACAGAGGTTGCTGGTTTGATCCCTGGTCAGGGCAAATACAGGAATAGCTCAATGTTCCTGTCTCTCTCTAAAATCAATAAAATGAACTTTTTAAAAAAGAGTACTTTTCTATCCCCATGCCCCAAAACTAAAAACTTCCCCACTAGTGAATCCTTCTTACTTCTGTTATTTTCAGTCTTCTGATAGCCTCCCTTCATTCACGGATGGTACTTATAACTAAAATTAACTTATAAAATAAGATTATTACCATCATTGTTGGTGACATCAGTATGCATGTAGATCATTCAACCAGCATAATTGTTTTTCAGTTCATTAACTGGTTCCTCTCTAATTTCACATCCTATGTTTACCTTAAATATTCATACCTCAGATCTCATCATTACCAATTACTATGTCACTTCCCAAACTATGTTACATTCTACTGACTCCTTGTACCTCCAAGATTTCTTCCTCGGTGTCCTCCTTGCTACCTGGCTCATTCCTTGCTCGGCCTCGAACTATATCATCTTTGCATTGCTACTGTCTTCCTGTGCTCTCACTCCTTAGCCGATTCAGACATCACTGTCCATCGTTATTCTACCTTCAATAAATCCATTCTAATACCCTTGCCCATCTCCCTCTACTGTTAAAATACCAAGTTGGTTTGAGACAAATCTCTGTCACTTCCATATGTGTACTTTAAGATGGAACGTGATGCGCATAATAATGAACAACTGTGCTGAAGACTCTTACTTTAAATTTACAACCACAACCCTCATGTATGTTCTCAGCATGAACAGCCCCAGAATTTTGCTGGTGAACTTAATCTCCCACTTCCTAAGATTATGGTTTCACACATTTCCTCTGACTTCTCACATCTCCAACACATCTCATCTTCACTTAATTGCTAAACAACTTTGCTTAACCTCCCACCACCAACCCAATGAACTTAAGTTCTCAGTAAAGAGGTATCTCTTTTCCCTCCTCAGTGCACGGCTGATGCAGGACTCTTTGTCAGCATTGCCTGTACACTCTGGCTTACCTCTGCTCCTCTCTTGTACCCCTGTCAGTCAGGCTGTTATCTCAGTTATGAATGTCACTGCTGTCAAGTGTCCAGTGGGCAATTCTCAGTTCTCATTTAATTTGACTGCTCAGTAGCCTCCTTTGTTCTTGAACCAGTCCCTCCGCTCCATTGGCCATGGGGGGCATCACCATCTGATCCCCCCCTTTCTCTCTATCTCTCCCTTTTCCCTTCACACAGCCAAGGCTCATTTGGTTCAAGCGCATTGCCCCAGGTGCTGAGGATGGCTCTGTGGAGCCTCCACCTCAGGCGTTAAAAATAGCTTGGTTGCAAGCATGGCCCCAGATGAGCAGAGCATCGGACCCCGATGGGGACTGACATGGATCCCAGTCAGGGCACATGCAGGAGTCTGTCTCTCTACCTCCCCTCCTATCACTTGAAAAAGAAGAAAAAAATAATATATTTTTTTAAAATAGCAGGTCTACACTGAGGCTCTCGATTTCTTCTCTACAGTCCCTACTTTCTCTAAGTCCTAGACGTACACATGGAATGCCTGTGTAACACATCCCATTTTGGCTGACCAGCAGGCATCTGAAACCATGGCAACTGGGCAAATGATTTACCCAACTGTCCAGGAAAAAGAACCTCTAAGTCAACTTTGACATGTTTATTCTCTTGCTCCTTACATGTAAATCATCAGTATATCCAATCAACTTTAACCTCAACATAGATGTTGAATACAACCACTACTTTGAATACAACATCAGTTTCTATAGTTGGATCATCTTTACTCAGCAGATTGTTTGGTGTCACATATTTTTGGTTTGTGGATAATATTGATCTTTACATTTTTTATTGGAATAGATGGTCACATCATATCCTTTGAAGGAAGGAAGGTAAACTTATACACCTTGTCTACTCCTGGAAGAAACTACAATTTTAAGTAAAGAGGTAAAGCCTGGAAAACAGATGTATGTATGTGTATGCATGCATGAGTGTGTATATGTGGCATAAGAAGGAAAGATTATAGGTTGTATTGCAGTGGTCAGACTAAAATGCTATGAAAGTGCTATTTTGCACATTTTTACCATATCAGTTCAGCAAAATTAATGCTCATAAATGCTGGGAGCACAACTAAGAGAGAAAACCATTAGCTACAGGTTATAATTTTATTGCATTGGAGGAAAGTGATTTAGAGGATAGAAATGTTCAACACAGAACTGGAAATAAAGCTTTTTAAATGCTCAAATCTCAGAGTATATAAGTTTTGTGAATTCAGAGACAAAATCCAAAGTTGCTCTATCTTCTCATGCCTGTTCCTTAAAGAAAACAATGTCACTGTGTGATCATGTCTATCTTGCAGGCTTTTTTCTTCTTCTTTTTCTTTTCTAATTTTTGTTCTCTCAGTCGTCCTTCTCTTTCCCTTTCCAGTCCCCCCCCTGGTGTGCACCCCCCCCCCGTGACTGTTGCAAAGTGTCTCGGTTGTCTTGATGTCTTGATCAACCCCAGAGTCACCCTCCTGGGAACGCTGATGCACTTCAGCAGGCAGATCTTGTTCTGGCATCACTTTCATCAACAAGCTCCTAACCAACAATTTGTGACTATGTTCTTTTTGTTTGGTTTTTGTTTGTTCAATTTTTTAAGTGAGAGATGGGAAGAGAGAGAGAGAGAGAGAGAGAGTCCCACATGTGCCCCAACTGGGACCCCCCCCCCCCGGCAACCCCATCTGGGTCCAATGCTTGAAGCACTGAGGTAGCCTCAGAGTCTGAGGATTACACTTGAGCCAACCAAACTACCTTCAGCACCTGGGCTGATGCTCAAACCAAGTGAGCCACTGGCTGTAAGAGGGGAAGAGGGAGAGAAGGGGGAGAGAAAGAGGAAATGACCACTTCTCATGTCTGTCCTGACTGGGGATTAAACCCAGGGTGTCCACAAGTTGGGCCAATGATCTATCCACTGAGCTAACTGGCCAGGGCATAACTACATGTTCATTAACAACAAATATAACTACAAGTACTTCTATTTGTCTTTTATATACAAACATATGTGTTTGTCCATTACCATGGGTCATCTTAATGCCTATTTTAAAACTAACACAAAAGAGTGTAAGTTTTCGATTGTTGTCGGGATCCTGAATTTGCCACATACTGGGCATCATGTACTCCTGGGTTTTCTTAGAAGGAATCAGAAACTTAGAAGTAAGCCAGAAACTCTTTCTGTTAATGACCTTGCCCCAAGCAGTATGATTTATTCTAACATTTAACAAGTACTTTGGCAGCACAAAGGAGTACATAACTCAAAGAACACACAGGCATCCTGGGATGGGTGTATTTTCAGTTTCATATGAAAAGTAAACTTAAGTGACAAAGAAAGCAATTGTTCTGTGAAACTGAACCCTGGGATTTTTGTTCAAGGGCAGATTACTTTTTTGTCTAAAATTAACCCATAGTGGCAGAAGGCTTCCTTTCATCCTGGACAACATGAGTTCCATCAGACCACAGACCAGGCCTGGACTCTGGAATGGTCCTGATAGAGCATCAGGTCCACTGCCCAACTTTCAGCTTCCATTATAGAATTCGTTTCCTGGGGATACCATTTTCAGGCAAAATTTCTACAATGTTCATCCTCTAATCAACAGCTATTTTCTTTCTACTTTCCCAAGTTTCCAGTTAAAGTAAGTGTATCTTTTTCTTAGGCTAGAAGGCTGACATGGTCAGTGGCTGGATCTGTCACAAAGGAGCTAGTGGTGTGGCAGAGGCATCGCGAGCCTCCACGCTGTGCAGTCCTCCTGTAGCTCAGGAAGGTCAGACCACACTTCCTTCAGTTTGTTGCCACTGTTTGATGAGGCAACATATAAATGTCTGGCTACCATGCAGCGGGATGAAAGCACGCATTCAGTGCAACCTTTTCCTCTAAAACCTTCACATCGTTCCGCAGAGCACTGAATTCAACTCAAACAAGTTACGTCATCATTTACCCTGCTGTGCTGGCTGGCCTTCCTCGTAATGATTTTTATTTATCCTGTGTAATGAAAGTCCATATGATAGATACAATAAGGGTGCCTACTTAATTTGTATATCCACAGTTCCAATCCTCAAATACACACTTAGCCTGTCCCAGGCACAGATTCAATTAATATGTCATATCCCCCTCAAGCTCTCTGAACAAAATAATGGACTGTAACCTGAAAAAAAAATGAAATGATTAAATGTAGAATCCCAATTAGGAGTCTGCTGCCCCCCCCCCCAAAAAAAATCCCAGAGAGTGTGCTAACATGCTAAGCAGCAACTGAGGATGCCTACTATCATTGTCTGTTTCCTCAGATAACTCCACTCAACACCCATGGCCCGTGTCACCAAGACTGTAAATAAACCAAGTGGAATCATTGTCAATGGTTGCCCTGCACTCTCACATGGCTTCCGAGCCCTGCTGCACCTGGACAGGCAGTCAATAACTAAACTCCTAAGAAGAGAGGTGGTTACTGACGTTCACTGTCTCTTCAAGGTTCAGCACAACCTGGGAAAGGAGAGTAGCTGGTCACTAATGAGAGAGGGCTTGTTTTTACCTCAGATCCTGTAGTGGGACTAAGCCAGTTTACACAGGGTTGGTAGAACCAATACCTGATTTTTAGTTGAGGTCAGCGAAAATGGTACTTGCGGTCAGGGTTCTCTCTAAGGTGGGTGCCTGGGCAGCTGCCCAATGTGAAAATCATAAATTTACATTCCTTACTCTTTTTTAACTAAGTTCATCTGTGCAACAGCGTGTTCTAAGCACCCATAGTAATGTTCATTCTGTCCACAGGTGAAAAAAATTGCAAGTGAGGACACTGATCAAGAAGCAATATGGAAATATCTTAAATAACAGTTTTATTGGTTTTTGCCAGGCATTATTTAATATTTTTTCATTAATATTATAAAACTCTCTTATAATCTAGTTTTGTGTACCTCTTTTATTGTTCTTATTTAAGTATTAAATTCAGTAAACTACACCTTGTGGTATATTGTTATTTTATACTTAAAATGGTCATTAGGGCAGAGAACCGGTTGTTAAATTATTTAAATCCCACCACTGCCCAAATCCTATGCAAATGTTGGAAGTTGAGGTGAAGGGAGTTCACCTTGTATACGCAATCATGAAGCGTGCAGGGAACAGGGCTTGGTTTCAGCTTGGAACAACCTAACCGCAATGCAGTCATTCCGTGTAAGTACCCTGCTTTCTACAACAAGGTCCAGAAAAAAAAGCAGTGCTTTCATTTTTCTTAGACAGACTACACAGGAAAAATTGGAATTCTAATTGACTTTTTTTTCTCAAAATTTGTATGTGCTTACTAACTTCTTCTTAAAAAGACATTAAAATTGCTTAAAATATATCCCTTTATTCACTCAATTAACATGAACTGAAGGACTTTTATAAAAGGTAAAATAGTAACCCATTGGGACATTAATGCAGTCTGGAATCATGACAGCTGGATTCCAGAAAGAAAACATTTCCCTCCAATGTCCCTCCCTCTCCCTTCCATTTTCTTGTCACCATAATCCTATTCTGCCAGAGAGGTAGTCGGTCGCCTTAGACTGCAGCGATCCCTCAGCAGTACTTTCTGGCATTCAAAGTGTCTTAAAAATCAGCAAGTTTCACATACAATTAAGAGTCCTGGCTCCTTTTGAGAATTTATGACTATCTTGAGATTGGGCCCACTTCTGGAGCTAAATTCCGTTAGAGAGCAGGAGAAAATGGCATACGAGATAGGACCAGTTATAAACCATACCATCCACACATCATCAGCAGAGAGAAATAACAATCCCGCAGACCATGACCCCAGACTCATCAGGCCATCATTTGCAGAAAATCATATCCTAAGGTGGAGAAAAACCTGTCTCTCGTCAGAGACAGAGACGTAATGGTCATAGCTTCCCTTCCACTTTAAGCATTTGTTATTGATCCTGCTGGGATTATCAGCCCTTCCTCTTCCATTGCTGAACGGGCTCCAAACACAATCTCTCTCTCTCCCCTGACCTTAAGCATGCCTTGTGAATGTAGAGAATGTACCTATTTTGCAAAGTTAGCACATAGACATAAGCGAAGTTGATATTTGTCAGTGCTCAGTGACACACAAAAAGAAATCAGAACTTTCTTCTCATACTCATCCTCAAGAAGAGAGAGAGGAGAGCCAGAGCTGGTGTGAGAGGAATGACAGAGGGACAGAAAGAGGGAGAGGAAAGATGCGCCCCTCAGGGCTTGTAGAATCGTGAAAGCTGAGCAAGAGTCACAGATGTTTGACAGCATCCAGTGTGACGTCTTAGGGAAATGGCAAATCATATGTGAAGACTGTCCTAAATCTGGGGAGCATTCTGAAGTATATAAACAATTAAAATAACTATAATGTCATTAAACCATCACAAAATTGTGGTATAATAAGGTGATGTCAGAGATCATCAGTAACAGCTACATGTTGAGAAGCAATTCTCATGCATCACACACACTGCATCAGGTAAGGATCGAAGAAGCTTCAAAAGTTTAGCAATGAAAACAAACCCATATTGATTTTTGGAAAAGAAAACGGGTGCATCTGTGTATTTGTAATACTACAGCAAGCATGTGATAATGAAGATAATAATGAGAGTGATGGTGACAGTGGCAGCAGAGTACTTTTATTTTTTTTAAGTGAGAGGAGGGAAGATAGTGAGACAGACTCCCACATGTACCCTAACCAGAGTCCATCTGGCATCCCCTGTCTGGGGATGATGCTCTAATCAACCAAGCTATTTTTAGCACTGGAGGCTGACCCACTGGGACCTACCAAACTTTCCTCGGTGCCCATGGCTGACCCTCAGACCAAGTGAGCCACTGGCTTTGGGAGGGGAAGAGAGAGAGAAGGGGAGAGGGACGTGAAAAGAAGCAGATGGTTGCCTCTCCTGTGTGCCCTGACTGGGATTAAACCCAGCAAGCCGGCCAGGCCAGCAAAGTACTTTTAAAAAAATATTAAGTTTTAGATTTACAGAAAAACTGAGACAGCACAGATTTCTTTTATGCTCTATTTCCAGTTTTCTCTATTATTTCTATTGTCACAAATGGTATATCAGCCACAATTAATGAGCCGGTATTGAGACATTATTATTATCGGGAGTCTTCAGTTTGTTCAGACTTCCTCAGTTCTATCTCCTGTCCTTTCTCTGTTGCAGAATCCCACCTGGAACACTACACTGCATTTAGTTGTCATTCCTGCTCAGACTCCCTTGGCTGTGGCAGCTTCTCAAGTCTTCCTTACCTTTGGAGACTGAGAATATCAAGGCGCACTGAGCAGGTACTCCCTGGGATGTCCTACTATTGGCATTCGTCTGACATTATTCTCCTTCTTGGACTGGGCTTTGGGAACAAAGGCCATAGAGGTATAGGTGCCATTTCCATCGCACCCTATCAAGGGTACATAAAATCAACATGATTTATAAATGTTGTTTATCTTTATCAATCACATTGCTGGTACAGCATTTGTCAGGTTTTCCATTGTAACCTGATTCCTTTTCTACTGTATAATACCCCTCCTATTCCACAGACACTTGGAAGGAAGTAACTATGTGCACCCCACATCTGAGGAGTCAGGTGTTACACCCCCCCTCCTTGAGGGCTGAAGAGCCACATAGTTTCCAGAATTCTTTGGCAAGATTTGTCTCTTCCTCCCCACTTATATATTCACTCAATAATTTATTTATATTGTATATATGTTTATTTTATATTTTGAGTCACAATCCAATACTATTATATTTTACTGTACAAATTTTTTCAGCTTTGGCAACTGGAGTTACATCTTCTTTTATTGAGAGTACTTCCTTGCTCTGCTTCTATAGATGCTTCAGGCTCAGCTTGTATACTTGCTTCCTCAGCTCTAGATTCTTCATTCCCCCGAGGAGCCCTGGTTCCTTTCACTGGAGAATGCATGAGAGGTGGGTCTGGGAGCTAGGTGTGCTTGTGGCCACTAGGGCATCAGCTATGTTGTTCACAAGGCATCTTAGAATTGCCAAGATATATTTTCTACCCAAACCCACATTCAGACCTCATGCCAGTCCTCTAGGGAGCATTGTGCTTCTATTGTGTCACTCAGGAATATGTCTCTGAGAGGTTGAAGTACCAAGTTCAAGGCCTCCAATCTAGTTTATGGTAGAATGAAGTTTTTATCAAATATGTCCCATATTTCAAGCACCACACACATCCTGGATTACAGCAGTGAGTGAGCAGTGAGATTCAGAACCTTCCTTTCTGAATCTTATAATTTCATAAATAAATTCTAAATATGTAACTGCATATTTTTCTAATAAAAATTGATGCTTTGGTCTCAGTTTTATGCTCCACCTATGTGAGATATATATTTGTCCCTATTGATTTCCCTCCCCTTCACCCACCCTCCCCCTAGTAACCACTTCACTTTAATCTGTGTCTATGAGTCTCAGTTTTATGTCCCACTTATGTCTGAAATCAGGGAGGTGGTGGAGAGACGGGGAGTATAGAGGGACAAATATAAGGTGACAGAAAATGATGTCTTTGGGTGATGGGCACACAACACAATCAACAGTTCAAATGCTATAGAGAGGTTCACTTGAAACCTATATGCTCTAATTCATCAATGTCACCTCATTAAATTTAATTTCTGAATTAAAAAAGTGCTCGTTTTGAAATCTCAAAAAATAAAACAAGGACTGATCCTTTAGAGCCAAAGTGTGATACTGGTACTGAGAGTGAGTGACTGGAGCACTTGGTCACAATGAGCAGGGAAAAACGAAGGCTTGTGATACGCTGAAAATGTGGTATTTAAGCTGAGATCTTGAAAGAGTGATAGTTAGGAAATGAATTGGGGATAGTTCCCAAAAAGAGAAAAAAGAAAAATTTGCAAAATGTCCTGAGTTGGAGAGGACCGGCATGTTCACAAAGTTAAAATGAGACCCTGAAGGTAGACAGAGTGTAATAGGGCGAGTTAAATATGTAAAAATGGAGAAGGTAGACACAGCAAAAATCAACAAGACCTATAAGCTAAGTAATATAAACATTTTTATTATACTTTATGAGCAATAGAGCATTACAAAATGTTTTAACAGGGGAATAAAATGGTAAAATATGTGATCTAAACCTATGACTTTGACTTCTATGTGGAGAATGACTAGAAAGTGGGCAAGACTAAATTCAAAGAGACTAAACAGAAAAATATTTCAGCATTTTTGATGTTGGTAAGTCAGTCTGGAGTGCTTGAAGTAAGAATGAAAAGGAACTTAGAGTATCAGAACTACTTATAAGGTAAAATAAATCCGGGCCCTGGCCAGTTGGCTCTGTGGTAGAGCGTCGGCCCAGCATATGGATGTTCCTGGTTCGATTCCTGGCCAGGGCAACAGGAAAGGCGCCCATCTGCTTCTCCACCCTTCCCCCCCCCCAGCAATGGCTCGAATGAGCGAGTTGGCCTCGGCACTGAGGATGGCTCCGTGGCCTCTGCCTCAGGCACTAAGAAGAGCTTGGTTGATGAGCAACATAGCAATGACCCAGATGGGCAAAGCATCACCCCCTAGTGGGTTTGCCAGGTAGAACCGTAGAACCCAGTAAGGGCACATGCAAGAGTTTGTCCTCTCACTGAACTAAAAGAAAAAAAAAAATATATATATATATGGACAAAAAAGTGTGGTGAGAGTGACAGCCAGTGCTGGGAGTTTCATTAAAGATGATAAGCTGAAAACATACACTATATGTATATATACACACACATATACAATGCAATTATGCCTAACGTTTTGGTTATCAACATGGAGAAAGTTGATAGAGAGTTTTATCTAGAATTGAGTGCAGGCATGTTGGGGACAGCGAGTCACTGACATTCGTACCATGAGATCCAAGCAGGAGAAAGGACAAGTGTTGTTCATAGGAAGCTAAGAATTGGGGGAAATGGAGAATTCAGTGGGGTCAAAGAACATTGGAGGTGTCTGAAGTAGCCAGCTCACAAGAGAGACGATTTGATCAATGAATGGAGTACTTTAACACGGAATGTCAGATGTGATGTGGTTGTTGGTGATGGTGCATTCCAAGGTACGGGAACAAATAATGAAATGAGTCACCCAGATGAACAGGAGATGAGACGAAGTGTTTGAGAGCTCAGGATGTTGGATGAAGTTCCTCTGCGGGTGCTGAAGCCCCTTTGTTACAGTAACAATAGTTACAGTAGAGAGGAAGGCTTTGGGGCCAGGCTCCAATGTCTAATGAATGAGGGGGAGCATCCAAGGGTGGTTTTAATAGAAATCAGGAGAAGAAAGTAGCACAGCCAGTTATGCATCACAACAAGGCAAGGTGGAGCCAGAGGCATTATCGTGGACTCATTAAGATCCTGTCAGTATTTAGTATGTACTCCTTCCATTCCAAGAACCTAGCATAGCGTACCAGAGGGCTCACAGACAGATCCTGGTTCTACACCACCACGCTCTGGAAACAGGAAACGTGGCTCCAAATCCTCCTTTTATTACTTATCAGCAATGTCAGCCCTAACATGTCATGCAAATTTTATGAATCTCAGTGTGCTCATTTGTTATATGAAGCTAAAAATATCTGTCACATGGAGGTCTTTATGAGAATCCCACGGAAATGTGCATGAAAAACACCTTGCATGGAAAGGGACCCTCCCACAGTCTGTCTCCTCACCTACAAATGAGGCTAATAATCATATCCACTTCATTGACATTTTGCAAAGATTAACTGAGTAAATATAAGTTCTTAGGAGAGTGTCTGACACATGGTAGAGGGTACTTAAGAACTGTGTGTGTGTGTGTGTGTGTGTGTGTGTGTGTGTGTGTGTATGTTACATAAAGAAACACAAAGTAAGAAGTAAGAACCTGGTCCCTAAGTGACTAGTGTTTGAGTTGACATCATTTGCATTCATTCATTGGTTTCTATAGCTTTGTAACAACAAGGACTCAGTGATTATTTCCCCTTTCAACCCATTTGTTATGTGGTTGAGGAAACAAAGCCTTGAGAGTCTGAGAGTCTGAATCTCCATTTACCTCTCAGCCAGTGGGAGGCTCAGTGTCTGCGCAGTGCTCTTCTGCCCACAGTGGCCAGCTGGGCAGGCAGTGTGGACAGGACCCTCCAGGAAGGAACTGTAAACTAGAGAGGGGCAGTGTGCAGGGCACAAGACAGGACCTATTCCCCACTGCCCAGTGGCTCAGGGACCGTTTTTGGGAGCCAGTCCCTGTCTCCACCAAAGCGATGGCAGCCAGCAAAGCCCGCTGTCAGAGCAGGCTGTTGTTCCAGAATGCACCCAGGCCCCCGGGATTGGGACTGGAGTTGACTGGCCCTCACTTCATGTCAGGGCTTCTCCGATCAGCTTCCTTAACCACAGGGACTGCGCGGGGCTTTGTAACGAAGATCCTAAATTGCCTAATTCTCATCTTAAACAAAGCCTGCGTTGAAAATCTCTAACTTCCACACTGATCAGTTACTACTCAGGAAAAATCAGTCTTCTTTGCTGGGTGGGGAGGGCAGCGCCGGGACCTGCCCGCAGCCTCCTTGCTTCTCAAGGCCAGGGCAGCTGGCTGGTGAGGCTATGGTCAGGGATGAGGACGGCCCAGAACCAGCTGGGGAGCAGCACTGAGCCCCACAGGCCTGTGAGGGAGTCCTGGGCATGACGTCCCCAAGTGGGGACGTCCCCTGCTGTTCTGCCAGAGGGTGGCTTGTAAGAGCAACCTTCCTAGGAGACAGGCTCCTTTCCCACTTAGAGGGAGGATGGGGGGAGGAGGGGGAGGTGGAGAAGGAGAGGAGGGGAGAGGGAGGGAGAGGAGGGGAGGGGGAGGGAGAGGAGGGGAAGGGGAAGAGGAGGAAGAAGAGGACATCCCTCCTTAGGATCACCCATCTTCAGAGACAAACACAAAGGGGAGTATCCGCTCAGTGGAGCAAATTCAGATGCCAGCCTGCTAGCTGGGTCACTCAGCAGTGAGACTGGCAGGCTTTACGGGAAGGGTTCTGGCAGAATGGAGAATCTTTGCGCTGTGGGCAGACATTCCATTTTTTCTCTTGTTTTTTATAGCAACACAGGCCTCATGTCAGAACTTGAGACATTTTATTTGTGTGTAAAACTTCTCAGTCTATACCAGTAGGTGACTAAAGTCCTATTGTTCTTAAAAATCTGGGCACCAAAACTTTTCCAGTCAAATATACAGGACTGTGGCCGAATGCATCCTGTCCAGTGCCGCTTCTGAGACACAACGTCAGACTGGGAGGAAAGTGTGGCCAGGCTTCAGATCATCCCTTTTAGTGTAGCATCCAATCAACATGAAGATGGCAGCCCTCTCTGCACAGACACTGGGCCAGTTGCTGGGGAGGGGTGATTCACCTTCAGGTGTCTGTACTGCATGGGAGGAGCACGGACAATGAAAAGCAATTCCTGCCGTGTATGGGTCCGTGACAGGCAAACGCGGCTCCCATGGGAGTGCAGCCAGTGCTGTCATGAACATCAGGCTAACCTTCCTGGAAACACTAGCCAAGACAAACTTGTCAGCAAAAGCTACACTCATTTTTTTACTCTGCCTTCTGATTGGGATGTAAATACACGCTTGACATTCACATGCACAGAGACAACCTCACTTGATCTGCTTGGCCTCCTTCCATCACACCCAGGGGGGCTGCATGCACTCTTAGATTAACCCACTAGAAGCTGCTGAAATCATAGTGACATTTTCCCATGTTCCTAAATATACCCCAAGAAAACCCAAGGAAACAACAAATGGAGAGTAAGCACAAACAGAAAAAGTAAACCCTTACTATTAATATGTTCATCCACAATTGTTAATTTTTTTTTCTATTCCCAAATTTCTAGAGTGTCCTCTGTAATGTCCTAAAGGGTCAGAAGTCACAAGATGGCTCCACCTCCTGGACAGGAATTTTGCTTTCAACCCTGGGTGCCTCGGTATTTCAGGAGATGAGGACACAGCGTCTGGCCTCTGGAGAACAGGCACCAGCTGTCCTAGTCTGGCAGGTCACCTGGGAGCTTCTCCCACACTCAACCGTGGAGAACCCACATAAGTTTATGTTTATGTTGGGCTGGTATGGCCTCATGCATTCCTGCAGCATTTTTTTTTTAAAGGGAAAACTGCATTGCTCATCTGGTTACCACACTGACAAAAATGGACAAAGGGAAGGGTAACTTTACTTGAATCTTAACCTAAACCAAATGAAATACTGACATGGAAGTTGACTTGAAAAAGATCAAAGAGTGTATTGCAAAGGCAGCATTTTTAAACTGATTTTAGAGGGGGGAAAAGAGAGAAAGAAACATCAATCTGTTGTTCTATTTATTTATGCATTCACTGTTTGCTCCTTGTACATGCCCTGATCAGGGATTAAACTCACAACCTTAGCATATCGGACAATACTCTAACCCAGTGGTCCCCAACCTTTTTTGGGCCACGGACCAGTTTAATGTCAGAAAATATTTTCACAAACCGGCCTTTAGGGTTGACGGATAAATGTATCACGTGATTGAGACAAGCATCAAGAGTGAGTCTTAGACGGATGTAACAGAAGGAATCTGGTCATTTTTAAAAAATAAAATATCATTCAGACTTAAATATAAATAAAATGGAAATGATGTAAGTTATTTATTATTTCTCTGTGAACCTGTACCAAATGGCCAACAGACCGGTCTGCGGCCCGGGGCTTGGGGACCACTGGTCTAACCAACTGATCTCCTGCCGAAGCAAAAGCCATATCTTAATAGCATCACCCACTTCACTTAGTAAATATAAGCATGCCTTTCAACATTAAGGCTCAATCTTTTTCTACACCACACAGAAGCAAATTTGTGCATATTTCTTCTAGAAAATGTCTCTGATAGTTTTTTCCACATTTGGCAGTCAGGTGGGACAAGGTGTGTGGTCGTTTATTATTTATTTTTCCTTTCACATTCAGTTTATGTTTGCTGTTTGTTTTCTTTTTCATCCAGAAAGTATTTACTACCATGAGCCAAAAACCTGTACTTCTTTAGTGTACTAACTATCTCTAAAACCCAAAAGATAGAAAAAGAGAATCTCCATAAATCCCCTCCATTCATCAAAGGCAACAAGGCCGGTGGCCTACTCAAACAAGTGTGCTCAGCAAACACAGCGAGATGGAAGGTGATGGGGTACTTCGTTCTTGTGTTGAAATCAACATGCATTCAATAGCTCTTCATTGACCATCTTCCTACTGGGTATAATATCCTGTGCTGGCAGCTGGAAGGCTACTCACAAGCAAAGCTCTTCCCCAAGGAGCTTATAATCTGGGAGAGAAAATAACAACGTGGACATAAATAACTAAAGTATCAGAGAGATATAGGGCCAAAAGAGGCCTAAGAGTAAAGAGCTCTGCTTAATGGCTTTAGCGAGGATCAACTTAATCTTGATCTAGAGGATTACGAAAGGCATCAAGGGACTGCCAGCCTTTGTTCTGAGTCTTGTGAGTGGCAGGTAGGATTTGAGAAGCATGGAAGAAAACCATGATTCTGGAAAACAAGCAAAGCATAGCGGGGAAGGGAGACACCAGAGTTGAATATCACACTGAGGACTGCAGAATATAAGATGAGGAAGACAAACCAAAACCGTTGGGAAAACTGAAAAATAGACTGAAGCTAATTAAAAGTGTTAGGTAATACAGAAGATAAATATGAATTTAAAACTGATTGATCACATTAACGAAGCTTTGTTTTAGGATAATTTGGCTGCTCTGTGCACAATGTACTGGGAGCAAGGGATACAATGACAGGGAGACCATTTAAAGTGACGACAATAGTAACTAATATTAGCACAATAACAATAATTACAACACTTAGAGGGCAGTCATCGTGGACCAGATTTTCAGTCTTTTGCATGTGAAAACATATTGGTCTCCTCCAAGGCCCTGTAAAATTGATAGTATTACAGGCATACCTCAAAGACATTGCAGGTTCAGTTCCAGACCACCCCAATAAAGAGAGCTGTCATCATTTTGCTAGCAGAGGATCTAACCTTCAATTTGAAAAAAATGCAACATCTGTGAAGCACAGTAAAGTGAAGTGCGGTACAATGAGGTGTGCCTGTATTATCCCCACTCTCCCAACGGGAAAGCAAAAACACTGTCCCCCAGCTTGAAAGGACAAAGAGAGGTCTGGGAGCAGAAAGGCAGGCACCAGGCTCCCCTTTAACCTCCGTAGTCTTCTCCCACACAGAAAAGCCGACTCATCATTGTCTTGAGAAATGATGAGAGCCTGAAAATGGAGGAGTGACACAGGGGATGGAGGGGGACAAGTCACACAAGAGGAGACTACCGTGCAGCTCTCAGGAAGTTGGCAGAGGTTAAGACACCAAGGCAAACAGAGGTTCCCAAAAAGAAGCTGTGTTTTTTTTGTTTTGTTTTTATATTTTTCTGAAGTGAGAAGTGGAGCAGCAGACAGACAGACTCCCACATGCGCCCAACCGGGATCCACCCGGCATGCCCACCAGGGGGCAATGCTCTGCCCATCTGGGGTGTTACTCTGATGCAACCAGAGCCATTCTAGTGCCTGAGGCAGAGGTCATAGAGCCATCCTCAGCGCCTGGGCCAACTTTGCTCCAATGGAGCCTTGGCTGAGGGAGGGGAAATAGAGAGGAAGGAGAGGAGGAGGGGTGGAGAAGCAGATGGGCACTTCTCCCGTGTGCCTTAGCCAGGAATCAAACCCGGGACTTCCACACCGGGCCGACACTCCACCACTGAGCCAACCAGCCAGGGTCAAGAAGCTGTTTCAGAAAGACAAATCATACAGAGTTAACTAGAATTCTGAGTAAATTTGGTTACAGTGGGTCACTGCTGCCTCCTAAGTCAGCAGTCTCAATGCAGAGGTGGAAGAGTTGATAGCAGGGTGTTAAGACTAAGTAATAAAGAAGAAGAGCCATTATACAGGGATGATGCATCTAATATTTTCATAATAAAAGTGGAATACCAATGGCGCCAAATAAATGGTAATTTTGCTAGTAATAATGTTATCATCATCATCATCATCATCACTATTTTTCTGTTATCATTCAAGGTAAAGAATCTTTGCAAGAAATGTTGGCACAGAAAAAATCAGTAGTGACTAGTGACAGAAGAAAAGTACATTTAGATGACCTGAACTCAGTTCATGTTGCATATGAAAGGACAGTTTCTAATCTAATAATTATAAATCATTATAAATTTCCAAATATTAAGCTACATGAAGACCAGCATTTAGATTCTGGTTCTAATGTCCCAGGATCCAACTGACGGTATGTTTCAGGTATAATAAGTTTCGCTATGTTCCTAGAGGGAGGTAGATCCCTGAATTCTAATGTCTTTCTAGAAGTAATTGAAAAAAGTACTAGATTTTGGTAGCTTGGGGATTGAAAAGCATCGAGGACCCCAAATTGCATTTGGACTGCATTTCTTTGCGTGTGATACACAAGGCAGATGTTTAAAAAAATCTCCATTGGATGGAGCAGATGTGGAGTGCAGCTTTTCTGAGGAGAACAACGTCATCAAGGATGCTTCCCTGCACTTCTGCGGGCAACATCACATCTTCCTTGGCCTTGTCTAAATCCCCCAGCAGCTGGTAATGCAGCTGAACGGAAGGCAGCACTATCATCATTCTGACATTTCCTGGTCCGTTATACTTTATAGAACAGGTGTGATTTTCTTTCTTAGGTGTGATTTTAGACCTTTAAACAGTCCTTGGATGCATCCAAGGTGAGGGATGTGACACTGTACTAGAGGTAAGGAGGACAAGGCTGAGAAATGCAGTATCTTGTTGAAGGTCACACAGGTAGTGGGCAGGGTTATCATTAAAATCCTGACTCTGCACCCTTTGCTCTTCTAAAAAGTCTTTGTAAATACCAACTCCTTCTCTGTCACTTAGGGCACAACACACCATTCCATGAATCAGTCTAAAAATTCCACTCATTGCTTTTTTTTTTTTTCTCTCTGTTTAACCTCTTGAAACTATTTAACACTTCCTTTGGTCAGACATCAGTATTGAAATTTATGTTCAATTTTTCATGCCAAGGCATAGCCCAGCCTTCACTGGTAACTAGGGGAGCAATAATTCTACTGTTTTCCAAAACTATGTGCTCTTGTTATCTATCTCCAGGGGGGGAAAATACTTTTTAGTCTTTTCATTTCTCATGTTTTCTTTTTAATAAGTAGTTATCCAACTAAATTATTCATCACAGAGTGTTTCCTGAAGAAAATAAATTTAAAAACATGTTATAACATCCTCAAGAATTATATGTCAATGCCTGAATGTCACTAAGGCACATGCAGGGGCATATTAGAAGCTGCTCAGTCCATGAGAACAAAATCGGCCACTCTAGGGATGAGCCAGTATCACCATCTTCAGAAAAGGAAGGTGGCCACTGGGTCAAGTACTTGCCTTCGAAAATAAACCAATTAGCACAGGGAAGTTAGCCTTTCAAATCACAACTGCAGTCTCCACAGTATAGTGGCTACAGTTGAAAATCACAAGAATATAAAGCCACCAACTTAAAAATTCACTACCGTAGGAGGTGCCTTAAGAGTTTTCATGATATGTTCTGATTTCTTCAGGAGTATCACCTGAGTGTTTCACAATTCGTTGAGTCAAAAATGAGACTGGGTTGATATGATGTACAGATTCTTCAAAACATGAATGAGAATGGGTAAAAATTTTCTCACTTTCCATGACAGCAAGGCCAATCAGCGAATGCTGAAATAGTTAATGAAAGGAGAATTTTATTAATGATTTTTGATATTGTCTAGATTTTCCTAATTGATCATCTCAAAATTTGATGTACTGTGTGGTTAAATTCATGCTCTAGTTCATAAGTTAGAAAGCATCACACAAACAACTTTTGCCATTAATTGAATGTTTTTGTTATTTCAGGTCCTTTACATACATTACCAGAGATTTTGAAAATAATTGAATGCTAAGTACCATGTTCCCCTTTAATAGTTGTGGAAGCTAAATCTCTGAAAAACAGAATAATCCAGCCCCAATCATACACCTCCTAGGAAGCATATCCACAACTTAAATCCAAGTATGTGGGAATTTCCTATATGTCTCCTCCTTTCACCACCCTATAGAACTGTGCATAAAAACAGAGCCCTACTAGAGGAAAATACCTGGGAATTTGAAGTATGAGAGAAGAGTCATAGAATCAAAGAGATTTAAATTGAGCATGCACATTAAAAGCCATCTAGTCTAGGGCTTTTATTTCTCCGTTAGGCAACGGCACCCCAAAGGGACAGATGCAATGGCAGTACTACAACCTAGGTCTCCAGACTCCTAATCCAGTGCTCACTTTAGTCATTGCCCCGTCTTTCTAAACTCTAGATCTATGACAATTTACACAGTTGATGCTATAGCTCTCATAAATGCACTGAATAATTTACCAGATAGATTAAGGTAATAATCATCTTAAAGAGCTTTAAGATGATCTGAGCTTCAAATAAAACGGCATAATTAGATTCCCTGCCAATTTAACAGCATGAATGTTATTGTTGTAGTCAAAGCCGTGAGAAAGTATTATAGGACAGAGGAAAAAATTCACAGTGGGGTCTTCCTTGCTTCTAGGTAAAAAGCTTGATAAAAATGAAAAGACCAAGGGATTTTGCCTCACTAGACTTTATTAGACAAGTACTTGCATACGTTCATTCTTCTTTATTTATTTCATTAAGCAAATCCAGAAACAATACAACATCATGGTTAACATTTTAAAAAAGATTCAACAGCCTAATGTAAATTTCCAGGCAGACTTTTACTTAAAATTAAAATTTCTATTAAATGTTACCTTTAAAAATATTATTCAGCCTATTATAATCATTTTTCTCCTTGTTCGAATAACAACAGCTATTGTACAGACAAGAAAAAAATATATAAATTTTACTTACAATTAGAAATCACTTAGCAACTTCTTCAAAGTCAAAACCTAAGTGTAGTAGCCTGATCCAAGACCTAAACTTTGAAAATAAACTACAGGAAAATTAGAGTCACACATCCACTTTAATCCTTACATAGGAGTGACAATTCAGACTGGAAGTAAGTTACTGTCCTTCAGAATTGGGATCCAGTCCTCATGCACTTTTGGTGGGACAGTAAATTGGTACAGCCACTATAGAAAACATTATGGAGGTTCCTTAGAAATTTAAAAATAGAACAACCTTAGAACCCAGCAATTACATTTCTGAGTATTTATCCAAGAAATAAAAAATAATAATAATATGAAAAGATATACGCATCCCTATATTCATTGCAGCATTATTTACAATAGCCAAGGGATGGAAACAACTTAAATGTCCATTGAAAGATGAATGAATAAAGAGGATATGATACATACACACAACAGAATATTACTCAGCCATAAAACAGAATGAAGTCTTACCATTTATAACAATATGGATGGAACAAGAGGTTACTATGCTAAGTGAAATAAAGCAGACAGAGATAGAAAAATACCATGTAATTTCACTTATATCTAAAATCTAAAAAAGCAAAAAAAGCAAAATAAACATACAAGCAAAACAGGAATAATAGATACAGAGAACAAATTGATGGTTGGCAGGTGGAAAGAGGTTTTGGGAGTTGGGTGAAAAGTTGAAGCAATTAAGAATATAAATTGTCAATAACAAATACAGTCATGGAAATTAGAAGTACAGCACAGGGGATATAGTAATTATATTGTAATAACTATATATGGAGTTAGATGGGCACTAGACTCATTGGGGCTATCACTTCTTAAGATATATGAATGTCTGACTACTATGTTGTGTTCACCTGAAATTATTACAGTATTGTATGTCCACTGTAATTAGTTAAAAAGTTAAAAAATAAAATATAATTTAAAAATAAATTGGAATGCATTTCCACAATTTCTTTATTTCCAGGATCACTATTGAAAAGTCTACCTTTGTTCTGAGTGCTAATAATTAGGATGTGATTTTATTTTCTTTCTAGAGTATTTTATTGCTTTCTCTTTAATGTTAATACAATGAATTGTCCTAAAAATATATTTTGGGTATGTCTGTTTTTTATTTTATTTTGTTTTGGTTTCAAATTATGGTGGAGTACTACTTAGTTGTAAGTTTGGAGAAATTTTTCTTTTATTATTCTTTGGTATTTTTTCCCATTTTGTCATTCTCTTCTGCCATTTTAGCAACATTTCTAGAGTTGTCAATGATTAATACATGTGACCAAGATTTCATTTTACGGGAAGGCTGCTTTATTTCTCACACATTGCAATTTTACTTCTGGTTTCATTCCAAATTCTGCCAACATATCACTTTAACTTTGAGGAGGATCTCTCTAACATGAGGCGAAAGCTTAACAAGAAAATGTAAAACACTCACTAAAAGCCCTCTCTATCATGTTAGGCAAATAAATTTTGTAAAAATAGGCTTCTGGTCAAGATGGTGGTGAAGGTACTTGCATTTGCCCACAACCACATCGAGTCTCAACAAAACCATAAAACAACCATCATTCAGAACTACTTGAAATCTAGCTGAACAGAAGTCCTACAATTAAGGATATAAAGAAGAAGTCACATTAAGACTGGTAGGAGGGGCAAAGACAAGGAAAGGTCTGGCCCCACACCCACCTGTGGCAGAAAAAAATCAAGAGGTATATCTCAGCTGCTGAGAGCCCCCCTAAAAATGACAGTTGTCAGCCCAACAACAGGTTCCCTGACCCAGAATTCCAATGCCAGTAATACAAAACCTCATAACTTCTGTCTAAATGCAGCTGGGATTATGGCTGAGTGAGACAAAGGACTTTTGGAGTCCCAGGAAGTTCCTCTTAAAGGGCCCATGCATGGACTTACTCAACACACTTCCTCTGAGTTCCATAGTGAGGGATCAGATTAAAAGGCACCAGGAACATACTGAGAGGAACTGAATTGTCTGGCATCAACAAGTGCTAGAGAAACAGCTTCTCACAGACAAAAGTGCTGGCAGAGGCTCCTGTTCCTGTTCTGAGCTGTCTCCTCACATAGACCACAGGCAAGTGCCATATCTGAATCTCCATCAGTCTTGCACCTGGAGACCTACCCTGGTGATTCCCTTAGAGTCTTAGACTCTACCCTACCCAATATGTGGGCCCAACAGAATTGTTCCCAATGGCTTTTTTCATACAAATGTCCTGCTTTGGTTCATGCATCAGACATTCCTAAAATCTCCAAACAAGCCCATCTGGCCTCAGCATGTCCTGTACCTTCTGGTAAGTCACCTGAGGCCCGGCACTAGCTGCAACCAGCCTAGGTTCGAAGCTTGTTCTTCTTGGCACCTGTACAAGTAGCAGCCACCTGCAGATCACTTTGTAGCTCATGCCAGGTGGCCCAGGAAAACACAGGTAGTGGCTTACCTTGGCCTGCATCTACTGCGAGGCCCCAGAGCAAACAAACCTGGTAGACAGCTTCAGACCACATCAAAACAAAACCAGATCAACTCTACAAGCAACACACTTAAGGAGCAAGCTCAAAAGGCTCTGATAAATTAAGACCTGTTCTAAGGGTTGGTCCTCACACAGCTGATACTCCATGGTGGTTGCAGCCAGTCCCTGCAGCTGATCAGTCTGGGGATAAATCCGCACCATTGGTGTGTCAACAGCAATCAAGACTCAGTTACACAGGAGAGTATGCACAGCCCACACAGGCGGCATGCTTGGAAGGCTCAGCTTGGGGAAATAGAGAAGCTGGGTAACTGGTTCCTACAAGACACCCACTACACCAAGTACTATACCAAACTCAGGAACACAGAGACTCTATCTGGTAAACAGAAAGAAATGAAGGGAGGCTGTCAAAATGAAGAGACAAAGAAATATGTGCCAAGTGAAAGAACAGAACAAAACTCCAGAAGAAAAAAAAGTAAACAAAATAGAAACAAGCAATCTACTAGATGCAGAGTTTAAAAACACTGGCTATAAGGAAACTCAATGAATTTAGGAAAAAGGTAGATGAACCTAGTGAGAACTTCAACAACATAAAACAAACAAACAAGCAAAAAACATGGATACCATAAAAAAGAACTAGTCAGAAATGAAGGATACAGTAACTGAAATGAAGAATAATTTATAGGAGTCAACAGTAGAGTAGATAAAGCTGAGAATTAAATCAGTGATTTGAAATATAAGGAAGCAAAAAGTGCGAATCAGAACAGCAAAAACAAAAATCCAAAAACATGAGAATAGTGTAAGGAGCGTCTGTAATAACTTTTAGCATACCAACATTTTTATGAAGGGGTTGTTAGAAAGAGAAAAGAGTGCAGGAAATTAAAAACCTATTTGAAAATATAGTGACAAAATTTCCTTAACCTGGGAAGGAAATAGACATACAAGTGCAGAAAGCACAGAGTCCAGAACAAGATGAACCCAAAAGAAGCTCGCAACAAGACACATCATAAAAAAATACCAGAGGTTAAAGACAAAGAGAGAACCTTAAAAGTAGCACGAGAAAAGCAGTTAGTTACCTACAAGGGAACCTCATAAGACTACAAGCTGATGTCTCAACAGAAACTTTGCAAGCTAGAAGGGAGTGACAAGAAATATTCAAAATTATAAAAAGCAAGGACTTACAACCAAGATTATTCTGCCTAGCAAAGATATCATTTAGAACAGTGGTCCCCAAACGAGGCCATTTATCCAGCCCCCACCGCACTTCCAGAAGAGGCACCTCTTTCATTGGTGGTCAGTGAGAGGAGCATAGTTCCCATTGAAATACTGGTCAGTTTGTTGATTTAAATTTACTTGTTCTTTATTTTAAATATTGTATTTGTTCCCGTTTTGTTTTTTTACTTTAAAATAAGATATGTGCAGTGTGCATAGGGATTTGTTCATAGTTTTTTTTATAGTCTGGCCCTCCAATGGTCTGAGGGACAGTGAACTGGCCCCATGTGTAAAAAGTTTGGGGACCCCTGATTTAGAATAAAAGGATAGATAAAGAGCTTCCCAGAAAAGAAAAAGCTCAAGACGTTCATCACCATCAAACAAGTATTATATAAAATGTTAAAAAGGTCTTCTTTAAGAAGAAAAAAATCTGAACAATGAAATAGTAATAAATACATATCAATCAACAATTGAATCTAAAAACCAAAATAAATAAATAAGCAGAACAGAAACAGACTAATAGATACAAAGAACATTTTGACAGTTCCCTGATGGGAAGGGGGTTGGAAGATGAATGAAAAAGGTAAAGGGATTAAGAAGGACAAATTGGTAGCTACAGAATAGTCCCGGGGATGTCAATACAGCATAGGAAATATAGTCAATATTATTGTAATAACTATGTATGGTGTCAGATGGGTAGGAGCTTTACTGGAACGATCACTTAGTAAGTTATACAATGACTATCACTGTGGTGTTCACCTGAAACTAATATAATATTGTATGGCAACTATAACTGAAAATTTTTTAAATGATTACAACAAATATTTATAAACATAAAAAAGTACTCATGTGTCATTGTCTGCTATGAGTTTTGGTTTGTTAGTTTTTCTGGAAAATCAACTGATTCAGTGCTAATGAGAGGTCTATAACATTTCCTGCTCAAATGAGTCAACACAGATAAAAATCAGGAAAGAAGTGTCAGTGAGGAATAAACTGCATTTAACCACAGAGCCTTTTCAGTAAATCAGAAATTATCAGTATGGCTGAAGCAGGTGCTAGGCGGGACGGGGTCTCCAGGCTGGCATGCATAGATGCTCAGTCTCTGCAGAACTCATTTACTTTGCTTTCCTGTTCTCACTCTCATGCTTGCTCTCACAAACTCACCACCCATTCTGCCTACATAGTATCTACAGGAACTCCATGGTCATCTTCTATTAAATATATAAATAATTGATTCTTTCCAGATCTGTTCCCAAAGTTGAATATACAAACCTGTTTAGGTTTTCAGAAGAATAAGACCTTCAGGATATAAAACCTTTAGAAAACATTTGTACCTATAAATAAACTTTTTTGTTATATTATTTAATAAGTAAAGTCCTTTCATATTCACAGTATTTTACTTAACGTTTATAAGCTGCTCAAAAGAAAAGCTCTATGTAGGGTAAATATTCTTTTTTGTTCTGTTCATGAAAGTCTTCTTACCACCTAATACAGTTTCTGGTCCTTGGTGAGTACTCAATAAACGCAGGTTTCTTACTTCCCTGTGTCTTTCCTAAAATGTTACCTGCATTGGGTGAGTTCCAATTTTCCCTATTCCACCATTAGTAATGACTTGCAACAATTATTTCAGAGAACATCATTCATCATATAATGTTGTACAATATTTTTCCAGATACAACTATTTTTCTTAATTGAAAAAATAAAAAAAATTTTCTTGTTTCTTTGAAGAGACATGTTAACGTAAACTTAGTGTACGAGGTCTGCACTGTGCATTTACATTAAGTAAATTTCAGTGTGGTGATCAACTTGATTGAAAGCAGCATGGTGAGACAAATTGTTCCATTCCACTAGAGGCTGTTTTTTTTTTCTTTATTCCCCATAGATTGTAAATCACAAATACATACTGCATATCATGAAGACTTCAAGATTTATTGCTAAAAAAAAAAAAAACAACCACTCTGATATTTACAAAATATTCCATTCTTCTATTTTAAATCACTGGGGAAATTCAACTTCCATACTTAAGATAATTAGTTTGACACTGATAAAATTAATAGTCAACACAAAAGAACAACAATTACAAGATCAATGTAAATAAATGCAAATTATTTCACTTCTCTGAAGAAATATGGGTTTTTCCCTTTGTCATTAGTCATAGCCAGACAATTAAAAGTGTATTAAGTGTAAACCAGTTAAACTAAGCAATATGTCTTCCTTATTTTTAAAGTTCAAATTAATTATTGTTAATATAAGAATCCAGGAATGGGAAAGAGGAGAGAGAAAGAAAGGACAACAGAGGGACCCTTTGACACAGGTGTGAAAAATATTCACGTGGTTACCATCAAATATGGACGTTTTTACCAATAAAGACACAGCTTCGAGTTGTAACTTGACTAAGGTCTCAAAACAGAAATGTCAGAGCTGGAATTTGATTTTCTATGTGTGAAACTCTACTAAATATTATTGCTCCCACTATATCTCAATTATGACAAATGATTTATATGTTCAATGAATATCTATAATGTTTTTATAATTTGGATTTATCTACAACTCAAATATAGTACTGTCTTTTTAGTAGCTTTTGCCCCACGCATTAGAGTAGATCACTTCTGACACTGCTATAGTATTTATAAAAAGTATGAATTATTCTTGCTCAGAGAATCAGCAGCTCTTTAATTTTCTAATCTCCAAAATTGTATACATCTTTAACAAAATATTTTCTTACAATTTCTTCCTCCAACACTTGTTTAAGGGAGTGATAAGAATGAAATACTATAACAGGGTTCTAAAAAGCCTTAGAGAATTTCATTATGAAATTGAATGAACGCACTTGCCCACGTCATCATGTCAAAAAATTAAATGATCTTTACAAAATTGGAATCTTGACCAAATGAAGGATAAGAAAACTCAATCAATAGGATATTATTAGCAAAACCTGATAGAAGCCTTCTCTGAACACATTTGTGTCAACATTAATAAAGGAAGATGTAATACTATTCCATTTGACTGAAATCCAAATTTATTGAACTTCCAGACAAAGTAAATAGCCTATTTATTCTTGAAGGAACTACCTAATCAGCTAAGTGCTTCACTGGTGTCCATCGTCCTTTGCTAGGTGATCTCCTGAAACAGTGTCAGCGATCTCAGCCGACACTGGAGGGACGGACACATCTTTCCCCCTAAAGGAATTAGGAACACAACTCCAGCTCTTTATCTTCCTTTCAGTT